>NW_026947484.1:181415481-181900481 GCF_034190915.1 Cavia porcellus | reverse complement strand
TGACATGTAAATAATGATAAAACATAGAAAAATAATGAGATAAAAAATCACTCATTAATGTATGACCTTTGGTATGTTGTTTAAACTATCAGAATTTCAGTGATGCCCTCAGGCTCATGTAGGATGATGAGTTAGTGCCCATGAAATGTCCATGTGCTCCTCTACAATTAACACCCAAATTGTAATCAGATTATGATCAAGTTACTGAGTAATTCAGGACAATGACATCTGAGCAGAACTGATGTTAGCCTTTTTGTATCAAGGTTATTAAAACCTTCTTTTCTCTTTTTTCATGCTGTACTGATCATTGAGACCATGTATTCCAGATGACATGTCTATATGACAAAGAAGGGCCACTGACCCAGCTTTGCATGAGCAAGAAATAAGCCTATCCAGATAACAGGAAGAAAATGCCTTACAAATGGTAGTTACTGACTTTGGTGCTACTGTAATCATAGAAACAAGTGATGTTTTTACCACCACTGCAGCTTATAGGGCTTTATCATCAATTGGTTTGATTAGGGAGCTTGTAAACTTGGTTTACACTGGTCACTGGAGTGTCCATACCTGAAAAGAAATCAATGCTGGATCCCAACCTGAGCCTCAGGTGGACAGGGACTACTTTGCCCTTAGACTTATCACTGTCTATTCATTTTCTTCTACAGTTTCAGTCTCTCCTCTTTTTTTCCCTCTCTTTCTCCATCCTCAAGCAAGCACAGTCTTTAGCACCTACACAAAGATTTATGTCTTATATTTAGATCAGGTGGATTTTTTCATGTTTATTTGTTCTTTGGAGATGGCAAAATAGAGAGGGGGGTGGTTAAGAGAGAGGAAGCAAAATAACAGAAGTAAATCCAAACAGATGCATTCTAAATTTTGCCTAAATCTATTATATTTCTATTTTTGCTGATATTATTTTTAACAATTACTAGATGAAACATGAGCTGATGAGAGATGTCACATAAGAAGGGAAATCACTATAACAGCTTCTCTGAAATTCATTATAATATATATATATATATATATATATATATATATATAGACATAATGACTCAGCAAAGCACTTACATACTTTTATCAAAATGATAAATAATATTTAGGTGCACATAGGTGTCATGACAAATCTAGAGGCAGAACAATGAACAATTTTTAGAAAAGATTTGTAAATGTACCTATACTTTATCACTTTCTCTTAATCCCATCTGTAATAGACATCTTCTGACATGGTCCCAAGATCCTTGCTTATGAGTAACATGCTTTTGTATCCCCTCTTCTTGAATATGGGTTAGTCCTAGTGATTTGTTTTGAATCAGCATAATCTGAAAATGTCTCTTTCAGTTCTAGGTGATACAAGATTGTCCATCCTGTTGAAGTTAATTTCCACAAGGAGAGGCTGAGGTATGACAGTGGATTCCCAGATGTGGGAAAGACCAATTTTCATTTTTTGAGGAAGTCATAATCTATAGCAACCACTAAGGTTTGTTTTAACAGAGACACATACAAAGGACTGTCATGCGAAGGAGCAATTGATTGAAGTTATCAATAAGTATGATTGCTAGAGCAAATGATATGAGTTTTCTGAAGATGATGTAATTCAGAGGAGACTGTCTGTATAAGTAACACAGAAATGGAGCATCAGAGAATTGCAACAAAGAATCTGATACCAAATCGTTAGTATTTCAACTCTGGTTCAAGGTAGCGATCAACTAGATGGAACCAAGATTTCTTAGTGTTTTGGGAAATCCAAGACTTAGTAGATAAAGCCTACAGTGACACCACACACAGGAGTCTGAATAGGACTCACATGGAAAGTCTCATCTAAGCTAGTCTCGGCTGAGAATTTCCCCCATGGTTATTGAGCATGGTTTGGAACTTGGCAGTTCCTTCTATAGAATTCCTGCCTGCTATCTCCTGTGTCCATATATATTACAGCTAATTTTTCTTCAAACAATAATTGCACAGCTCTAAAAACCCCTTTTAAAGATGTTTTACTAAAGCAAAACATGCATACAAAGGATGTGAATCATAAACGTACTACTTGATGGATTTTCACAAAGGGAGCACACCTCAGATAAAGATAGAACTTTACTTGCCTTCCTGGAGTTCTCTTCACGCTGCTTCAAGTCTTTTCTTACATCAAAAAATTTGCTTTAAAATAATTTAATACTTAGGGGCTGGGGATTTAGCTCAGTGGCGTAAGTGCCTGCCTTGCAAGCAGGCAGTCGTGAGTTCGATCCCTGGTACCGATAAAAAAGGAAAAGACAAAAAAAATTTTTTTAAATACTTAACAGAAAAGTTACAAGGATAGTATAGATAACACATATGTTTCACTCAGTTTTTCCCAGTAAGTTGTCCAAAACATATTACAGTTGTTTTTCTTTGGGAGAGGGCTTATTTATTTATTTATTCATTTTTTGTTGAGACAGGATCTTACTATACAGTTCAGGCTGGTCTTGAACCCACCATGGAGCCCAGGCTGGCCTTGAACTCACAGCAATCCTCTTGCCCCAGATTCTCAAATGTGGGATTATAGACATTCACCACCACACCTGGCTCATACCGTTATTAAAGAGACACGAAAACCACTTAAAGTAGCACTAGGGGTCAAGTCTTGGGTGATTTCAGAAACAGCAACAAACAAATAGAGCAAGGGGTTTTAACCTGTGTAATAAAATAAATCTCCATGAGTCAAATTTATATAAATACTTGAATAAATAAATAGGAAGTAACTGTTCTTTTTAAAAAAAAATAAAGAAATAATATAAAGTGTCTTTAATGGTTTTGAAGTAAGTCTTTTAAAGTTCTTTTTATTATAATTATCAGCACATATTAATTGTCCAACTGGTGGGCTTCACTACATCTTCATTTATGTGTTTAATAATGTGCTTTGATTGTATCTAGCCTCTTCCTTTTCTTTTTTTACTCCATTTTCTCTCCCTCTACGTCCTTTTTCTTCTTCTTAAAAGTATTACTTCTACAATGACAGTTCTTTATTAAATTAGAATTCCTGTTAATAGATTAGTAGGAATTCTGGAAATAGATACTGAAAGAGTTGCTGCCCAGACCGGACACTTTAACCAGGAGAAACCTCAGCCAAATTAAGGAGCTCCTGCCTCCCCCGCCCCTTAGAGATTTACCTGTAACCCTATACCCCCATCCCTAAGAACCTGCCTCTGGCGCCAAACATGTGCCAATGGGCTACCTGTGCATCCCTAATGCCCCTTGGGGTCCGCCCCAGACAGAGGGTACTTCTGGGCCTCACTCCACATGAGAGTGTGTGTTCCAGAGAGAGACCGCTGGCCCCGGGGTGGAGATGCTGCGCCCCGGGGGCCGGGGTGGGGGGGTCTCTCCCCGCATTCCCGAAATAAAGGTTACTTATATTTTATACTTCTTATCTTTGCAACCACCGACGCCCACTCCTTCCTTCCCACTCCACTCCTTCCTTCCATTCCTTCTTTCCTCCTTCCCCATCCCCCCCTTCTCAGACCTAACAGATACATTGGGCAAACACCATATTAATGATCGTGGAAGGATTGTTGATAGATAGTATAAGTAGTTAGCAATAATGCAATAACAAACACAACATTTATATAGTTTTGAAATATTTTCCTATAATATCCTTATTAATTTCCAAGGGAGAAATAATATCAGCTTTTAGAAAGAAGAAACCTGCAGACACTGCCTCAACTTAATAATAAAAGTTAACATTACTAGTAATACAATATTTTACATTTACGTAGCTCCTGACATGATGCAGAGGAGAAGGTAATATCTTTTTAGTGATATTCTTGTCCAAAATATGTAATCTCTCTACTCAGCGAAATGGAGAGGCACTCTGGCAGTCTCCTTTGAAAAATGTCAAGATGTTGATAGGCAAAGACTGAGGAACTGTGTCAGATTGGAGGAGTCAAAGGAGACATAGCAACCTAAGTAATATGAGATCTTAAACTGGATCCTTGAACATACCATAGAACAGTTGTGGAGAAACCTGTGGTCTGCAGATTAGTTAACAGTATAGTCATCCCGTGATATCTGCGTGGTTATTTTATGACCATCTCCTTACACAAGGATGCCAAAACCTTCAGATACCCACGATATATTTACATTTAATTTACACACATCTTGCTGTTTAAGTCACCTCTGGATTACCTTTAATACCTAGTAGATGTAAACATTGTATAAATAGTTGTTACAACATATTGTTTACTGAATAATGACAAGTCTGTACATGTTCAGTAGAAATGATGTTTTCCAAATACTTTGTATTTGATCCACAGTTGGTTGAATACACAGATGGAGATCCTGCAGGTGTTAAGGGTCAACATTTTTTGGTACCAGAACTCAAACTCAGGACCTTGTGCTTGCCAGTTAGGTGCTTGTGCCACTGAGCTATATCCCTGGCTAACTACGTCTTAATTTAACTTCATTTTTAATTATTACAAGATGAAATAAAAACAAAAGCTAGTACATAGGTATTTCTTATGTGTGTCACACCCCACCAAGTGCCTTACATGCATCATTTCCATCTTACAGATAAGGACACTGAGGCACAGGCAGGTCAGATGTGTTCAGCTAGAGTAACACAGCTAGAGAGCAGTAGAAGAGGAACCAAACCTGAGATTGCTGGCTCCTCGAACACATAGCCAACATCCCTGCTCCTATCCCTATAGTAGATTCCTCTAGGGACCATAAAGTCCACATGCCTGGGCCCTACACTGTGGGAGCCTACAGACCCCCAAACAAACATCCTTTCCCTAGCTCACAGTGGGTCTAAAGCTCAGCCCTTCCTTCTTGGCTGAGATGTGCTCATAAAGGCATTTCCCCCCGATACTCTAAAATAAAACTTAGGGCTGCATTTTCCCACTGAAAATATTGATATCTATATTTATCCCTTTTCCAGAAGCCAAGGAGACCCTGTTCATGCTAATTGCAGTTTACCAAACAAGCTGATTTTTAACCCCATGAATATTTGTGCCACTGAAAGAGCCTAAAACTTGTGAAAATGAACAAATGGCAAACTGCTCTGCTCTTTTCGCTTCCCACATATGATTATATTTTGTTGCCTATTAACTCTGCAGTTGCACCACGGGTGTCACAGAGATGTGACGAAGGATCCCAGCAACCCCAAATCTGAGCACAGCATGGATGGAGAGTTGGTTTACACACAGATTTTAGGATTGTGAGAATCTGGCCAGACACTGCTGGCAAGGAGATCCTCAGATGATCCTGCGGCCAGTAACTCAGGATCTGCTTACTTTTTAGTTTTACTTTTTAAGAAATTTTAATTTAAAAAGCTTTTCATAATTGCACAGAGCAAGAAGACTAGCATTGTGAGCTAAACATAAACATATTGACTACTAAGATCCAACAATCATCAATATTTAGCCCAAAATACTCAATAAGCACTTTTTCACTCATGTCCATATATGTTATCTATATTTATTTGCAGATCTATTTTGAAAGAAACTAAAAATTTTATGTAGTAGATGTTTAAATGGTTCAGAATATTGCAGTATGTACACATGATAGCTGGTCTTAGGGCAACATTGCATTTTAAATTTTGTTTTGTTTTATTTTGTTTTGCCAAGTTTGGAAGATGTTCAGGAATGAAGAACATTGATTAGGTAATAGGGCAGAGTAATAATTAGGAGGTTTGACACGCAGCTATGGAATTGTGGAATCACAGAAAGCCATTGCTAGAGATTCTCTTCTATTCTTTGGTCTGCCCTGTGGTTTAGTTAAATCGGTTTACTAATTAACTATCAGAGCACATGTGCTGTGTTTCTCCACAAAAGTCTTTGTTCTTGACTCCCTCTCCCTCTTTACCACCTGTCTTAGTCACTGTCTCATTGCTGGGACAGAACACCTGACACTCACAAGTTAAAGGAGGAAAGGTTAATTTTAGCCCACGATTTGTAGAGGTTTTCAATCCAGAGTTGGCTGACTTCAAGGCAGGGCAGCACGGCAGGGAGAAACAGTCCCTGTCACAGCAGGGAGGAAATAGCAAGCCTTCCTTCTACACCTTTCTATTCCATCCAGGCTATCCTTTGGTGCTACCCACACCATTTCCCTCTTTGGTACATTCATAACCCTACACATAATGATAAATGAATCAGTGAATCAATCCAGTATCATATACCAATATCATACACTCATGATACAGTCACCTCCCAGAAGTCCCACCTACGAGTGCATAAAGCTTTGGGGGAACATCTAAGAATAAGCCATAATACCACAATTGTCCTTCTGTTTTCACCTTGCCTATACTTACTCATTTTCCAAAAACCTGACCCAATGGTAATTTCTTCCAAATTGCACCTCTTCCTTTGTAAATATATAGCTCCTCTCACTCACAAACCAGCAATATTGTCTCCTTGCTCTGAAAACCTGTTCATGTTACCTGCAGTGCTCTGCAGTCCTTACTGTTTTGTACTTCCTTTATCTTTTACTTAGTTGTGCATGCAATGTACATTCTCTTCTAGGTTCTAAGCTTCTGGAGGTGGCCTTATTGATTTTGATATTTTCTTAGGCACTGCCTTGTACCCAGCGGTGTATGACAGTGTGTTTATTGTGTGAATGAGTGAAAGCTCTCTAATAATTGCTTAACTCATTAACGTTGGTGTGGCCAGCTTGCATTTTCTGGTTTGAATGGAGAGAGAATACGAAGGCACATTTTAGGGCTAGAGTTCTTTGAGACAGCTTCAGTGGGCACCAATGTCCTCTAGCACAATGTGGACCCTTATGCTGCTGCTGTGTGGCCTAAAGCATGAGGGTGAGAATGCCAGGATGCTCCTTCTATGGGCCTGAAGCAGCTACAGATGGAGGGATCTCTGGTTCTTTTTGATGGGCTGGATTCTCAATGCAATTTTTTAAAAAAGAGCAAAGAGACCAATTCACAAAATACTTCCTTCTTTATTTGGAGAAGACACATTTTACGTGCTTTACGAGGTTAATGTCCCCTGCTCCTGATTACAAAAGTCTGATTGGCATATTAATCAGGTTATAAAAGCGAGAGAAAGGAGAACAGCCAAAGAGGCAACAGCTGTTCTTTTGCTGCCAAATCCATTCAGGATATAAAATTTTTGCTGAGATATTTATTGTAAAATAGTTTTTTTCTTTCCCCTCTTGCTTTTATTTTTAGCCAGCATTACCCCAGCATCTGTTCCACCTCATGTGAGAAGTGTGTTGGAACAGGGGGTGAGAGGAATGTACTTACAAAAATTGGGAAGGCTTTTGTGGAGTGTGAGAGGAGCAGCAGCATGTTCCAAAAGGCTGAGAACTCAGGGTGGAGTCCCTCTTGACACTTGTATTTTCAGTTCCCTGAGTTCTAAGAGACACCTGAGAAAGACTTATTTTCTCAGCAGCTTCCCCAGCCAGTGTTTGCCTGACTTCTGTTTGCATACTTTCTAATGATGGGAAACTCATCTCTCAAAACACGTTTGAAGGGGAAAGTAAAACAGACTGGTTTCCTGGAGTTCATTGCAGAGAACAAAACATCAGCACAGGAGCCAGCCTGAGTCCTGCAGAGCAGTAATTCACTGCTTCCGTGAGTTTATGGTGTTCTTGGGTTACAAAGTTCTTCCACGTTTATAGGTGAAGCTTACACTCCTTGGCCCTCTTTGGCCCTCTGAGGCCACATATGCCAAATCTATTATCTTTCGTTGGGTTTCTCTTCTTAGCAGTCTCTCCTCCAAGTTAAATTTCCCCAGTTGTTTCGTCATTCCTTCCAATGCGTGGTCTTGAGTGTCTTCATCCTTCCTGCCACTCTTTTTCTGATCATCTGGATCTTTCCAAGGCTCAAGACATTGCGTAACGCTATACAGAAGGTAATGATCCCTGCTTCAGTAAGAATCTATTGCAAATGAACTTCATAGTTGGCCTTTATTGCACCCTGGGATGGGGATGGAGGGATCAAAATGACTTGTAGATCAGTCAGTGAAGGTGAAGAAAAGGGTCCCATGGATTCTTACAGAGGGATGAGAAGAATGGAGGAAGTAGGTTTCTGAGCTCTTGCTTTTGTACATACTTCCACTAGGTCTCCATGAACTCAAAACTAAATAAAACCTGGGTCCTAAGAAGAAGGGAAGGAGATTATTAGAAATGAGCAGGAACCTGACTGGAATCATTTATACCCTGAATTCTATAATTTTGTAATTCAGATCAACTTGTTTTAATGGATCCCAGGTGGCCCTTTAACTTGTAAATGCCCCGAGAAATTGAATGAATCAACCTGATTGATATTGTTAGGGTTTGAGTTTCCCTAAAAGCAGACTTTTAGACAAGCCAGTCAGTGGAGGTGGCTTATTTAGGAGGTGATCCTAGGAAGATCAAATGAGGAAATCAGGACCATGTGATCTAGAAGGAAAAACCAACGAAGTACTGGTTAACAATTTGGCTCACCTAGCTTTTGGAGGACACCTCCTTGGTTTTTATCTGTTTGGTACATTTAATTTTGTTCTCCAGTTAGTTTGGTTTTCACTTTCCTTTGTTCTGTTTTACCCTCTTTTGTATGTTATTCTTGGCTCTCATTTATTGCCAGTCATGCCATGTGGTCACAGATGTCTCTTCTATTTGACATTGAGCTCCTTGTGAAAACTAACAATAGTATTTTTAATGTCTTTGGTTCAGCATACAAGCATTCAAAAATGCTGTTTGTTATATTAATACAGACTTCTCTTATCAAGCCAAATGGAGAGATCACATCTTGAGAATCCGTAGCACAACTCTCTTCCATGTGGCTAGACCTGTCTTGATGAGGCAAATTCTTTGATAAAGGGTCAGCATGAACATCTCTCTTCTTTTGTAAGTAACACCACCAGAGGTGATTTTAGATTTTTGTTGCTATAGAAACCTCAGAAAGTACATTAACTTCAATGCAAAGGCATCTTATTCCTTAAAAATTTTGTGTTTGAATGATTTAAATGCAGGTCCCAGCTGGTGATTAAATGTACTTCATAGGAGACAAGCAGTATAATGCAGTGGTTAAATATGTAGGTTTTAGATTTCTGGGTTTAGCTGCTGGCTCCATCTCAAATACATGTGTGATCTTCAGAAAGTCAGAGGAAGAAACTGAGGCACAGAGATACAAATCTTTCCCAAGAATGCATACATCTACCATTTCCAGTTTTTCAAGGTAGTTAATATTAGAATCTTGTGCAGTGTCACTCATAATAAGTGATGGAGTCAGAATTTGAACAAGGATACAGAAAACAACTTTTCTTCTCTCTTTTTTGTTCTCTAGTTCTTTCCCTTTTCTAATAGTTTTTTCTGAAAAGAGTTTAACTTTCCTTGAAAAGAGTTTTAATTATATTGCTTTATGCATAAAAAAGAGTGTATTTCTAATGGAAGGCAATAGTTTGTGTGTCATTGTCATTCATAAATATTAGAATCCTTGTGAAATGTAAACATTTTTATTTTAATAGAAATTATTTATATGGTGCACATGGTATACCTGGGATTTCTCATCCAGGAAATAATTCTTCAAGGTATATGCTATTGTCCTAGCTTGGTTTTCCTAGAGGCAGGCTCTGAGAAAACAATTCAAATGCAAGCAGTTTACCTGGGAGACATCCCAGGAGACCTAACGGGAAGCCTAGTGAGCTGGGAGGAAAAGCCAGCAGTTAAGGCCATGTCCCAAGAAAATTACCCCTGTGGGTAAATGTGGTTAATCCTGTTTGACGTGTCTGAGAACTAGAATGGAGTAGCTCCTCAGAGTTACCCCAACTAAGATGTGAGGGGGTCAGGGTATTTCACATATTAGTCTCTTATGCCCTGGTTGAGGGATTTACTCTGGGTTTATTAAATCTCCGGTACTTGTGGTTTATCATTTGTCTGTAAGCTCTTGCAGACAAAGTTTTAGGCAACAATATGCCAGTGTTGGCAAGTGGAGAACTCTAAGGAATCTGGGTAGAGTACGTATCATTTTATTGTCCACATTTCAAGGATGAAGAAATTGAGGTTCAGAGAACTGAATTGACTGCTTTGGATCTTGGGTATATAAAAAAACATTTTGGATGTAGCATTAGGATTCAGGTTCTTCTGATTCCTAAATCTAAATTTTTCCTTATTCCTTGAATTAGCCCGAATTAAATTGTCCTTTTCTATGGCAATTGGTATCTACCCTGTAATAGGTTAAATTGTGTCCCTTTCCCAAAATGATTTATTGAAGTATACCTTGAAATGTGCCACTATTTGGAAACAGAATTGTCACCAGAAGTAGTTAGTTAAGATGAAGTCTTACTGGGGTAGAGCAGGCAATCAATATTGTTTGACTGAGTCTTCTAAGGGCATCAGTGTATAAGCAGAGATGCAGAGGGAAGACTGTGAGACAGACGATGAGGACAGAGATACATGTCATGCAGCTGTAAGCCAAGAAGTGACAGAGATGCTCAGGAAACCATGAGGATGCAGGAGAGTAAAAAAAGGGTTACTTGTACAGGTTTCCGAGGACTCATGGACCTTCCTGTAGATGCTTTGATTTTAGTTATCTAGCATCTAGAATGGAGAAAAATAAATTTATATTGTCTTAAACTACACAATTTGTGGTATTTTATTGTACAGTCCTAAAATACCAGGACACATTCTTTACTATTGTTGTTTATTTCTTTAGTAAAACTTTTACTGAACGTCATGATTGTACATGATTGCCAGCTTGCAGAACTGTCTAAGTTGCAGTGTGGATGACTCCCTGTCAGAGTGATGTGTCTCTTGAGTGTCAATCCTTCTGACACAAAGGATATAAACAACGACAGTTTGGATAAAAATAATTTCCGTATTTACTACTTACGAGACTCTCTTCTGATTAATGTATGTATCATTATTTTCTGCTAAGGTAAAACAGCTCCTATTCAGACAGGGGAGTGGAAATATGGAAGAGTGGAGGAACCCGGCTCGAGGCTCCAGGATCTTGTCTCTGTCATCTGATGTAGCTCCTTGCAAGGTTTTCCCCTCCAGTCCTCCAGGATTCCTTGCTTTTCTGTATTTTCAGGTTCTGAGTAAAACCCTTGGGATAAAAAAAGAAGGTAAAAGAAGATTCATTCTTAAAGATGCTAATTTCTGGGCTTACAATTGAGCATGCACTCCAGGCAGGGAGAAAAAGAACTGGAACTTGGGTTGAGTTAAAATCACCCATAGACTCATGTAAGGTTGTCATCATGTGCTGAAGATGTAAACCATATCCCAGGTCTAACAGTAGTATGAGCAGCCTACTTTTGTTCCATTGTCTTGAAACAAAGTCATGTCATTGTGACTTCTGTTCCCAAGGCCTTTGTGAATTGACATGGAAAACAACTTTGAGCTCCAATTTCAGAACACTCGGGAGCTGTTGGCTTAGTGGCCCATCTCCCAGCAATAGACACTAGCTTGGTGTCATTATTCAAGGAGAGATGTGTGCTTTTGCATCCACCATGTTGTTCACATTGGGAACTGGAGTCCAGGCATCGGAGTCTGAATGCAAGAATTGCTTGTGGTTTATTTGCTCTGTTTCTTCATACATCTATAACTGTTAATTGGGCATAAAATAGCATTGTTCGTGTTAAAAGATTACATGAGGATCAGAGGTGTACATCATGAGGCTCTTAAATTGATCAAACCTACAAATCATGAAAATTGTGCCTCTAAGCTTGTAATACCTGTTAGCTCTTCTTATTGTTTGTGTTATCAATATTGAAAGATTTTATGGAAACTATCTGGGATAGTACAAGTGGATGTGTGTATTCTTTCCAAGGCTGCTAATCTGACCACTGCAAGACTGTACTGACTGACAGAATGGGAAATAAATATAATCTATCCACATCCAAATCTATATATCTTTACAATATCTAGCTATCCATCATCTATCTAT
The DNA here is from genome assembly GCF_034190915.1 of Cavia porcellus. NCBI lineage: Eukaryota > Metazoa > Chordata > Mammalia > Rodentia > Caviidae > Cavia > Cavia porcellus. The sequence goes on along the minus strand of NW_026947484.1, from coordinate 181,888,639 downwards.
CTCTATACCATTTACATTATTACACTATCCAAATAATTCTTTTGGGGGGTATTTATGAACACAAAGAAGACTTGTGGCTAGCACACTTCACCTTTGGAGAGGCAGGCGAATAATGTGCAGGCCTCCCTGAAAAGTGGTCTAGAGATTATTACCAATCCCTTCTAACTGTGATGATGATGACTGATGACGACTTGCTTGGTAAGGAGTGTTTTAGGTGTTGCTTGTTCTACTTACTGTCTATGTCATTGTTTCTCGAACTTTTTTTCAGTATTAAGAACTAAACCCAGGGTCTTTGCTCTGAGCTCCAGATCTTTTCATTAAGTTTTTACAGTGAGACAGGTCTTGCTAAGTTTCTGAGGCTGGAGTAGAATTTGCAATCCTCTTGCCTCAGCCTCTCAGTGCTTCTCAACCTTTTAATAGGTCTACTAATCACTTGGAACCTCATTAAAATGAATACTCAGATTCAGAGATTTGTAGTAGAGAATAAAGAAAATGAACATTCTCTTTTATTGTTGTCATCTTGTTCTAGTGCATAGGTAGATCTAATTCTTCATTGACTGCAATGCCCCTTGCCAGTTTCCATTAGATTTATGGCTTTTGTGGCTCATTCGTCATTTCAACACTTGTTGAGTCATTTCTATGTGTTAAGGCTCTATCTCACAAATGGTATTCTTGCTTAGATTATGGGTACAGACTGCACCATCACTGATACTGTATAAATTCCAGAATGTTTTAGGAAAGAGTCCCCCCTGGTCATGGTGTCTACTGTTATAATTTACCTGCATCTTTCCATCTACCAGAGCTGTGGACTGGGTCAGGAACAATTGATAAGAAAAATGATTCTTTCTAAATGCAAACCAGATGGCTCTGTTCCTAGCATCTATGTGGCTTGACTCAGCTGGTTCCTTACCCATTTTGAAGCAAAATTCTGCCCCTTTGTCGGATTTCCCCTCTGCCCCTTTGCCCGTTTGTCCACTTGAAGTAGAATCACAGGACCACACTAAATTCTGTTTGGCAGAATTACTTTACTCACGGAAAGTCCTTAAGATATGTCTGTTCACTCAAGTCTTTCTGCATTTATTATCAAAGAGGTTTTTCCCAGCCCACTCTTTGTTCAGTCTCATTGGCACCTTTCTTTCCTTTTTTGGATCTTCTTTTCCCTTAAATTCTCATCTCATGTGCTAAGCGGTTTGAATGTCTCCTACTTCTTTGATATTTAGGTAATAGTTTTGGCAAATGACGGGCCTTCGAATTTTCAAAGATTGCTCTCTGTAGATGGTGAAGTTGCAATAAAAATAACAAATAATTCTTCTTTATAGGGCCTGAAATCCCAGAAATGACCAAAAAAGGAGCATAGTAACCTTTAGTGTCCTACAGAAAAAATGTTTAAAGGAAACTATGTAATATAATGCAAAATAATATATCATCAAGGCCTTTTACCACTTTTATGCTGTAAGTAGCTGAGCCAATCTTACAATTCCATCAATATGTTTCCCTTTTGGTTGCAAAGACACTTGGCAGATTTCAATAATGATTTCACACTTTTTAATCCTTATGAATGAAATTGCTTAAAATCAAACCTACATAGTAAAGATTATTTTCTTGTTATTTATACCCCTCCAATAATTTTGGTTCTTATTGGCTAGTGCACAAATCCATGAAAATGCTGGAGGCAGAATATTTTTTCAAGAAAACTTGCTTTGCAAGATTTTCTTTATAAAATGTCTCCTTTTATGCATTCTTATAATAGGAAGATCTTTATAGTTTCCCTTGGATTTCCAGGGCTGACATAATTTCTTGGCAGAGTGTTAGATAAAATACTTTTCTTCAGATTTGTTAAAAATTATTTATCCCATGTTTATTTCATATGCTCCTTCATCAAGTGTGTTTCTCTGACCATACTTCCTACCACATCCCTGCCTATAGAGGCTGGATTAAAAAACTACATACTTGCTTTATAGTCTGGTTTTGTGCTTAAATGACTCATATCTCCTGACATATGGACCACATAAGTCAAGGAAGGAAATCATTTTTATGATGTACAAGTTTACTGAGCGTCATGTCTTTTCCTTTTTGACCCAAGCTCTGGGTTGCTGGTGTACGAGCTTGTTTATTCTGAGTAAAACACGATTTCCAATTAAGAAATGATATGGCATAATGGGGCTCATAAAAAGAATAAGGAAGTGCTCTGGATATCAAAGAATTCTTGTGCACCAAAATTTTGTAGCATATAAAAGAATCTGGAACATATGGATTAAATTCTTGTTAGAATATGTACATTCTTCTTCAAAAACTGCTTGAGATAAGCCACATTTTGAATTTCCCCACCCTTTCTCTTTTCTTCCCTTCTGGCTAATGCTTCACCCCACTTTAGAAGACATTTGTGTGGCTAAAAGCAATAGTCTAATATCCCTGTAGCGTTCCATGCTAGAGAGATTTCAGAGACCTGCCTTTCTATGTTTAATCATTTTATCCTTCCTGATGAGTAGTTCTCATCTGTCAGATATGGCCTCTGGTGGTGATTAATTTTGCACTGCTATGCCTTACACATGCGCAGTTTCGTTTTTCTGAGTTCACGGTAAGAACAGACTTCAAGTCAGTGTGGTTGACTACCAACACTGTTTTGAAACATTTTATGGAGTTCTTGTTTATCATACATAGTATCCTGTTTTTCTCTCTGCTTTACTTTCTGCTCTTAGACTACTTTTGGGAGCTGTAGGAGGACTGGAACTTTGCTCACTCCTACATCTCCAGGATGCTGTGATTTTGGCACACAGCTGGTGCTCAGCAGATGCTTATTGATTAAATGACTGAATTTTCTGAATATAGTTGTGTTTCAAGGCTTCATTGTCAAAATCCACTTTTGAACTCTGTCTCTATCCTGAATACCTAAAAGTCTTGCCCACTCTTGCTTTCCTGCTGGTACCTACTGGCTCATCTGTCTTTCAACTTCTGATAAAATGACTCTATTTATGTGCAGATACTATAATTAGTTGCCTTCCCATCACTTTAAGAGAAACAATGCAATTCACGTAGGGAGTTTTCACTTTTGTCTCTTGTAATCCAGGTATTTATGGTATCTTTTCTGTTTCTCCTCTTTGATTTCTTTATTCTTTCTATTTCTAGTGCAATTCTCTAGAGTTTTTTCCTTTGTTTTAGCAGTATTTTCTCTGAACTTGCCTCTTTCTACTCTTCTTGTCTAAAACCTTTGAGTGCATATATTATTTTTCTGCTCAGGGTCTTTTGATGCAATAACAGAATAGGAAAAGAATTTTAAAACCTGAATTCTTGAGATCTTCTATTCCTTTACCTTGATCTGTTTCTCCAAACTTATCAAAATTGGCGTGGCATGTTAAGGTGATATATTTGGAAGGATGAGTTGGTGGGAGAGGGCATGTGTGACACGGATCTGGGCAAACTCTCGATGAGAAGAGACCTAGAAATAAAGCCCTTCTTACTCTTATCTTGGTACTTACCCCATGTGTCTAGACTGCGAATTCCTTAGGACCAGAAACTATATTTCAGTAATCATATGGCCCTTCAAATATTAACTGAGAATATTGGAGTAATATTTAGTAAGTATTTACTAGATGGTGGATCTGCATCAGGTGGCAAAAGCATAATCAAGTCTTGATTTAAGTAGGAGATTTTTTTTGGTCATCCACCAAGTAGCAAGAGTTGTAAATAACCCTACTTGCCTGGAGAATCCTAGGAACCTTCTTTAAAAAGATGGGAATTAAATTACATCTAGAAATGGTAAATGGGCTTTAGGAATAGGTGATGAAATGATTGTGGAATTCCAAGGGAAAAACATGTTTTGGAGAAATAGTAGGGAGGTTTGCAAGGCAATGGTTTCTTTTGATTGGGTAGACAACTTTCATAATTTCTACTAGAAGAATTCTGGCTACAGGATTCTTGTAGGAAGAAAAAGAAAACTAAAGCTTTTGTACTAAAACTAAAGAATTTGCATAGCAACTTTGTGTAAAATTGACAAAGTATCCGTCCACATTAAAAATGGGAATGAGCGGCTCATGGATGTTGCTGGAGAGGATGAGTTAACCTCTCCCAAATTATCTCCATGGCCCCCACACCAGGATAGACGAACAAATTGGCTGAGATGAGCTGTAGGACAGGCTAAGGCAGGTGGAATCAGGTAGTGGAAATCTCAAAAGCATTTTAATGATCCTCTACGTTGTAACAAAATTAGCATGGTCAATATCTTAAAAAAGTTGACTGGCTAGAGTGTGGAAAGTGTTTGGGAAGTGACAAGAATGGGGGCAAAGAATTCTTTGCCAGAATATTTTCCCTTGATTGACAAGAAAAAATAATTTTGAGGTCATTACATTAACAGAATACAATAAAATATAAGATTTACTGGGCTTGTTCTTTGTGGCAAACACTATTTTTGGGTCTTTGCATTAATTTTCTTTATGACTACCTTTTATTTAAGAATTGTTTGTTTTTCTCCTTTTATAAAGAAGAAAATTGGGACATAGACAGGTTAAGTAAGTTGCCCAGTCGCATAATTATAAAGAATTAGGATTAGATGCTAATCCTAATCTAGGTGCTAGGTGGCCTGATTTTAGAGCCAGTGCTTCTAATTTATACTACAACAGTGAAGTTTTTATAATCCTAGTGAATTACTTAGAAGACAAATGAAGCGTTATGTCTGTTGTCAGTGTCTTACATGTAATATGTGCTTAATTTATCTCTGTTGGTTCAATAACTTTAATAATAATAAGTCTCCTCAACTGAGTATTTCCTATTTAGCAGGTACTTGGCTAAACATTTTACAGAAATTATCTACTCACAATAATCCTTTGAAACAAAGCACTAGTCTTTGATATGGCTCATTACAATTATAACACAGGTTTATATATATTGTCTCTTTTGATCTAAATAAAAATCATGTAACATTTGACTTGTGTTTTGAGTTGAAAGACAGACCTCGATCTGAGGCTAAGAAGCTGTGAAACTAATAGCTGAACCCAAGTCCTCTGATTCTAAATATCGCTTGCCTTCTATCACACCACACTGCTTTTTGGAGATCTTTGTACTTACAAAATAAAACTCACTGGTAAAGTTAAAATAACCAGGGTGTATTTTACAGGGAGTCTGGTTTTGAGTTTGCCCTTGAAGGATAGGGGCACAGATGTCGTGAAAGAACATTCCAGGTAATAGGAATGATTGTCAGAGAAGAAAGAAGGTTGGAAAGCCTGAGGTATTTCTGATGATTAGCAACTCAGGTTGTGACAAGTACTTTGTAAAGGCATTATGTAAACATTAGTAGTTACTATGAAGTTCATGATTATTTTCTATTGGAGTATGTCAATTTGGATTCTTGACACGTTACGTTTGGATGAAAGGAGAAATCCTAAACTGTTTGAACAACTGGAACACACACATTTTACACATATACGTTGGAAGACTGGACCCCTGCCTTCCTATTTTTATATGTTGAAATCTCTAACTGTCTAATCGTGATGGTACAGAGTTCACTCCCTCAGCAGCTGAGATTGATTTTTCCTTTGAGTAGACATGCTTCACAGAAGTACCCTTTCCCGTTACGTTTTTGAAAGTCATCAGACATGCTGTTATAAATGATCACAGAAGATTACTAGAGATGCCGCAAAATAATAGTGAACTGGGTAGCATCTGTAATTTCCAAGGATGACTTGCAATCACCACTCAAAATGAACCCTATCTGAGTGCTGGGCTGAACTTTCTCTTTTCCTCCCTCTCTCCCTCCCTGCCTGCCTCTCTCTCTCTCTCTTTTTTACTACTTTATAACATAGCTGAAATAGATACTGCAGCTCATGAATTTTTATGTAAAATTTTAAGTTGTACGGCACTGCTGTGCAGACAACTCTTCTTGTGAAGATGCAAGTTAGCCTGCACAGTGCAACGCCTGGAAGCCTTAGACAGAAAGCTTTCCTGTAACTGGCCAGCTAGGAGTCCAGGTCCTTGCTGGTTGCTGAACCCAAAAGAATTTTAGACACGTTTTGGCTCTGATTTTCATGTAGGCTAAGAGGAAAATGATTCTGTTGACAGAATCGTCTCCTGCTCAATCTGTTTTTTCAGGACATTTTATGTCTCTCAATCTCTCATGGAGATAAGCCTTGGGAAATGAAGTTCTCCAAGCTGGCAGCTGCTAAACCTGGTTCCTTCTGGCCCAGATGCACTTGGTTCAGATACAATTGCTCCACAAGTCCTATTGATCTACTTCACTAATACGTCCTGAATCTGCATTGTGCCTCCCTGTCCCTGTTGCCACAGCATAGCTCAGCCACTTTCTCTTTGCTCCATCAAGTCATTGCAGTTGCTTTTGAGTCCCTTTCCAGCTATCTCTTTTCTCCCTTCAATCTGCTGGTTTTTCATCTGCTAGAAAGTTTTATTTCATCTTCCACACCTTGATGTGTTGCTCTTGTGTTATAAAATCTCCGATACTGTCACACTGTCTAAGAAGGACAGTCTGAGTATCTTGGAATGACATTGCTGGATTTGCATCAGTTTACTTCATTTGGCCTCTATTTACTAAATGTCCAGTCACTTCCCTGCCATCTTACCCTCAAACTACCAGTTGCTTTACAAGTATACTATGCAACTTTCTGTTTCTGGAACTTTCCTCTGAAGGTTTCAACTTCTTTTCTCCTCCAAGAAAAAAATTTTCTCCTTTTTCTGCCACTAAAGATACAGAAAGTGAATCCTTTTACAAAATTTAATCCAAAAGAAAATGACTAAGGGCCTAATATCTAACAAACACTGTGTTTTATTCTTGAGTCCAACATATGTCACAGTGCAGCTTGGGAACTTGGAGAGATGAAGATGGGGACAGATAACGCAGTGATATGATAAAAATTATATAAATAAATGTTTAAATGAAGACCAGTGGGAGACCTTCTAGACACTCTATCTAGAATTATTCACCTTGGCATGCCCAGTCATTCTTTATCATGTTGTCCAGTTTTATTTTCTTCATTGCATTTATCTAAGCTTATTTATTCTGTTGTTTGCTTGTTTATTTTGTCTCTTCCACTGAAATCAAATTTTATTATAAGAACATATCCTGTGACTCTTTCATTTACCTTTGTACCTTTTGTTTAGAACAATTATTGGCAAGTTATGGTGCCTGAGAAATATTTGTTGGCTAAATATACAAGGTCTTGCTTCTGTTTCCCTATGCTTCTTCTTTAATCTTTCTTTTAGGTTAACTAGGAATGACCTCAACTCATTCTGAGGCCAGCGAGTCCTTATAATTGTGACACACTTGGAACAAAGCATAAGCTTTACTTCATCCTGGAGATTTTTTTTATCTGTTATATATATATACATTGCTTTATTTAATTTATATACTCATTGCTTATTCATATCAAAAATGTGGTATACCAGTCTAGATGTAGGAAAAGAAAAATCGTAAGATAAAGTCCCCCAATAACTCATTATATCAAATTAAATGGAAAATCACTTTATATAGAGGTAAATGTTTTTAACTGTGATAAATAACTTAGAGGTACACATTTTGAAGCAGGTACAAATTTCTGCCATTGCACTTCAGACAATGTTAATGCTAATCACATTCTAGCCTCCATATTCTGAATATCTTTTATTTTCTTAAATTGATTCAGAAAGGCAAATCAACAAATATTTTTGAGCATTTACTTTGTTCCCAATGCAGAGTTATGGAGGAGAGTTTTGCAAGTGGGAATTGCAGGTATTACTAAGAAACTAACAGTTTAGTATATGTCTTAACATGAATTGGAAGGATTCCACAATGTACCTCAAAATTCTGGTAAGAAGAAACAAACATATTAACCACCATATTCAATCAAATACAAAGCACAAAGATAACTGGGGTCCATTAAAGAGCCTTTCAATGTGAGGAATTAGTGATTTTTGATGTCTGGTTTTATTTAAATTCTTAAAAAAATTTTATTCAGGATGCAATATTAGAGTCATGAAATCACTAATATGCAGTGTCCTACATAGTGGAATTTGTTACTACAATTAAATATAACAATTTGCATTTATACCAGAAGCTGTTCTAATATGAATATACTCATCTCATTTAATTTTAACCTTATGTGTCAAATGATCTTATCATCCTCACTGTCCAGGTGGAAGAAATGAAGCTTAAGAGGTTAAATAATATATTAAAGACACAGTGGTAGGGTCAATAACTTTTTGGTTTTTTTTTGAGGTAGGGTCCTACTTTGTAGTTCAAACTGGCCCTGAACTCACTATGTGGCCCAAGGTGGACTGGAACTCCCTGCAGTCCTTTTGCCTCAGCTCCCCAAGAGCCGGGATTACAAGTGTGGTGCCACCATACCCAGTGAGTGGTAAGGCCAATAATTAATCACAGTAAAGGAGTCTGATTACAGAGCCAATATACTTCCTCAGACAGATGCAGCAAGACTGGATGGCTCTTCCTGATATGAACCCTCCATAAAACTGTGATTGTGTCATTTAAGGTTAACCCAAGACAAACCTGTGATTATTCAACTATGATTCTTCTGGAGGTTCTTTGACCTTGCTGTAAAACACTCAGAGAAAAATTGTTTGGAAGTTTGAATGTCTCCTTTAAATATTCAGGCCTTTGGACAGAGGCCAGACTGCAGGCTGTATGAGACTAACACGAGGTGCTGGATCTCAGTGTGTGTGTGGCTGAGGACAAGGTGTTAAACCAGAGGAGAAGCATAGTGATTACACTCCAGGCAGACTGAGAAATCCAACAAGTGCTCCTCCTGTGATGACCAATCTCATATCCTGTCATAGAGAGAGGACCTTAGAGGGCCTATAGACAAAGTCAGAATTTTCCGTGCACTCAACTTTTGTGCAGGTTTTGCATTGGGTTCAAGTTTTGATCAGCTAAAACTCCTGTTGGTCCCTGTAGGGTGGGATCTCCTAGTCATGGTGATGCTTCCTAGTTTTATAAACCAAAATGAAGGGAACATGGCTGAAAGCACATACTGAAAAAATCCCACTGATAGAAGAAGAAGCGGGAGGGAAAAAAACCCTCTAAATTTTATACATTGTCTGCTTTTTCTTTCTTAAATTGCAGGTGAACTTTATGATGAATGCTCTGAACTAACAAGTCTTTTAAATGACTGTATAATGAGAAAAATTCTTTTGTATGAATTTGTGAAGTTCACTGTCAATGCAGATCAATAAATCCTACACCAGCTGATTTTTTTTTTAAAGAATGCAATTTATTGAAGAGGAGAAAATACTGCATGGATTGGATTGCTCGTCCCAGCTTTGAAAGACAAAGAACAGATTCAATAGCAATGCAACTTAAGTGTCTCTCTGTGCTGCCTCAGCCCCCTCCCTTCCCTCACCAACTCCCACTCTTGGTTTTCCATTTTTAGTACTCTAAAATCACCCCAGCTGGGCCTGCTGCAGATAGATGCTCAAGAACTGATGGTTTGAAAAACTCAGAGTTCTGATATTACCTCAACACTGGATGGTGAATTCTGGCACCTTGTTCATGCATTTCTGACATACCTGTAACTCAGAAGAACATCATTCTCAGGTGTGGTGGGCTTTATCTTCAGCTCCTGAGTTCCTCATTTTGCAAGAAGGACTGAACTCTCTGAGTGATATTTTTGGGAGCATTTTGTTTTAGAGTTTATCTCTTTCCATAGAATAGATTAGACGAATGCATGGGTATGAGAACTTGACTGCTGAGTTAAAATCTTAGCAGTATTCATAGGAGTTGGCTAAAATTTCTAAAACTGTCTAAGCCACAGTTTCTTCATCTGTAACATAAGAAAAATAAAGATTGTGCCTATCATTTTAGAGCTAATTAAATATGTAAAATGCTTGTGTGTAAAATCATTGCTTTAATATACACAAAATGAGTGTGTATATTATTGATTTTATATCCAAACTAATGACTATGTGAACATATTATTTAATCCTGCTCTGAATTCCAGAGTTTAGAACAGGGTCTAGTATGTAGTAGGTGCTCAGTGAATGTTACTGACAGCCAAAAAATCATGCCGGTGATGTGTCCAAGAATTTCTCAAGTGAATTCCTAAATTCACTTTCTCCTTGCATTTTAGTCTCTGCTGTTCTGATAGGAATGGCAGGACTTTGGGTAAGACATCATTTTTTCATTGTAGAAAATGAGAGATGGGCATGTAAGGTTTTGGAGCTCTGGAATTCCTTGCTCCCTTATCTTTCTGTGCTCTTTGTTCTGGTTTCAAGGTGAAAACACAATCAGCTAAGCTGCTATGATTTTTGGATGATGGTGCTATCATTCTTTTGCTTTAAGGTTTTACAGAAATTTTTCAAAAAAGCCAAGCAAGATTCCTCATGGTTGCCAGATAGCATTTAACTAAAGGGAAAAACAGCAAGAGTTGTGAATTATAGGGTATGCACAAGACAGGATTCCAGTGACTCTAGGAATAGTAAATCTTAATCAAAACTATAGCAACAATGACAGAAGCTTTCTTTAGTTAAATGCATACTATGGAACAGGCCCTGAACTAAGCATATTGCATGTACAGTAATTCCTCAGTTCATGAACACATGTGTTCGACAACAGTCTCAGTTTGGAAACAGAAGAGTCTGGCAGAATTTTGCCTCTTTGCTTAAACTCAGCGTCAGGTGATGAATGTGACTCCAGTCATCTTCCCCATAATTGTGAAATGAATTAAGTTCTTGAATCAAGACACCACTGTATTAGCGCATTAAATCATCATAACAAATTTGAAAGTAACAAGTACTGTTCTCCCATTATGCAGGTGAACAAATGGGTTTAAAGACAGAGTTAAGAAGAAGTGGGACTGAACATGCCAGCATGATCCACATATAGGCTCTTCACCACTGTAGTTTATTCTCTCCAAGGAAGAGAGGCAGGATGAGGTCAGCATGATGTTAAATCCAGTGTCACTAAAGCTTTGTGTACCCGTGGCTTCATACTTCTTAGATGCCTCTGGATGCCGACTCTGCAGCCAATTTCTTTACTTTAAGGAAAATCTATAGTGTGGAACTTGGAAGATGAATGGCATAAGAGTTCCTCAAAGAATCTTTTACCCATGAGGAAGCTCAAATGTAATGAGGGAGCTAGAATTCCAGGAAAGAATAACTATGATCCACAAGATACTAGCAGGGATCACTGAAAATAAAGGAGGTGAGGAAAGACTCGGGATGCATCTGAGGAGAAAACCCCGGGCTGAGGTCACATATATGGAGAAAAGACAGGTCCTCAGACCACTTGAAGTTGGTACTAGGAATATTAAGAAGGTCTGGTTTTGGTAGAATCGCATATTCTTGGAAGAGAATATCCCCAGCTTTTGAAAAAGATTTAACCTTGCAACTACAACCATTGAAACCTACCATTCCCACGCTTTACTGAGAAATATTCTGCAGTAGGCACTTAACTAACATTTTAGCTTCATTTACTCTCAATTGTAAGGAGCTTAATATTACCTTGATTTTCACACAACAAAACTGAGAGCCACCGAGGTTACACAACTTGCCCCAAATTATATTTTCTATGAGAGAGATCGTTAAGATTCAAATTCAAATTTATCTTAACCATGTCATTCAATTGCCTTTAAAACTGAGGTGAAAGGGGGCTGGGGGTTTAGCTCAGCGGCATAAGCACCTGCCTTGCAAGCAGGCGGTCATCAGTTCGATCCCCGGTACCGATAAAAATGAAAAAAGACCAAAAAAAAAAAAAAAAAAAAAACAAAAAAACTGAGGTGAAAGAAGCTAAATACTGTTAAATTTACATGGCATATGGTCATCTTTTATCTGTATGCTGAGGTATTGTTTCAAGAAAGAAAACAAATTAATTACTTTTGCATTCAATCGTTTTTGACATCCTTCTACTCAGAGTCTTATTTTGTTTCATTGCCAATTATGTGAAATACACTGATAGGGACATATTACCCTGAGAGAGAAGGATGAATTTCTTGCCTAAGGGTTTTCCTTTACTATCAAGGTGAATGCATCTGACCTGTTGAGGATAGAGGGAATGAACAGTGGTTGATGATCAGAACATGATTAGGATGAATCTAGACAAGTAAGAAGATATCCTAGAAGCCCTGGTTTTGTAAAGTGAGTGCTACAGCTTTGACCCAACAAATGCATCCAAAGCTTGACTCAACAAACTCAACAAATAAATCCTAAGGTCTAGACTTTCTTTTTTCTTTCTTTCTTTCTTTCTTTCTTTCTTTCTTTCTTTCTTTCTTTCCTTCCTTCCTTCTTTCTTTCTTCCTTTTTTTCTTCTTGATCTTTATTTTCTTTCTTTCTGTTTCTCTACATTTTTTCTGTCTTTCTTTGCAATGCTGACTTGAACCCAGGAACTTGCATGTGCTAAGTAAAGACTCCACCAATAAGCCACACTCAAGCCTGAACATTTCTTTAAAGTCTGTTAATCTAACAAAAACATTCTGTTAATTTCTCTCAAAAAGAGATTATCACCAAATGCTTTCAGTCCATTTTCCACAGCAGAGTCAAGCTGGACCTCCTAAAATGTATGTGAAGTCACTTCTGCTTCAAGTAAGTCAAGCAATGCCTTATAGGAAAAGATTAACCTGTTACTGGTTTCACAAAAGAGCTGGGATGAGGGTGTGAAGAACTGAAACAGATTTTCATGAAATTTAAGGAAGACATTTCTGGAAGTCATAATTATTCAAAGACTAGGTGGGAAAATGATTTCCCCATTGCCAGAGTGAGCAGAAGACGATGGATAACCCCTTGGAGGGCATCAGAATCAGAATACGAGGCAAGCAGAGATTTGTGGGGAAAGGAGGATGGGAGAGCTAGTCATTTTTTTACTTTCTGAGGGCTTTATGAGGTCAGTCTCTATAATTATATTAACAAGCAAACAGTTCTTTTTTCTCACCAAGACTTGGAATTAAAATGAATGGTTTTTCTTTCTTCTTTGTTCTTCTCTTTCTTCCTTCTCTCTCTCTCCCTTTTTCCTTCCTTCTTTCTTTGCTTCCTTCCTCCCTCCAAACATCTTTGGGAACTGCTTGTCCTCTTACAGTTAAGGAACAGGGTTTGGTCTTTATCAGCATGAATAATAAAACACTTACAGTGACAATGACATGGCTTCCATTCCCCTGTGATATTTATGTGCTCCTCTATACAAGAAATAGTCCTCCACTTCTTTCACTTTAAAGCAAGAGAAGGGGCTTGACTGAGTAAGAATGAAGTCCTTGGCTGGGGGACCCTCCCAGAGGCCAGACCTTCACCTCCAGCTGTTTCTGTGATCTGAACGGGGCAGCGCACTTGCTCTAATCAGATTCACAGAATGGCAGATGGGGAGAACTAGGAGTCTACTGATGTTTGACAAGGAAAGTCGTTAACATTCTCTTTATGCATTTTTCTTGAAGAGATCTGAAACCCTCCAGAGAACCCACAGACACACAGGTGGGAGCAGCCAGCACTGACTGTCCCAAAGCACAAAGTTTCATTGATAAATTCTATAAACAGTTACTGAGCAGCTACAGGTACTATTTTAGATGATAGCAATATGGTGAATGTGACAAAGTCTTGTCCTATCTCAGGTGGAAGATATTGAACAAGTAATTAAGTGAAAACATAAGATACCTTCAGGTGATGATAAATGTTATAGAGGAAAAAGATTAAATTAAGCTGCAGTAACAAACAAGCCTCCTACCTCCATGGCTTACAATAATCAAGACTGTTCCTTGTTCCTGCTACGTGCCTTTCTCAAGTCCACTACAGCCCTACTCTGAATTTTCACTTTGATTTTCTCAGGCTAGTAGAGTAGCTTCAATCTGGAGCAATTGGTCCTGATGGTAGAAAGAGAGGTGTAATAAACTCAGACTGGTTTATAAAGCTTCTGCCTGGAAGTAGGACACATTATGCATACCCTCATTTTAATAATCAAAGCAAATTATACAGTCACTTCTGGCTTCTGTAACTTTCAGGGAAAGAAACCAAAGTATTGGGTAACAAAATCTGGATACATGTGTACCAGTGTTTAGAGCAGCACAGTTCACAGTATCTGAATCTTGGAAGCAACCTACATGTCCATCAACAGATGAATGGGTATAGAAATGTAAATACACACAATGGAGTAAATACTCTCCCATAAAGAAAAACAAACCTAGAGTCATTTGTAAGGAAATGGATGCACCTTGAGACCATAATGTTAAGTGGAATAAATCAGAAACACAAGATTAACTATTGTATTGCTTCTCTTGTATGACAGACTCAATGTATAAGTAAATTGAAGCGCAAAATAAAAAAAATAGAGGTGGGAAATGGGGAAGTAAGAACTTTTGCGAAAGGGAAGGTGAGCAAGAGATAGAGGAAGAAGGGAGAGTGGGAAAAGGAAGACAATAAAGATATTAAGATGTGTAATATATATGCAGCAATTCTCCACCAGGAACATAATCATTATGTGCTACAAACATGTACTGATAAAAATTTTAAAAAATTAAAACCTAATAAGAAAACACATGTTCCGCAGGAGTTCTAGAAAGTATTCTCTGAATGAAAAGATGAACTAGCCCCTATGAAGGTATTTTGTATGCACAGACACTGCTCTAGGTAGACGGAAAGGAAGCCCAGAGCCTTTGACAAACAGCAGGAGGCAACTCTGATTGGGGTGCGGAGAGCCAGGGAAGAGTGATAGTATAGATGCAATCAGCAAACTAGGCTAAGGCAGTCACTAGGTTGTTAAGGAATTACTAGCATTGTCCAGTGAGTGTCTGCGTGGGGTGAGGGCCACATGTTCAAGTACTTGTCTAGTATCCTGGGACGTATCAGTGACTAAGACAGACACAACTCCAATGGGGCTTCACATTTTAATAGAGAGCAAGATAGCATAGACAATATAATAAAGATCAGAATAAGTGAGATCAGGAGGGTAAGTTAAGGGGGAAGAGTTGCAAAATGTGGTGGCCAGTGTGAGCACTATTGAAAACTAGCATAGACTTGAAGGAGGCGAGAATAGTAGTTATCCAAATATTGCAGATAAATGAATTAGAAGGCTTTGAAGCGCTGTGGCCAAGGGGATGCCATCCCCTAACTTACATTTGAATATGATCACTCTAGTTGTTCTGTGGGGAGTGACTGGAAAGTGTGGAAAGGGGAAAGCTGGCCAAGGGTAGCAGCAATGATCAGAGAGGAGGCTACTGCTGTCTGTTTATAGGTGACATGGAGTCTTAGGTGAGGGGAGTAGGTGAGGAGAGAGTAAAAAGTGGTCATTGTTCTGATATATTTTAAAGATGAGTCAATACAATCTGGAGCATGGATTGGGTGATTTCTAGGCTTTGGTATGAGCAGTGTTCTTACTGCCTGAGTTGAAAGGAACTGAAGAGAAAGTAATGGGATAGGGTGCGATGGGCAAGATGCAGGGAAGAGGGAATCACAAGTCCTCTTTTGAGCATACTGATTTTGAAAGGTATGTTAAGCATCTGGGGTGATTTTGAGAAGCTTATCTACAATAAGATGGAACTAGAAGAGTTGTTGCGATTCCGATAAAAAGGCTGAGATTCCTTTTTATACATCATGATAGGATTGATAATATTTAACTATTAAACAGTAGAAGATATGTGTGTGTGTGTGTGTGTGTGTGTATCCCCACCAAGTGGAGAGAGAGAGAGAGAGAGAGAGAGAGAGAGAGAGAGAGAGAGAGAGAGAGACAGAGAGAGAGAGAGAGAGACAGAGAGAGAGAGAGAGAGAGAGAGAGAGGAGATCTGGAGATCTAAAGCTACATCCTTTGGACTTTCCAACATTTGGAGATTAAAATGAAAAGGAGTCAGCAAAGAAGGCTGAGAAGAAATAGCAAAATAGGGAAATCTGGTACACGAATAGCATAAAACACTAAAAATGACACAAAGCAGGAAGTGTGCTATTCTAGACAGCAAAGAGATGAATATTTCAAGAAAAAGAAATTAACTGCCAAAGATTTTGAGAAGCCAAGTCTGCTTGAGACTAAGGGTTATCCATTGTCTCCATCATGGTGGACAGCACTGGGGGCCCTTATGATAAGGGAGAGTCAGAATGGAGAGTTGGGGATCAAAGCTTCATTAGTATTTTCATTACAGAGCAGACGGTGAGGAGATAGAGACAGCAAGAACAGTCACAGCACTGTGGCACCCAGTATCAAGAGAACTGCTTTTTCTGAGAGAACAAGTTGACTTTCCTTATCTCCAGGATCTTCATGGTCTCCAAAGAGCTCTGATCTGAGTTCCTGGGTGATGATCATGGCTTTGCTTCCTTTTACTCTAAGTAAAATACCTAAAGCCAAATCTGTTCTTTCTAGACTATGACCTTTGTGAGTCGCTGTACATCTGTACACTTAGTGGTTCTCGACCTCTAGGGATGTCATGTGAAGTTACCGAAAGAGGGAACATAGAGTCGTGGGATCTTTCCTTTGCGTGTTCTTTTGCTGGCTGTTTTAAGATTGTACTTTTCTTGTTTTCTCTGTATCTCTAAGGATATACTGGGACAAAGTAAAAACAGCCTAAGATTTGTAGGCAGTCAAGAAGACATGGAAGAGGTCAAAGAGGACAGCACTATTTACTGATTTTGTGACTTTGGCCAAAATTTCAATCTCAGTCTTTTCCTCTGTAAAATGAAGGTAATAAAGACTTAGGCCTTTGAATGGTAGTGAACATTCATTATAATGTATCAAAATTTAAAATATTATATGGACTCTATGCAAAATGACATTCACTCATTATAATGCCAATGAATATCAGCATTGTAAATACTTTTATATGAAAAGTGATATTATTGTTAATATAGACAACAAGGAAACGTGTAGACAATATGATAGGCCAAAAAGAAACAATAGTGAATAGAAAATAATTCTTTACTCTCAAAAGAATTTATTGATCCAGTCGGATACATAAAAGAATAATCTTAATGTAACTCAGCATGTAGAATGATAGACTAAAGATAAAATTTTAAAGAATCTTTAAAGGAGAAAAGGTAGTTGGTTCTATTTAGGTGGTAGCAGGTAAAGGAAAACCTGAGTTGTGGTTTCTAAAGATTAAAGGACAGTTTGGTAACAAGCACACTGTGACCCAAGAAATGGATCTATGAAACACAATTCTGGCCTTTAAAATAACGAGTGGCTAAAATCCATTTTGAGCTAGGTTAGTAGCTGCCTTAGGCCAAATTTTTCCACATCCCCTCCAAAACTTATTCCTATCAATAAGAATGACAAATATAGTCACCCATTATCCACACCCATAGCTCACTAAGCAGCAACCAATCACAGGAATTCGAATTCCTGTCTAAGTAGGGTGTGGTCCACAAACTATGCCCCATGCCCAAAGATATCAACATCCTAATCCCTGAAGACTACATGCAAGTTTACAAGGAAAAATACGAAGATTTAGTTGAATAAGAAATTCAAGTTGGGAAAATGAAACTCAAAGTTGCAGAAAAATTAAAAATTGCTTATGAGATGAGCAGATTATCCTGGTTTATCCAGTTGAGTTCAGTGTAACTGTCAGGGTCCTGAGAAATGAAGAGGCAGGCTGAAGGGAGAAAGCCATAAAGATAGCCTTGCGAGAAAGACTCAGCTAGATCTCGCTGTCTTTGAAGTGGGAAGATGTGGCCACAGTGCGAGGAATGTAAATGGCTTCTAGAATCTGGAATGAGCAAAAGGAAATATTCTTCTCTAGAGCCTCCTGAAGGAATGTAGTCCTATTGGTGCCTTTTTTGTCCAAGGAAAACTATTATAGATTTCTAGAACTATAAATTAACAAACTTGTGTTGTTTGAAGCTACTAAGTTTCTGGTAATTTGTTACAGTAGCAGTAGGAAATTAATACATTAGGAGATAAACATGTAACAAGTATGCTCTGAAATTCATGCCAGAGAAGGATTAAACAGAGACCTAAAAACAAGGAGGGGCTAAGAAGAGATTCTAGCTTTGGATGAATCAGATAAAATTATCCTAGTAATGAAGAAAACCTGCCCCTATTAGTAGAGCAATACCGAGAATGAGTCTGAGGCATGCTGCACCCAAGCATTGGTTAACAGAGGATTGTGAAAGAGAGGAGTTCAAGTATGTGGGGCTAAGCACAGTAGTTTAGAAACCACTGCTTTCAGGGAGGGCTGATGTGGAGGGAAGAGATATTTCCTGGGGGATTGGTGGTAAGTGGAAAGAAGATAACAAGCTTTCCAAATACACTGCAAATCCAGAAGTTATTTAAAACAGAAGACAAACGTAGTGTTATGCTCATTTTCAATCCATGTACCGTTAAAGGGTTCTTTGACCAGGAACCTATTAATTAAAGGAAACGGTATCATAATAGCAATAAAAAGGAATATTTTTTAGTTTATAAGTGTACTTTTTATTGTTTCTAAGGGTTGAACCTGGGTCTTGTGTATGAGAGGCAAGCACTCTACTGCTGAGCTACATCTGCACATGAGAAGCCTCCTGAAGAAGGGAATCTGGTAATCTACCCAGTCCTGTCACGCCTGCTAATCACACCAGCTTGGGAAAATGTAAGACACTGGCAGATAAATAGAAAACAAATTTACTGAAATGTAAAAAGGAAAACTTTTCCCCCAACATTAATCATGAAGCAGAGAATTCTGATATATTATCCCAACCTATTGAGTATCCTTATGAAAAAACACCCAAATAAAAAGTTCAATTCAGAAACTCATAACTGAGATGGACAGAATACTCAATAAAACAAAAAATTAGTGCGAAAAAAACTCAGAAAGGAAGTTGGAAAAAATATTTAAGAAATGAAGATAAAAAGAAAGATGCTTACATAGAATAGCTTCAACAGCAAGTTTAGTAAGATTGAGTAATAGAAAAGATATAGTTCAGAGAATAATAATAAGGTGCAGAAGGCAACAGTATTGAAGGAATAAGAAATATCTAGAAGACAGACAAAGAGGACCCATAGTATCTGCAACTGGAGTGCCTGAAGGATCAATGGAACAGAGATTACATTTGACCTTGTAATCTAAGGAAGCTGTCTGGCAAAATAGGACCTAAGTTTTAAGTTTGCATATTAACATGGGCTGTTATGTGCTTGAGAAAACTGATCCACAACAGTCAACTCTGAAGCATATCTTTAAGAGCAAAATTTAAAATATCATGTAATACAGAATTTCAGAAAAATAACAGTAAGAAATCACAAAAAAAATCATATAGACTGCAAAATGACAAGCCCACTTAAAAGACAGAATACTTGGGGTGGCATCAAAATGCTCAAAAGTGAAACACAGTTCTAAGAAACTTTAAGAAACAAGTGTTAGTAAGGATTTTATATTTGCTTGACTTCTACTTTAAGATCAAGTTTATGGCAAAATGATTTTATTCATGTAGAATTTCTGGAAATACTGTACCTGTGAGTTCTTTCTGAAGAATCTAATAGAGGATAAACTATGACTGAGGAAAAGTCTGGGCATTTGGAAGCACTAAACAGACTTAATTGCAAATTTTACACTTAAATTATATGATTAAGCTCTGAAATTTAAAAAAAGGTTGTGCTAAGTGGCATGTAAATTTTATACAGTTTTATAAAATAGAAGTACCATAAGTAATTTGGGAAAGCAGAAGAAAAAGGGAGAAAAGAAGGTAAGGGCAAGTTCCATGACTGCTCAGAGGTAATATGAAAGTCAAGTTACCTGCTAAAGGTAAAAAATAGTGGAAGCTTAGTTAAAACAACAAAAGCAGCAACAACAAACATTCAAAGGGCAAAGTGTGAGGGTAGCTGTGGAACAAAAAATGTAGATCCTTTAAAGCCAAAAAAAAATAAAAAGCAAAACATAAAACTAGGCTATACAAAAGAAAATATTTGTATAGTACAAACCATATGCTAACTTTCATGCAATAAGAAAAGAAAATGAAGCAAACTGATACATCAAAAGGTTAAGTAGCATGTCCTGGACCAAACTGAGTAAATGAAGAGCTGGGATTAAATCTAGGACATTTGATTCCAGAGCACACTTGTTAGTTTAACTAAAGAGAGACAATATCTTGTAGACAATGTTAAACTCTGTAATGCCTCTTTTAAATGAGTATTAGTCAAAATCTCAGTAGAACTACATACACCATCAAATAAGTATTAAATTTGTCTGAAAAAGACTAAATAATCAAAGATTAATAGATTACTGTACCACATATTAAAATTAAAAAGAAAAATGCAATGATTTAAAGTGAAAAGGTGGCATCAATTAAATATAACAAAGAAATAAGAAGTGGAAACTATTATATATGAATTAGAGAAGAATTCATCTCTGGTTTTATATAGCTGATCATCTATTTGAAAATGAAAACCCATGCCCCATGTGAAATGGCATTAAAAATCTAGCCAGCCAGTCAATATTACAGAAAATGGAAAGGATGCCACATCTTTGGCATAAATATTGAGATGTTAGTTTAAATCACAAACTTGAAAATAGTCAGATTTGACCATTTGAAATAAAATATCTATTCAAGAAAAAAGTAGCAATAAACCATGAGAAATTATTCACAACAGATATGATAAGCATTAATGTCTCATTATAGAAACAAATATGTACAAGTTGAAAACTTTGTAGACCCTCAAAAAATAAAATATGCCAAACTTTTGGAAAAAGTGACTTCAACTGTAATACTTTAGCAAAGAATTTATATTTAAAATATCTTTTGAAGTAATAGTTTGGAAGATACAGTTGAGATTTTGGGCCAGCTCTCAATTATATCTATTGAAAGTGGCGTCATAGATGAATACAACCTTTTAGAGAGCAACACAGCAAGTGTAAGTTAGTTACTTTAAAATATTCAGGCATTTTAGATTTAATTCTGTTTTGATTAATTTATACTAGGAAAAATTTGATAAAAAGAAGAAAGAAAGTGTTATTACATTGTCATTTATAGAGTTTAGAACCATATGAGTACAATGGTAAAGAAATTTATAAATAGATTTATATACATTTATAAGACTTATTTGATAACTGAAGATTAGAAAAATTAAAGACATCTTAAATATGTAACAAGAAAAAATAACAAGACAGAAGAAGATATATATTCTGGTATGGTTAGCTATGTTTGAAATAGAAAGGGTAGGAAGAAAACAAATGCAAAATCTTGTTTTCTTAAAAATTTTAGATTTAAAAATTCTTTGCATTTTATTCATATTATTTTTATCATACTAATATGCAATACAACATATAGGAGCTAGCACTACATTGTCTTTTATTTATTTTTTTGGTACTGGGAATTGAACTCAGGACCTTGTGCTTGCCAGGCAGGCATTTATGTCACTGAGCTACATCCCCAGCCCCTACACTATCTTCTTTGGGGCCCTGACTTAAGTCAGTGTCTATGATAGGAATTTGCATATCAGACTTTAATTGTATGTTTGCTCGACTTCTCCATTAGAGTGACAGCATCCCTACTAGAAGGCTAATATCTGACACACCGTAAGAACTCATGTAATTTTAGTTAATAGTAGATGAAGTCCAGAATGATGGAAGGAAGGAACTCTCTTGAAATGAAGCAATTAATGGCCATAATGTCTCAATCACAGGTTCATTTCTGCTCTGTTCTATAAAACATACTTTTTGTTTTGTGTGTTAGGAGTGGGGTGAGGAAGAGAGCTAAACAAAGGAAAAAAGGGGACTCTCAGTTAATATGAATTCGCTGATGGAATATTTGATTGAATTGTTTTTGTTCTCTCTCAGTGTTCACAGCTTAGTATCATTCCTTGCCACTAAATTCATACCTGAAAGAAATGGATTTTACTTCTGTTACCAATACAGAAATCTCTGCTTATGGGTCAGAGTTGGGACTAAAACCTCAATTAGGCCAGTTTTCAAGATTTGTATAGGGGAAAATAGGGAAAGAGGACATGCTTGCTATGTTCCCTAATGTTTGGGCCAATTTAGACTCTCCAGCACACAATGTCCATGCACTATGTTACTTCAGGAACTTGCCAACATACTTGACTGAAGTCCACTTATTATTACTCTCTCACTATTATGAAGAAGATTATAATTTGATTTTTTAAAAAAAATTATTTAAGGAAAAAAAGAAAAAGGGAACAAGTTATACAGAATTTCAGAAAGAATAAACAGTAGGAAATCACTAGTTAATAGATTACATATTGTTATCTTAAAAATAGTTGTTCAAGTTACAAAATTAAAGCATATAAAGTAGACTTTCAAACAGTGAGATTGCAAACAGTTTTGTTCAATGATCCAACAAAACTCAGTAATATGGTTATCTATCTTGTACACTTAAATATATATGCAGTTATATCCTTTAGAGTACTTTCTTTTCCTTTCTTTTGTACAATGACAATTACACATTTTGGGTTTTATTACTCCCATAGTTCTTATTACTTTTATTTTGAAGAGAGTAAAACCAAATGTGACATAACAGAACAGAGTCAATCAAATCAAAAGGATAGACATAATAGATAATGTAAAAACAAAATACTAGGTGATCAACAATGGTTACCATACTGCCTCTTGCTATCTTAAAAAGAATTGCCTATATCATCAATTATAATAAAATTGAGCAAAACAGTAAAGAATAAAACCAAAACATTGGAGACATTACAGGACTTTAAAAGAAGATAATAGTCAACCAGAATGGGCATTATAATGAATCTTATTGTGTTCATAGTTGTTGCCTATACTTTCAAACTTGGTACTATCAAGCAAAGCAAAATAGGGGAAAATCAGTCAAAACAAGATGGTGAGGGCAATACAGGGTTTCAAATCAAGTTAATAGGAAATCAAAGTGGGTTATTATAATGTATCCTGCTATTTTTTTATTTATTTTTCCCTTAATTAAAAACATAAAAATAAAAAAGTAAATAATTAAAAAAGGAGATTGAGATAAAAGAGGGTATAACAACAAAACAGCACAGTCAAAGCATAACCATTTAAGCAAAATAGTTTTTCACCACAAGGTATCCTGACATAAAAGTAGTTACCATAGTGTCTCTTTCCTTGAAATCTTTGAGTATAACTTCGTATACTGTAGCACCAAACATATCAAGACAATGTAAAACCATTCAAGAGAATGACAGGGTATTTAGAACCAACTATCAGAAAATGAACAATGGTTTCTGTATAATCTCCTTGTCTATAAAAGTTTTTGCTTATATTATCACATGTAATAAAATCCAATAAGATACAACCTGTTAAGACCGATGGAGACAGAAGAATAAAAGCTTGATGTAACTTCAAAACAAGATGATACTAAATCAGCACTAACTATTATAATGTCTTGTTTTCTCCAAAATAGCTGTTCCTACCATCCAATCTTCTCTGCCTCATTTCTGTTGAGATCTTTTTCTGTCGTTTGTTGTCAGTTTGTCTCCTTCATTTCACTTTCTGCTCCATTCATTGTGGCCTCTCTGCTACTATTTCTGGAATCTTGGTATTTTCCTTTTTTAGAATATCCTGCAGTATTCTCTGTAGAGTTGAACTGGTGTTTGCAAATTCCCCCAGTTCCTCTTTATCCTGGAAGCACCTTGTTTTTTCCATCAGTTTCTAGGGACAGTTGTGCAGGATATTATCAATGTTGGCTGGAGGTTATTATCTTTCAAAGCTTGGATTATTTCCCCCCACACTCTTCATGATTTGATGGTTTTTGCCGGGAAGTCTGCTGTAATTCTGATGGGTGTTCCCTTGTAAGTGGTGTGTTTCTTGTCTGACGGCTTTTAATATTCTGTTCTTATATTGTATTTCTGGAATTTTGATTATTATATGCCTGGGTGTAGCTCTGTTTGGGTTGTAGGTGGCTGGGGTCCTATATGCCTCATACATCTGAGTATCTTTATCTTTTGCTAAATTAGGGAAATTCTTTTGGATTATTTCTGTGAGTAGCTTTTGTAGTCCATTTGTTTGTGTCCCTACTTCTTTTATGTTCTTAATTCTTAAGTTATAGACCCTCTTATCATCTTCTAGCCTTTGTATTATTGCTGGTTTTTTTCTTGTTATTTTTAAGAAGTTTTTCATTTCATGTTCCTACATTACAAATCTGCCCTCCAGTTCAGATAACCTATCCTTGGTTTCTTTCAAGCTGTTATGCCAGCTTTTGATAGACTTTTTAGTTTCTAGGTAATCTCTTTGAACCTGCTTCACTTATTCTATGTTTTCTCTATTTTCTCCATCAAACATTTCTCCCCTTTTTTTTCTGTTCTTCCATCCACCATCTGTTTTTTCTTGGGTGGTGCTTAGCATTTCTCTAATTATCCTACTTATATCTTGCTTTATTTCATTAAATACTTGTCTTTTGAACTCATCTATGAGGCTGCGGAGATATCGCTTTATGTCTATTGGTGCCGTGTCTGATATTGCATGTTTTCTTTCCTCATTCTCCTTTGCATTTACCTTTCCTGGATCAGTGTTCTCAGGATTGGGGACTGAGGACCTTTTCTTGCTGCTTCCTCTTCCCATACTTTTTGTTCCTTCTGTCCAAGCGAATATAGGAGGCCCAATTTTTTTTTTTTTTTGTCTTTGTTACAGTTTGTTTGAATTGTGCCAGCTAGGTGTTCCCACCCACTGCAGTGTACTAGGGAGACACAGACCTGGTCAGCCTTGCTGGGCCTGCACCTCCAGGTCAAACTACCGAAGGCTTCACTGCTAGGGTGCACCTCCAGGTGTTGAGACTTGGTTTGGGCTAGCCTACTGGGTCTTAGTCAGCGGCATCACCCAGGCCAGGTACTCTCCACCGATCCCACTTGAGAGGGGAATATACGATTAAAGTTATTGCAGCGTCCTGTTCCAGCAAGTCTGCCCGGTCCCAGTATGTCCTTTGCTGAAACCTCCTGGTCTATGGAAGGGTTCCCATTCCACTCACTCACCACAGGGCGATGCAGTTTTCGCGCGTCTCTCTCCGCGCTGTGCCGATTTGGATGCAGCAGCTTTAGCAGGAAATTCAAATCACGGCTCCCAATGGTGTGGGATCCAGCTTTCATGCTGAGATTTTATCTGATCGTGGTATAGCACCAGGATTGCCTTTACAGTTGGTTTCTCTGGGACAGCAGGGTATATCTCCTCTTGCTTAGGACTCCTCGCACTGCCCCATTCCTGGATTCTAAGTGGGGTATCTCAGAGAGCCTCCATAGCTGCTGCTATCTATCCGCCATGTTCTCCCAGAAGTGATATTTTGATTTTTGAGAAGTGTTACTTCAGTATATCACTAACTGTTACTGGAAAGAAACATAGCATATTGTGTTTGTTTTAAAATTCTAAGCTCTTTGAGATTAAGAACTGTAAGTTTTCACTGTATCTTGAGGACTTCAGTGCCTGGTCACATCCCAGCTGCAGCAGGGACCCAATATTGTTAAATAAGTGGATGAGATGTTGGTCACTATGTTTCCTTCATCTGAAGTGTCAAATGAGAAATGTTGTGCTTGAGGAACTGGGGTGTTTCTAAGGATAATTATGAAAACTAGCTTTTCCCTTCTCTTCCTGTTCTTTCATCCTCTTCTGTCTTCCTCTTTTCTTAGTCTTCATGTCTTTCCTCTCTCACTTTTCCTCCTCTTTCTATCCCTTCTTTCTAATTTGCTGCATGTCCGCCTCTTCCTTTCTCTTATTAATTTTGATGTTTCAGTTACTAGAAATTCTAAAACCAAAAACATGTGTAATCAATTATATGCAACTGTAGGAATTCTAATGCCTCTTGACATTATCTTATTTTTCCTATTTTTTTTATGGAGCCTTGCTTAAGTCCACATTTCTAGGATCAGGCTGACATAGCCTGAAGCCAGTTCTCCCTAACCTACTCTTTTTGAGTCTGTCCATTTATTTGTAAAATAGGTATAGCTTACCTGCCACTCTGTTCTACTGTGATGATTCTGTAATCAAAGTGCTAAGCATTATGCTTTGCTCAGTAAAATCTTATCCTCATCTTTTTGTTAGTTATCTCAAATCATATATTTTTAAGAAACTGATGGATTTAATGATTATTAAAATAGCTGAATGTTGAGGGCACGGTACTGAACCAGATGTGTATAGACTACACAGAGGATGAGGAACATTATCAAAACCATGCTAACCTGGATCTACTTTCAAAATTCTCCCAGGCCTGCACTGGTGAGATTGAGGTCACTTTGTTTTCAATTAAGAAAGACAAGCTGCTGATGAGTCAGTGCTAGGAGAAATTGAGAGGGTTTTCTTCTATCCCTCTCTATCCCTCTGTTCTCCCCTTTCCCTTCCTCCCTCCCTCTTTCCCAGCTTCTCCCAGTAACTCCTTCTTTCCCTTCCCTTTCCTTCCCTTTTTTCCCTTCCCTTCCCTTCCCTTCCCTTCCCTTCCCTTCCCTTCCCTTCCCTTCTCTTCCCTTCCTTTCCCTTCCCTCTTCTCCTCTTCTTCTTTTTTCTGTCTCTGTTTCTGTCTCTTTCTTTCTGTCTCTCTCTCTCTCCTGTCTTTATACTGTGGTGCAGAAAGTATGAAGTAAACAAAAGTTTCCTGACTACAGTTTGACATCATCAGCTTTTTAAGTTTTGAATACCAGTGGTAATTTGTTCTCCAACTTCCTGCTTACAATTTCTGCTGCACAGCAAGAACTCTCCACCCTCTGTCAGGACATCAAGGGAAACAGAAGACCCATCTCTTGGGACCTAAAGCAGAAAGGTTGAAAAGGAGAAGTCTCATTTTTGTCTGCTAACTAATAGTTCCTGGGTCATGGAACACATGGTAAATATCACTCCAGTAATAATGAACAGGTGGGTATAGAATATGCAAGGTGATACTAAGGAAAAAGGCACAAAACCACTTGTTTCAGTTGGAGGGAGCACCCATCCCATTGCAGCCCAGGGACTCCCTGAAGAGGCTTTCTGTAACCACTTATTCCCTGCTTATCACAGACTTGCACTGCTGGTTTTCTTTTCAGGTGTGCAAATACAGGAACTTGTAAGTCATGAATGGCATGCACCTTGTTTGTTTTGTTGAACTTTCATACTCTTCTGATGTTTGTTTTATGTGATGCTTTCTTACAGTGAACTGTGCGGTTCAAGACGGCATTGTCTATGTCTCATTCAAATTTGAGTCGCAGAGGCCAACACCAGAATAAGGATAGGAGGCACGTAGTAAATATTCAATAAAAATAATGTTGCTGCTCTGGAGCTCAGAGTCTGGGGGATCATCTTTGGAGAAGGACCAGTTTTTTTTTTAATAACTAAAAATTTACCGTCTCATTTAGACTGATCTTTTGAGCAAAAAAGACACACAAAACACAAACTTAAATTTTTTATTATTACATTTACAGACATAAACTACTTTTCCAATGTGCAAAAATGGTTGCAAAGCATTTTGAACCTGTGTATTTCTCCTTAGCCACTGGCAGTGATCAATGACTTCTTGTACCACAGGGATATGGAGATATATATGTGCAAGTGGGGTGAAATTGCTGTAGAGACAACAATAAACCCAGCTGTAGAATAGAGAGTGGTAGAGTAAGACAGTAGTGGTCCACTTTCCCCAGGGGAGTTAAGGGGCATCTCTGAGGACAGAGAATTTGAGCAGATAATGGGATGAAGTGAGGGTAAATATTGAAGATATGGAAATGAAAATAATATGAACAAAGAATCCAAAGTGCTATGTTCTAGAAGTGAGGTCAAAGGAGAAGTGGGTGAGATTATCAAGGTCTAACAGATGAGTAAGATAATTTCTGACTTAATTCTGAGTCATTAGGAGTTTTGAGCAAAGCAGTGACATAAGCTGGAGGATAATTGTGGCTGTATTGGATATTCTGTGGAGAAAAGACCATAGGAGATGGATCCAGTCACCTGAGTGCATTAGGAAATGTGTAGGAGATTAGTGCAACTTCTGGGTTTAGCCAGGTGGGTCATGGAGCATAGTATTGGGGTCTGTAACTGATCCTTTGCTGCTTTTCCCCAGCACTGCTTCTTGACTATGTGAACTAAGCACTCTCACTTTTCCCCACCCTTCTACCATGAAGTTTCTGCTTTGGAGCCAGCCAAACAGGGATTGACTGAGCCCTCTGAAAGAGTGAGGAAAATTAAACCTGGCCTTTACATTGTGTTTGTTAGGTACTATGTTGTGTTACAATAAAGAGAAAGCTGATTAATAGTGGTGGGAAAATTAGCAAGTGTTTGTAATGACTTGTAGGACAAATGATCTGCTCAGACAGAGAGACAGCATTGGAAGTATAAGTAGTTCTTGGAATATGAATTTATCTTGAAGGAAGAATAGCCAATATCGTCTGATAGATTGTTTGAAAAGTGAGAAAAGAGAGGTGTCAAATCTGTCCCCAAAGATTTCAGACAAAGCAAATGGTCATGTGCTGACCTTGACTGAGATTAGGCAGTCTAAGACCAGGTTTTGCAGTTGAGGCAAAAATCATGCTGGATGTGTTAAATTTAAGGTACTCAGTTGACTTATAAAGAAGACATTGAGTAACAGCTTAGAATATAAGATTGGAGTTTAAGTGGAATTCCAGAACTGGAGACATGATATTGGAAGCAATGAGTGTGTGAATGGAATTTAAATCCACTGGTTTGAATGGAGTCACCTAGCAAGTGAGCTAAAAAAGGGAGACAAAGCAAGTCTGATGCCTTAGCCTCCAGGGCCTTTCCCACTGAACAAGTCTGGATGACTACAAAGAACAAGCGGAGTGGGTAGGTGGAGAAGGAGCAGCCACATCAGGATGTAGTCTTAAAAGAACACTGCAATTTACTCAGCAAGTACTTTTTAAGCTCCTAGACACATGCTCAGGACATTCTGTAAGAGGAGAAATATTTTGGAAAGCTTTAGATGCCTCCGAAGTGGTTGGTATTTCAGGAAAAACATATGTGTTCATGATTAAAGGAATGAACTCTCAACCACCTTTCAAACCAGATGTCCAGATCATTTATTCTTTAGGATTCCTTGATAACTGAATGGCTGCTTTAAAATTTTAGATTTATTGAGGCTTACTACAGTACACATAATATTTTCCAACAGTCTGTTTTTCTTGAGCTCTTCAGCAACCATTGTTCTGAACCTTCATTATGTCTATAAAAGAAATAAGGAGTCAGATGAAAAGTGTGGTATGTGGTGAGTCTTGGTCTACATCCTAAGCTTTCTTCCTGTGTTTGCAAGGTTTTTTCCTCAGTCTTGCCTTCCCTCTTATAGAAACGATGCTGTATGCTGTGACCATTGAAAGCCAAGAGCCTTCAGACCTAATCAAGATCTATACTGTTGTTTCTTTTAGAAAAAACTCAGAGTAAAGGAGAAAAAAATAAAGGAAAAGATCATATGTATGTACCCATGTACACATGTATAGATACGTGTGTGTGTGTGTGTGTGTGTGTGTGTGTGTGTGTGATTATATAAAGACAAAGAACCATACCACTAATCTCTGGTATTTCATCAAAAAGAGCAGTTTGTTTTCATTGTTTGATTTTTTGATCATTTTTTCATGCCTAAATCTTGTAATTTCTTTCAAGATAACACGACTTTCAAGATAACAAACTGTAGTATATTAACGAGGATTAGTTTCCTATTTTTAAAAATTCTCTATCATTTTTGTCTTGTTTTCAAAATAACAACAACAAAGAAAGAAAGAAAAAGGAAAGAAAACTCATCCTGATGTCTAAGACATTGACTTCTAAGCAAACACTCTGACCTAGTGCTAAGTTAGTGACCCTGTACCTCTATGTCTCCACAAAACCTAGCTTTCTTAGAAAATACTGTTTGTTATACACATGTTAATCTTCTTGCCTAAACTGGTTCTCTTTCCAACATCCTCCTTTTCTGTCAGTGGTATTATTATTATTATTGATAGAAACATCCCTAATTTATACATTTTTTCTTGTCTCTGGCATTTCATGAGTTACCAGTTCAGTCTATTGAAATTCAGATCCTTTACCTGGAGCCTCCTCTATGCTGGTACCCTTGTTTCACCCCTCCCCTCACCTTTCATTTGCACTACTGCCTTTATCTTCTCTCTGGCCTCTCTGCCACCTGGCTTCTTGTCTCTAATCTACCTTCCACAATTCAGTCAAGGGTTTTCTAAATGTAAATATAGTCCTATAAAAAAAAACAACCCTATTTAAAAGCTTCTAGGGTCTCCAATTGCTGTTGGGATAAGATCTAAACTCTTTAGAATTGTGTATGGGGACCTTCAGAATTTGCACATAGGATATAAAAATGAAAAATGCATAGTCCTGCTTTCAGTGAGCTCACAGTTTGATGAGGGAGGCCAACACATGCACCAGTGATTCAATGCCTTATGAAAAATTTTCTCAGAATTATGTGAAAATGCAAGCAACCATATGAAAGGGCAATCAGTATAACTTTTTTGTTAGCAATAAGTTGTAGCCTTCTGAGAAACAGGCTTTTAAAGAGCATTTCCTGGTGCCTGAGGTGATGACCATTCTCACTGCTTCTCCTTCACTGGAAACCCCAAAAATGACAAAATGAAGAATCAAAATGCAATCCCAGATCTCCAGTCCACCCAGAAGAAGTCCAGGAGTCATCCCATAGAAGAAAATAGGAGACACCTGAAATTTCAGAAATGATTCACAGCCTAAGTAAAGAAACAAATCCATGAGGTTATAGAGGAAAGCAGATAAGAAGTAATTTCTCAGGTGAAAAAAAAAGTCAGCATTTTCAAATGAAATTCTCAGCACATCTAGAGCAGAGATAAATAAGAAAATAGATGATAGAGGAAGAGGATAGAGATCATGAACAATCAATATAGGAAACAAATAGAATGTATGAAGCAGATCCAAGGAGATATACAGGAAATCAAAAATTCCATTGAAAGCTGGCAAATCTGCTTGAAAGAAACTGAAGATAGACTTTGAAGACAGGACCATGGCTAGTGGTCATGAAAGGAAAGATCTTTTAAAAATAACAAAAAAATCAGGAAAAAAAATTCAACAGCTACAAGAAGATACAAAGAAAACAGTGTCAGACTAATAGATGTCAATGAAAAAGCAAGAGCCAACATAAAATAAAATCTATTTTCAGAAGTAATAGCAGACGATTTTCCAAGTATGGAAAAAGAGTCTGACACACAGATAAGTGAGGCATATAGAACTCCAGTTAGCCTTAACAAAAATAGATATACACCCAGCCTTGCAATAATCAACATCCCCAAAATTCAGCACAAGTTCAGAATATTAAAGGCTCTAACAGAAAAGAAATAGATAACCTATAAGGGAAAGTATATCAGAATCACAGCAGACTTCTCAACACAAACTCTCAAGGCAAAAAGAGCTTGGAGTGAATTACTTCCAGCCCAGATAGATTTATCCTGAAAAACTCTTTCAAATTCAATGGAAATATAAGATAGTTCCATGACAAAGAAGAACTGAAGAAATTCATGACTACCAATCCAAAACTAGAAAGGATATTGAAATATATTCTAAACAGAGACAAAAATCACTACAATTTCAAGAACAACAACAGAAAGAAACTGTCAAATAGGAAAAACAGCTAAACAGAGAGGAAAAGCAAGGACTCAAGAGCAGGAAAATAACATGACAAAGACAAACCAATGCATATCAGTTATGACCATAAATGTAAATAGCCTCAACTCACCAATCAAAAGAAACAGACTGGCAGAACAAATCAAGTAACAATGTCCAACAATATGCTGTATGCAAGAAATGCATTTAACTCAAAAAGAAACTCATAGATCAAAAGTCAAAGGATGTAAAAACAATACACCAGGCAATAGGAACCCAGAAGAAAACAGGGATAGCTGTCCTATTTGCAGATAATGTGAACTTCAAAGCAAGAATGATTAAAAGAGATAAGAAGGTCACTACATGCTTGTTAGGGGAAAATTTAAAGAGGAAGAAGTAACAATCATAAATATATATGTACCAAATAGGGAGGCACTCAACTATATAAGGCAAATATTAATAGACATGAAAAAACATACAAGCAATAATGTGGGACCTTAATATCCCATCATCACAAAGATACAAATCAACAAAACAAAGAATCAGCAAAGAAATAATGGAATTAAATTAAACCTGTTAATTTAGTAGATGTTTACAGATTGTTCCACCCAACAAATTCAGAAACATATATTCTTCTCAGCTGCACATGGGACATTCTCTAAAATAGGCCATATCCTAGCCCATAGAGCATGCTTAAGTAAATACAAAAGAATTGTAATTATTCCATGCATAGTACTTGACCACAGTGAAATAAAATTGGAAATTAATGGCAAAAGAAACTGCAAAAACTCTTTAAACACATAGAAATTAAATACACCATCCTGAACAATCAATGGGACATAGATGAAATTAAAGAATTTAAACAGTATCTATAATTAAAAGGAAATGCAAGTACAATTTACAGAAACCTGTAAGATGCAATGAAGAGAGTCACAAGAAGGAAATTTACAGCAGTAAATTTTCATATCAGGAAAACAGAAAGAGCACAAATAACCAAGCACTACAACTGAAGCTTCTAGAAAAAGAACAAGTTAATCCAAAGCCCAAAGAAGGGAGGAAAATATAAAGATTGAAGCAGAAATTAATGCAATTGAGACTAAGAAAATAATACAAAGAATTAACGAATTGAAGAGCTGATTCTTTGAAACAATAAATAAGATTGATAAATCCCTAGGCAACTTTATTGAAAAGTGGAAAGAGAAAACTCAAATTCATGCAAGAAGGAATGAAAAGGGTGAAATCACTACCTATCCTATGGAAATTCAAACAATTATCAATGCTTACTTTGAAAATCTATACTTTCATACAGTAGAAAATACAGAGGAAATGGACAGATTCCTGGAAAAATAAGAATCACCAAAACTGGAACGACAAAATTTAGAAATCCTGAATAACCCAATGTCAGTTAATGAAATTGAAAATGTAATTAGAACTTTACCGATAAAGAAAAGCCCAGGTCCTGATCAATACAGGGATGAATTCTACAAGAAATTCAGAGAAGATTTAACACTAATAATTCCTCAAACTTTTTAATGATATTGAAAGGTAGGAAATTCTTCCCAACTCATTCCTTGAGGCAAGTATTACTCTAAATATAAAACCAGAGAAAGACCCAAACAAAAACGAGAACTACAAGCCAATCTCTCATAGATACGAAAATCCTCAGTAAAATACTAGCGAACAGAATGCAGAAAATCATCAAGAAGATTATACATCATGACCCAGTGGGGTTCATCTCAGGAATGCAGGGATGGTTCAACACCTGCAAATCAATGAATGGAATACACCTTCTCAACAGAGTCAAAGACAAAAATCACATGATCATCATACTAGATGAAGAAAAAGCTTTTGATAAAGTCTAACACTCATTCATGATAAAAACCTTACAGAAAATTATAACAGATGGTAGAAATATTTAGGAGTCACTCTAACAAAGGTAATAAAAGATTTATGCATTGAAAATTACAGCACTTGGATAAAAGAGATTGAGGAGAATATCAGAAAGTGAAAATATATCCCTTGTTCATGAATAGAAAGAACCAACATTGAAAAATGACCCTAATCCCAAAACTGCTATACAGATTTAATGCAATCTCAATCAAAATATCATTATCATAACTCACAGATTGAGAGAAAACATTCCTCAAATTAATTTGGAACCAGAAGAGATCTAGAATAGCAGAGGCAGTTCTGGGCAACAAAAGAAGTCAAGCAGCATCATAATCCCTAACTTGAAATTACACTACAAACTACTTTGATAAAGTCAGCATGTAACTGGCAAGAAAACAAACTTGAAGATTGATGGAACAGATTAGAAGATGCAGAAACAACTCCAGATATCTTATTTTTGATAATTATCTAAACACATTCATTGGAAGAAAGATATCCTTTTTAATAAAGGATGCTGGAAAAACTGGCTTTCTGGACTCCAAACAGTAAAACTGGACCCATGTCTATCACCTTGCACTAAAGTCAAAATGGATCAAAGATCTAAATATTAAGATGGAAACACTAAACCTACTGAAAGACAAAGTAGGTAGAAATCTATAGGACACAGGGATAGTCAAATAGTTCATGACCCCCACCCCACCCCAAATCCATGGGAAGTACTTCAAAGAATCAACAACTGGGATCTCATCTTAAAAAAAAAAAGTATTTGCACATCAAAAGAAATAACAAATAGAGTGAAAAGAAAACCCACAGATTGGGAAAAGATTTTTGCCAATTTCCCTTAGATAAAGGACTTTTATCTAGAATGTGTAAAGAATTGAATAAAATCAAGCCTCTCAAATTTAAAGACCCAGTCCAAAAATGGGCATCTGAGACGAATACACCATGCTCAGACGAAGAAATACAAATGGCCAATGAATATATGAAAAAATGTTCAACGTCATTGGTCATTTGAGAAATGCAAATTAAAACACTGAGATTCCATCTCACTCCAGAAAGAAGGACTAACATCAAGAAATTAACCAATAACAAATGCTTGTGAAGCTATGGGGAAAAAGAAACCTTTCTTCATTGTTGGAGGGAGTGTAGACTGGTCAACCAATGTGGAAATCAGTGTGGAGGTGCCTCAAAATGTTAGGATTAGAGGATCCATTCAACCCAGGTATTCCCCTTTTGGGTATTTTCCCAGAAGAATTAAAAACATCAGACCACAGCAATATATGCACACTCATGTTTATAGCTGCATAATTTGCGATAGCCAGATCTTGGAAACAACCGAAATACCCATCAACTGAGAAACTGGTAAAAAAAAAAAAAAAAAAAAGATGTGGTATTTTTATACAATGGAATACTACTCAGCTATAAAGAATGATAAACTCAAGGCTTTTTTGGGAATGAATACCACTAGAAGCCATACTCATAAGTGAAATAAACCAGACTTGCATGTGCAAAAACACCATGTTGTCTCCCTAATATAAGAAACTGAGAGTAAATAAGATCCAAAAAGTTTTAATAGATACAGTAAAAAGGAAAGAAACTGCTCAAAGGGAAATTATGTTGTTTGATCAATCTTGCATGCCTGGTCACCTTAGCATCTATTTTGAAGATAACAACATGCAGTGTAACAAACATTGTTAAATTCCTATCATCTTGTTTTGAAATCCTATATCACTATTGTATTTTGTTATTGTTGTCATTTTGCTTTTGTTGCTGTTTTTTTTTTTTTGATAGTTTGTTGCTTCCTGATTTTTATGGGTTTTTTTTGAAGGTTTTTTTTTTTTTTAAAGAACACATTCATCTGTTTATTTACGTTGGGAGACAAAATACAATTGCTATGTCTGGTGATTTCTTCCCATGTAGATAAATGCATACCTTTTGAAATACCAGGATGGGTTCTTTAATTTGAAAATTTGAGAAAGCACAAAAGGATTTGTTAAAAAGTCATCTCGTATGAGGATTTTATGTGCTTTACTATAAAAATCCTACAGAGAAATAATTCTGAATTACGTTCCCATTCTCCCTCATAAAAGATCTCCGAGCCAATGAAGCAGTAACAGTGATTTTGCTACTTTTATTGTTCCATTCAGCTTGTCCTCTCCTGTGTGGTCCCTGTCATCCTGGACCAAGATTCCTTATTCTTATTTCAGGGTGCAAACTAAACATTTTCAGTCTGTGGATTTTGCTTAAGCTTTTGACTGGAGTAAGTCATTGTATTTGAGTTTTTAAAAAATTAATTCATTTCTGTCCTTCTGTTCTTCATATCTTTCTAAGATAGGAGGACTTTTTGATGACCTTCTTAGGGCCATCCTCTGGTTTCTTTATGAATGGTCAAAGTGCTATAATACAAGTGCTTTAAATTGCTCCACAGGAGAGAAGTAAACTCCTGTTTAGACTTTGAGCAGAAAAAGAAATCCCTACATGCAGTGGCATGGAACCACCTGTATAACCTCATTTCATATTTCAGGGGACATAGATCATGGGAATTAATCTTTAATCTAGTATTTCTCACTGTCTATTCCCTTT
Organism: Cavia porcellus; assembly: GCF_034190915.1. NCBI lineage: Eukaryota > Metazoa > Chordata > Mammalia > Rodentia > Caviidae > Cavia > Cavia porcellus. The sequence continues at coordinate 181,852,838 of NW_026947484.1, read as the reverse complement.
GAACACTAATCTTCAAAAACGCCTTGGGAAAGGCTGATGATTAAATAAGCCTGGAAAATTCTACACATTATGTCCAGCCTCAGAAAGTTACCTAACATAGAAGATTTTAGAGATGTCAATAAATAAAGGAGTAAAAACCATACTTTCTTTCATTCCCAGAAACCTGATCCTTGGTTTGTCTGGCTGTCCACTTTCTTCATTTGTAACTGCAGATGAAAAACTGTTATTTAATATGTCTTTTGTCCCTTTATACCTTAGTGTCTGGTTACCTGCTGTGGACCTACGGAAGTAATTGCCCCTTTCCTTTCCTTTGTTTTCTTTTTCTTCTTCTGTGTCAATAAAATAAAAATCAATAAAATTTTTTTGAATTTTGATTTTTAAATTTGCTTCACTTTCCCTGATAATGAATTCCATTTCTGATTTTTTTTATCTTAATGCTTGCTCTTACCTCCTCATGTTTTGCTCTGTTCTACTCTTTCCCCTATTCCCTCGATTTTCTTTCTCTGATAGAAAAGAATTCAATACTGTAAGTTTAGAAGAAGCAAGGTGGGAGGTTATAGACAAACCAATCAAGTGTGTTGAATGAGGCTTCGGGAGGCCCTGGCCTCCCATTTGCTTTTACAGTTGCCACCGTCCAGATTTCTGCTCATGCTCCTGTTTCCCGTGACCCTGTATTTGCCATGTCAGTGCCAAGATATAGATGTTGCCGCCAACCTTCTCTGTTTTATTGCTGCTAAAATATGACTCTTGAGCTTCTTCCCATAGGCCTAAAATTTCTTTTTTTCTTTTCAAAATACGTTTGTATTCTTTGCCAACTTTTCTGCAAGGTGGTGGGTCATTGTCTCCTTTGAAGTAGCTCTTTTCATACACACAAAGGTGGTATTTGTGTTTGTTGCCTCCAGATTTTTGTCTTTTAGTTTTATCTATTTTTTATTCATCATGCATCAAAATGGGAAAATACAGAAATTGTTTATGATTTTGGGGTTTTGCAACATAGCAAGAATGCCTGCACTTGTTGTAAGATTTTAAAAAATGTTTTCTTTATGAAATTTTGAGATTGTAGTTTTTATGTTTAAACCATTTGTCTATCCAATTTATTTGTAGTTCTAGAAGATTACCTCTTTCCTTTCCTTTTTCTTTATTCTTCCCTCCCTCTCCCTCCCCCTTTCTCTCTCCCCCCCACCCCACTTTCTTTTTCCTTTTTTTTTTTTCTTTTTTGTGGAATTGGGCATTGAACCCAAGGCTTTTGCACTGAGCTACACCCCTGGATATTTTAAAATTATTCTTTAATTCTCACTAAGTCACTAAAGGGCCCAGGTTGGCACGAATGTGTTATCCTCCTGCTAAGTAGGTCCCCAGAATGCTGGGCTTACAGATGTTAGCTGATGTTATTATGTCAGGCTAGATGACTACTCACTTGAACATTTCATCATTTCCCTACATTAATATCTCATTGTATGTTAAGTTTCTTATTCCATATTCAGAATCTTTTCTTATTTTGGGGATGCTGTCTGTGTCTTTGTTACATTAAACAGGAAATTAAATACACATATATTCTGGATACAGGTTTCATATCAGACATATGATTTGCAAATATTTTCTTTCATTCTGTGGGTTTTCACTTCATGCTGCCATTTGAAGTCCAAAAGATTTTAGTGTTGATAGTCTAATTGATCTAATATTTTTGGTCACTTATGATTTTGGCGTATCCAAGGTTTTGCCAAGCCCAAAGAAACAAAAATTTATTCCTATGTTTTCTGCAAGGACTTTTATGGTTTTGATTCCTATATTTAGGTCTATGATGTATTTTGAATTAATGACTGTGCTTACCTTCATTCACTTGACTATAGTTGTATCTGTTTACTTATCAATTATCAGTTCTATTCCTTTGATTTTTATCTCTATCCCATATCAGTACTGTAAAATGTGACAAATTCTGAAATCAGGATGAGTCAGTTCTCCAACTTTGTTCTTTTTCTTTATTTTAAAGGAAAAAAAAAAACAGAAAAGAAAAACAAAAAAATCCCAAAGAAACAAATACCCACAACAACAAAAATCCCAAGATGATAACAATATAGGCTCTCAAAACAAGATGGGAGAAATTTAACAGTGGTTGTTACATTGCATATTGTTATCTTCAAGAGAGTTGCTTAAATACTAGATATAGACATGCAAAGCTAATTAAACCATATGAGTATTAACTGTTCTTTTCCACGAATTAATAGAATTAGTAGCACAATAATCTTAGCTATCTTTTGTGTTTACAAGGCTGTTTTCATTCTTCTGGGTCTCTTGAATTTCTGTATGATTTTTAGGCATAGCTTGCCAATTTCTATAAAACAGCCAGTTGTGAATTTGATAGACAGTATTGTATGTGTATTCACTTTGGGGGAATACTGCAATCTCATTTATGAACATGGGATGTCTTCCCATTGATTTATTTATAATTTTAAAGAACAATTTTCTATTTTTCCAAAGTTCTCATCATGCATTTCTTTTCTTAAATTAATTCCTGACAATTTTTATGCTAATGTAAATGAAATTTATTTGGTAATTTTATTTTGGATCATTTATTGCTAGTGTATAAAGTTGTTATATGTGTGTCTCGTACTTTACAACTTTACTTTTACTTTGTTAGTTGTACATTTTAGTAGATTACTTAAGATTTTATATATTTTTTAGAAATTGGCAAAGTTATGTCATGTGAAAATAGAGACCTTACCCTAATCTGGATGCCTTTTATTCTTTTCTTGCATGGTTGTCCTGGATAAAACTTTCATTTTAATGCTGTGTACAAGTGTCCAATATGGATATTTTTTGGTTGTTCCACATGTTAGAGGGAAAATTTTCAATGTTTCATCATTAAGCATTATAGTAGCTAAGGCTTTTCATACTCTTAATCTTTATTAGAGAAGTGCCTTTCTGTGGCACATTTATTAGCATTTCCTGTGTGAGTAGAAGAAGAGGGTTTTTTTTGACTGTTTCATGCATTCTTAAAAGAAAGATACTGAAAAAATAGAAATCCATCCAATTTTCATAGATTAGAAGAATTTCTATTGTTGAAATGGCCATTCCAACCAAAACAATTTATAGATTCAGTGAGACCTACTTTCCAAAATATTGGTGCAATTCTTCACAGAAATAGAAAAATTTCTTAAACTTAGTATTCAAATACAAAAGACCCTGCATAGCTAAAGTAATCCTCAGCAAAAAGAACTCAGGTGGAGGCATTACAACACCTCATCTCAAAACATGCTACACAGCTACAGTACACAAATTCACACACAGATAAATGGAACAGAGCAGAGAACTCAGAAAAATTTCATGCACATACAGCCAACTAATTGTGAGTAAAGTGCCAACTTTTGAAGAAAGGCAGTCTTTTGAATGGATAATATTAGGAAAACTGGATATATGAAGACCAAACGTCTAGCTTTTGCCATAAAATCAAGGCAAAAGTGAATCAAAGGCCCGAACCTGTTATACTACCAGAAGAAAACAAGGGAAACTCTTCAAAACACTGATATGGGTAATGTATTTTTTGGATAAGACCCTAAACATACAGACGACAATGACAAAAGTAAACAAGTGTGATTGTATCAAACAAGGAAGCTTCTGCACAAGAAAGGAAACAATCAGCAGAATAAAGTGACAATCTGCAGAATGGGAGAAAATATTCACAATTTATTCACCCAACAAAGGATTAATATTTGAATATACAAGGAAGCCAATGGTAAAACAATCCCTTTTAAGAATAGGCAAATAAGCTGAGTAAATATTAAATAATTTTTATTTAAAATTATTTAAAATATTGAATGATTTTTAATATTAAAGTAGAAAATACAGACAGACAGTAGGCATGGCTAACAAAGCTCAATAACCAGAACCATCAGGGCAATAGAAATGAAAACAGAATGTGGTACCTCCTCACTTAAGTTGTAGTGGCCACTCTCCATAGCCAAAAATGACAAGTTCACTTGAGGATATTGAGACAAGAATGACTGACACAGCTGGCAGAAATATAAATTAGCATAATCCTTATGGGAAACAGAGTAGGGCTCCCCAGAAATCAAGAATAGAAGAGTTATGTGATCCATTCTACTAGAGTTGTTTATATACAAAAATAAAACCAGCATGTCAAAGAGGCATATGCACTCCCATTTTCATCGTGGCATTATTCACAATAACCAAGAAATGGAAATGCTGTAATTATCCATCAGTTGATGAATGGACACAGAAAATGTGGTATACACACACACTGTTCAGACATAAACTTATGAAATTCTGTCCTTTGCAGCAATGTGGGGGAGACATTTAGTGAAATAAGTCAAGAGACAGAAAGACAAGTACTACATGGAGTTGATCTCATAGACTTGAAGAATAGAATGGTGATTAGCAGAAGCAAGAGGAGGGAAGAAGGAGAAATGAAGAATGTCAATGAACTGACAATACATAACGAGAGAAAGATGTTATAATATTGTACTATTGTACTGTGTATTTCCAAAAGCTAAGAGGAAAATTTTTGAAAATTTTTACCATGAGGAAATGATAAATATTTGAGGAGAAAAAAATGTTTACTACACAGATTTGAATATTAGTCACTATAAAAAGTAATGAACTGTACACTATATCCCATGAATATATACAATTGCAAGTAAATGTAAACAAATATTATATCAATAAAGCTTGAAAAAAGGTGTTCCGTGCTTTTTTCTGAGAATGTATTCTTTTACGGATTAAGTGTACTTCATCTATTATGCAATGCTGACTTTTATTAATCACGTTTGAGGCTCATACTGATAACAATTATTGTAAGGAACTGGTACACCTATATTATACTATTCACCCCCCCACCTCCACTGCCCTTTATTTCACTAGCCATGTATTATATTTTTATAGTTTTCTTTCCTTATTTCATTGGCTTCAGCAGAGAAGAAAATTTTTAAATCTTTTTATGGGAATGTATTTTTCTTTCTCCGTTTATGGCTTTAAGTTTGACTTACAAATTTTGATATGTAGTACTATTTAGTGCAAAGCTACTTAGGTAATCATTGTGGATTGAAGCATTTAGCAGCATAGAAAGTTATTTTTCTCTTATTTTCTAAATCTGACCCCATTTTATTAGAATATTATCCATGCTTGTCTTTACATTTTCTTCAGTGCTTCTGCCTTTTTAAGTTTATTTTTCTCAGACACTTGGTTTTATGAATTTTTGCCCTGTATGGCACACGTATTTTCTTTGTGATTAACTTTAGGTTTTTTTTTCCAGTTAATACATGGGCTTATCACATTTTATAGCAACGACTTTAATAAATAGCTTATTGTGTTTTCCAACCAAATCTTGTGTACTTATTTTATTGATTTTTAAAAAAATATTTTCATCAAATAATTTACATTTCATTTTTAATAATTTTTAAGTTCACATTTTGTAGTAAATTCTCTTATTTGTTGTTTTCATAAAAGGGGAAAGGTATCTACAATCTGAAGAGAAACCACAGTATTATAACCTTATACAATACTCAATTCTGTATATTTTAAAGAAAAAGTCAATAGTTATTAAATAATGATGAAAGTGGCATTCTTATTTCTCAGCTCATTTTTGCATATTAATAACATAGTTTATATATATGGAAGTTTAAACTTAAACTCATGTTTACCTGAATTCCATCATTATTTAAAAAATCCATTTGTTAAAGTACATATGTTTTTTCCTTTTTTAGATTTTTCATAAAGATCTAATTATGGACTTTGGAAGATATAAATATTTTCCTCTTGTCTTTTTTTCTTTTTTATTTTTGTACCGGGGATTGAACTCACAACCTTGTGCTTGTCTGACAGGTGGTTATGCTGCTGAGCTAAACCCCTGGCTTTCCTCTTGTCTGTACACTTGAATTTTTCAAATTGTTTCTCTAAGATTTTTCAAAAATGGCATAATTATATCATATTTGTGAAAAATACTGAGGGAAATATAAGTTTAGTATATTTTGTCGTTCATAACTAACATTTTTGTTTGAATACTCAATGGTTTGTTTTTGAAATGTAAAAATATTATTGAGATATGTTTAGTATATTATTTTATAGTTTATTCACTTTCTCAGGCAAAATGGTCCTTTTAATATGTAAAGTCAAGTGTTCCATTTCTGAAAATCTTCTAGAAATATATCTTGATTTTTTTCTTGTGTTTTCTTTTTCAGGAATCCTGATTATACGCATGAAATATCTCCTTAGTCTATTTTTTATTAATATAATTTTTTTCTCTAAACTACATAATTTTTCATTTGCATTTAACACCTGTTTTCTTTTTTGCTATCTTCTCTATTCTTTTCTGTGTTTTGGATGGATTCTATTCTTTTGGGGGGCATGACTTATAATTAAATCTTTATTGCTTAAATGTTTTCAGATTTCCTTATACCTTTTCTTAGTTCTGACCAATCATATTTTACTTTCTCCTCTAATTTCACCATATTTTTCTTAAGTTCTTGTATCATTACTACAGGTTCTTCAATACTTTTTAAAATTGTTTTTGATTCATTACAGTAAACTTGGCTTTATTTCTCTCTGCTTGTTGACCACATTTTTAATGAATTTTCTGTATACAGATCATTTTGGAAAAAAGGAAAAGTAATTTTTATTTCTTTTTTTTCCCTTAAAAAAAACTTTGGTTCTTTTTGAATATTATTTTCTTTCTTTCCTATTCCAGGGGCCTCACAATACTGGGCAAGCACTCTATCACTGAACAAGTACTCTATCTCTGCCCCAAACATTGCTCACTTTTTTGTTTCTCTTTCTTTCTTTCTTTCTTTCTTTCTTTCTTTCTTTCTTTCTTTCTTTCTTTCTTTCTTTCTTTCTTCTGTGTGTGTATGTGATAGTCATTTAAGTATTAAACATTTTTATGTCCCAACATTTGAGCTTTTTCTTGCATCATGATTCATCATGAAAAAAAAAAAAAAAAATATATATATATATATATATATATGTTTCTTTGATTATTTCCTGCTACTTTTTGTAAACTAGGTACCTCATTCTTACTTTTTTTCAGAGATGTGATTATTATATTTTGCTTCTTGTAGCATACCAATAATCTAATTTTGGTGATTGTGTTCTCCTGATTTGTTTAGGCTCTTTTTCTTGGACTAATCCCATGTCTTGGCATCTCTTAATTATATATAGTGGTTTGGGGCTAGAGCTATTTCCTAGTTTTACCAAAAAAGTGCTGGAAATTCAGTACTGTGTTTCTTTTTGCTGTGAGAGTGATTTCTGAAAGAACAGGTCACCCTAACACCAGAAGTCTTTGTTATGTTGATTTTAATAACAATCTTGGAATAAAAATCACAATAGAGAATGATTAAGAAAGTAAGTATAAACAAATACTGGAAAGAATTGCATATTAGTCAAAAGATAATAAAAAGAACAAAAGGCTATTAATGTTGTCATCCTGGATCAAAACACTGACCTTTTTTTGAAACTTAAAAAAGTTCAGAGAGATAAATACAAAAAACAATTTTGGAATATTTCAGCTTCATTTATGACTTTGTTAATTATTTCTATCATTTGGCACAATGACTTTAGCAATTTTATCTTCTGCAAAACTAAGAGAGCAATTTTTACAGTCCCTAGTGATCTAACAGGCATTAAATAAATATCTATTCATTTGAATATAATATGACACATATTCATTCCTTATGCCTTTAAAAACTTTCTTGAAAGTAGCAGCTTTTTAAAGATGGAAGATACCAAAAAAGCTGAGTATGTAATGTATAAAACCTTATGATCATTTTGTAAGAGGATTATGCCTAGACAGATCACTGATTTTGATAATGGCTTGTATCCCTAAATGTTCTATATTTTTGCAGCATTTGATTGAACTATTTTGCAAGGTACAGTGAATAGTAGTGATATTACCAACTAAATTTTTTGAAGTTTTGAGTCCATAATGTATAATAATAATTTTTTTGAAATATACAACTCTTTATCCTTAAAAACTACCTCATATATTTCACTGTTATCAACTAATATGAATAGTGCTTTTCATGTATTCTTATTTGACTTCATGTAATTATGAAAATCTAGGCACGAAGTAATGAATATTTGACAAACACAAATTGATTCAGACACATAGATCACTTAAAAATCTGGATTTTGATACTTCAGCAATTCTTCTAGGAATGGAAATTGATAAAATTCCAGTTTTCTATGATAAAGAGACATAATGGAAAACAACCAATTTTATTGTAAGACAATGTGGTCTAGCTTTTTCTTGATGACAGTATATAGTTGAGAAGCTTCTAGAAGAGTCACAAAATATCAAAGTAACTTACATGTCATGTAAAAGTGTATATTTACACAGGTAACTCCCTCAACCTTACCATTTTTGCAAATAAAAAGTAGTAACTCTTAACTCTGTTGACTTTAGCTCATTATGACTAAACAATATTAAAAGTCTACGAAGGGCAAGATAATGGGCTTAAAATCTGATATCAGGTGAGTTTTACTTGTGAAAAATGTTTCTTAAAGGTGTAAACAGTATAGGTAAGTCTAAATGGTTATTAATCTTACTTGGCCAGATATTGGATAACGAAGTAAAATCTTTTATTGTTCTCTTTCTTGGAGCAATCTCACTTATTTTATAGAATTTCTGTTTTTCACAATAGCTATTTCATGGTGATCTTGTTTCATACAAACGTGTAAGTTCTTCTATCTTTCTGATTTTCTACCCATTTGCACAGTCTTACTGATACCATATATCTGTTCATAATTTGACTCTCAAGAACACCAACTTTAAGAATGGAATTGAGCAAAGGTTATGAAGAACATTTGTATTTGAAGTCATTTGGACAAGGGACATTCATAGGCATGGCCAAGTACTTTCTGAAGGACTTAATTAATTTTCTTGTTTCTTCAGGTACAATTGGACTATTTAAATGGAACCCCTTGCCAGAATTCTGTTTGTATTTGCTGTCTTTATTCTGACATTTAAGGAGAGAAATTTATTATGGTTTTATTTTTGTGTTAAAAATCAGGAATTTCTAAATAGAAAGTGTTTGTGGAAGATAATTGTACTTTTTCCATTATAATTTACTTTAGTTCAGATTGTATTTGTGTGTGATTGGTTGAGTATAGTCTTTTTAAAACCATTGCTCATACATCTATAAAATAGAGGTGTTTCCCAGTTTTCAGAGTTGTGATGAGGATTAAAACTGATGTATGTAAAAAGCTTACCAGACTGTTTAACATAAACTAAATACACAGTAACATTTATTCCCTTCCTAAATTCTGAGGATGCACATTTGGAATCAGATCAGGGCTCAAGTGCTGGCTCTGCTGCTATGAACTTGGTGGCACTTGGCGGGGCACTGAATCTCCTGGAGTTTCTGTTGTCCCATTGTGAAATGCTAACATCATTCTCCATCAGGCTTTGAGTGCTGTCAGCAGGGTCAAGTGAGATAATGCTCTCAGTAAAAATGTATTTTGTATAAGATGTAGTGGGTTGTTATTGTAATTATGTATTGAGTAATAATTAGTATTAATTAGAGAAAGTGGTGGAGTGGAAAAGCACGTTGGATTTGCTGTCAGGAAGTCTTGGCTTTGCTTACTCTGGCTCCCATTATCCAATGTTTCGAGGCTTCAGTTTTCTCAGTGTTAAGGGAGACAATAATATTTACTTATATGTTAATTTTTAAGTAATCTTTTTATTGTTTTCCATATTGGCCACACTAGTTTACATTCCCACTAATAGTATTAGGAGGACTGCCCTTTCTCCCTATGCTCCTCAACACTTGCTATTCCTGTCTTCGTGATACTATTCATTTTTTTTTTATTTAAGAGGAAAAAGAGAAAAACACAAAACAAAACAAAGCAGTGTAAGGTTACACATAATACAGAACTACAAAAAAAAAAACATAACAGTAAGAAATCACCTGTTAATAGATTACATATTATCATCTTGGAAATAGTTGCTCAAATCACAGTATCAAAGAATACAAAGTAGACATTCAAACAGAGAGACTGCAAACAGCTGTGTTCAATGATCCAAAAACATTAATATAGATACTATTCATTCTAACAAGCATGAGACAGCATCTCACAGACACACCAATCCGAGTGTTGGGTATATATATCCAAAGGAAGACAGATCAGCACCTCACTGAAATATCTGTCTTCCTTGAGATTGTTACACTACTCTCAACAATCAAGACATATAAACAACCTAAGTCAGATGACTGGATGAAAATTAGTGTAATATATCTTCAGTGGAATATTATTGAGCCTTAAAGAGTTCTCACATTTGCCACAAGATGAATGAACCTGAAGAATATTATGCTAAGTGAGATAAGCTAGCTACAGAAGGTAAAGTAACTGTATGATATCATTTATTCATGGGGTAAAGAAGTGAAAAACATAGAAACAGAATAAAATCATTGTTACTGAGAGGCAAAGGAAGAGAAAATGGGTAGATGTAGGCCAAAGGATAGAAAATTACAGACATAAATATGTCCAGAGTCGTACAAGAAGACGACTATAGTGAGCAATGTATTATGTTCAAGATTTTTCTAACAGTATAGATTTGGAACCCTCTGCATTAAAAAAGGTAACTATGAGATGACAGATATGTAAATTTGCTTGGATATGGTAACCACTGCACAGTGTGTATTTCAGAATATCAGGTTACCTATATACAATTGAAAGAAAACTATGGAAAAGCACCTCATAGAATTGTTCTGAAAATTAAACTGGGTTACATGAGAGAGCACCCAGAAAGAATTCAGCATGTAATAGGTTTTCAGGAAGTGTTGCATTGGCTAATTTTAGTTGAACACAGAAAGCTTTAGCTTTCCTCATAGAATTTGAAAAGGTACATTTAAACTGACAGTATTTACAAATTTTTCTTGTTCTCCTTAATTTCCATAAAATTTGCCACTTGAAAATGCTTCCATATGTTAGAGTTTGCTTTCTATATTTTTATGTAGGGGTAAAAACATCAACAGGAAACTAAGTATAGTTTGCTTGCATATGAATACATAGCGTATCATATATAAATGTCATAATGCCATCAACTCAGTGATACTTGTAAACAATTTTTAAGCCCAAGACCTTATTGCTGAGACTGAGAAGGGAATTCTGCATTCAAACATTTGGATTAGTTTGAATTCAATTTTTATTTACATATTTTTGGTGGCTAGGCTATGGCAAATATGCTAATGCAGTTAAAAGTGTACAATTTAAATCTCAGTATATGCTCTATCTCTATTCTTTTGTGACCTTCAAATTTTCAAGGAGTTTCTAGCTTCTTTTTTACTTCACAACTTTCAGCCCTGAATAATAAGCTCTCAGAGGCAAATCTTGATAGAAGTTTTAACTCTACTCTCAATCTGGGTTTCATGAGCATATATCAAAATATAGATCACTAGTTTTCCAACTATGCACTCACCACTAATGTAGATTCTGTTTCAGAATCTAGGAAAAGTATGAGAATGTCCATGTCAATAAACATCACAGATGATTTTGATGATGGCATTCGATGAGGGCATATTTTGAGATACACTAATCTATACTGATTCCTCCTATGTGAGTATGTCATTAGTAAAAGGCAATTTTTAATGTTGAGCATAGTCAGTGTTGACTCTGTAGAGACATCCTGAGTTCAGCAAAATGACAAGTTTCTATGCTTTTTCTTTGGCCCTCTGTCCAACAAGTTCACGGTAGCACCATTTTTCTGAGGCTACCTCATAGTTTTGGAGCCAACCTAGGTCACTTGGTGTGAAATAGGATCCCTAGATTTAATGAGGAGACGGCTTAGAGATTGTATACTCTTAACTATGAGATTTTATATTGTGATTCATTCAACACCACTTCTTTTTTTATTTTAAAGAGAATAAAACTCAACAAAACAAAACAGAGTAAAGTCAATCAAAACAAAAGGGTGAAAATAGTACAAAACTTTGAAGCAGGTGTCATGGTTTCTGTTGGTGGCCTCCAGGCCTCATGTGTTTGCATTGTGCATTGTTGTAAGTTCATTGTCTAGAGCTTGGATTGATGGTGTCAGTGCTACATCCATCTAACAGTGGATACAGCATACAATGTAAAGGCAGGAAGAAGGTGTGTCATGTTCTCTTGGTGGTTTCTGCCTTGCTGTTTGCAGCCGCCATGAACTGCGGCCTGCCATGCCGCCTTGCTTTGCAGCAAACTAAGTGTGGACTGAAACCTCCAAGAATTGTAAGAAATAAACTTTTCCTTTCCCAAATTTGGGCATCGGGTATTTTGTCTCAATGATGAGTAAAAAATAATTAAGACAGCAGGATAATAGGAAATCAGCAATGGCTACCATAACATATCTTGTTAGTCTTCCACAGTGATTGTCCATTCCATCAGACATAGTAAAATCAAATAAAACAAAACAGAATAAAACCAATCAAAACATAACATTGAATAAAACAAAACAATAACTCGGAACAAAACAAAATGGTGAGAACAATATCGGATTTCCAAAACAAGACCAAAGAAAATCTCTAATATTTGCCATAATACATACTGTTCCTCCTAGTAGATACTCACACTACCAGCCCTAGGCCTGCAAAGTCAATGAAACATTACAAGCATATAGTTGTTTTTGTACTTCAGTTGTTATCCTGTGCTCTGGACCAGCTGGTTGTTTACAGGGGTGGGGTGGGGGAGGTGTGTGAGTTTTTGATTCTCAACCAGTGTTCCTGTCAGCTCATGGGAGTACAAACTGGCTTCTCTCTTTCTGGGTCCCACATAGCTTATGTGGCCTACTGGAAGGGAAAACCGGCTTCTTGATGTGCTCCTCCCAAACACAGCATGGTTTCTGCAGACTCACAGAGAGGGTGATCTGGCTTTTCTCTTCCTGGGTCCTACATGGTTTGCGTAGTTTACTGGAAGGGTGAACTGGCTTCTTGAAGTGCTCCTCCCAGATCCAGTGTGGCTTGTCAACAACCACTTCTAATATCCCTCACTTGTGTGTTACAAAGCTCTAAATCTTCATTAGGAAGTTTCCATGTAGTTGCGATAAATAGGCCTCCAAGATTCTGCTAACTAAATACAATTGTGAGACATATGAGAAACAGAGTTAAAACTAGACTACTTTAAAGAAACATCTGGTCATATTGGGGAAGCTACAGTAGAGGTTCTATTTCCTGGTTGGTGAAGCTTAAGACTGTCACATGACACCTGTAGTAGTGAGCTATTTCATTACTGAGACAAAATATTCAATACTGACAATTTAAAAGAGGAGAGTTTTAACTGACTCCTGTTTTCAGAAGGCTCAGTTCATGGCTGACTGGTTTCAATACAGAAACACTATGCCAGAAGGCATGGTAAAACAGAGCTCATGTTCATGGTGATCAGAAAGCAGATCAAGGCAGCAGCATCTGAGAGGGGGGATTTAATACCTAAGGTCACACTTCCATGACCTTCCAACATGCACACACAAGTATGCTTTTCTAGTCCCCTCAATCAAGTTGACACACTTAAGCATAACCACCACAGCCCCTGATCCAGTTTCAATTTTGCTGTGTATTTTTGTAGCTATTAGAGATGTCAAGTCATGACAAGGTAATATTTTACTATGTATGAATGGTATTTCTTAATTTATATTCTTCTTGAAATGTGAGAATATGTTTTATGGAATCATAAAAAGGAACAATGTTATGTGATTTTAATGCACTGGAAAGCAGTCCAAACATGCCCCAACAAAACAATGTTCCATCAGTGGCTGTCTACTTTGGGAGTCAGGCTCAGTTGCTTTTGTTTGTTAGCGTCCATTCATGTGGCCTACAAAAGAGATTGTCTCTGCTCAGGCCAGGATGGACTGATGATTTTGTTTTATAGTACCTAAAGCATAGCAGAGATTCAACATGCATGAGTAATTCTGATTCTTCAAAATGTGACCCTAAGAGATTGAAGATCACTATCAAAAGCATTGTGCTCTCAGTTGCGGTTACCTTAAGCAGCTCTGCTCTGGGATGTCACTTCTTTCTACAAGACATTTATTCTTATTTGCAGAAACTTTCACTCTCTTTGTCTGTTACTGCTCAAAGATCACCTGAAATACCAAGCTTTTATTAGCTGTAGTGAAAGGTGGACTTTTTCCCTGAAAGCTTTCTACTAAGTGGTTTCTCCATTCTTTTATTAATAATAGAATGGATACTCTCTTCACTTGTCTGGCTCTCTCTCTCTCTTTTCCTACCCCCACTCCCTCTATTCTCATACTTAATCGTTCTATCTTTTGCTTGATGAGGAATGATATATCTATTTTCACACTTGTTTACTTTCCCTATTTTGGAGATTTCATCAGTTTATAGGTGGGAATATAGACTAGCGAAGGAAATTTCTCTTTCTTGAAATCATGATTACAATCCTTCTTTCAATGTAATAGTAGTACATTATTGTGGAGTGAATATTAGGCATTATGCTCAAGCATTTCCTTTGTCGTATGGATGTCACAGACAAGAAATGATTGTGATAACACAAAGAAGTGTTGAATAAGACTTGCATTTGGTTCCTAATTTGCAAGCTGGAGATTGGCTTGTGACTGACATAATACTCTTAAATATGAATTTGTTAATCCTTGAGAGATCCTTATTCATTACCCAAGATTATGAGAAATTATCTCAAATTTTTTCTAGAATTTGAGATTTGTAAAGTTCCCAAGCTCATTTGTATTTGTTTTCAGAGAAGGAGGGAGAGCATGAGGGAAACCTCTGTAGATGAGGAATGAACTCAGAAAATAGGACGAGTTTATACAATTCCTATCACTGGCACTAGTATGCTAGTGGGCATAGGAACATTCTGGTCTGCATTCATCTGGCATTGGCTGCCTAGTGAATCACGCTGTCAAATCACTTTTTAACAAAAAGAAAGAAGATAAATACAAAGAGAAGAGAAAATACTGATTTCAAAAAATAAAAATATCATGATTTCTTCTACCCTTTTCTAAGCAATGGGTATTAGCCCTGGAATCATACTTTTCACTAGACTGTGCATCTTCCAATATTCGTATACTGAGGCTTTGTTATGTGATTTATGTCAGTAGAGCAGAACTTCTGTATATAGAATTAACACCCATATAAAAGTACCATTGGAGTACTCTTTCATTCCTTCTGCCATATGAGAACCCAGAGAAAACACTTGTCTAGGAAGGAAACCCTTGCCACACAATTAATCTGAGACAGCTTTCATCTTGGACTTTCCAGAATCCGAGCTATGAGATGTACCCTTTTGTTATTTATAAGCCACATGGCTAGGGTACTTTTATATGACCACCTGAATTAATTAATATACTCAAGTTCCAACAACTCATTCACATAGTGATTTTTCTGAGTATATTTTTTTCAAAGGAGAAATTTAAATATCCATAAAATTGAGAATGGTAATACAATATTCAAAGACAGAATCAAATTTCAAAATGATGGAATACTGGGATGAAAACCAAGGTGAGGTACAGGACATATGAATATCAAGTCAATCAATTAAATAAATCTGTCTAAGTTCCAAATGATGTTGCCATGACTTTGTTGATGATCTTGTAAAAAATATTAAGAAGGTTTGAGTTAGTTTTAAGGTCAATATTTATCAGTTGTCTAATATGGCCCCAGACTATAAATTTCTTCAAATTAAAAAATAATGTTATTTTCGAGTTATTACCAATACTAAGCATATTTTCTGAAAAAATGCCAGGTATCAATACAAGTT
The DNA here is from genome assembly GCF_034190915.1 of Cavia porcellus. NCBI lineage: Eukaryota > Metazoa > Chordata > Mammalia > Rodentia > Caviidae > Cavia > Cavia porcellus. The sequence continues at coordinate 181,837,130 of NW_026947484.1, read as the reverse complement.
TGTGGAATGTGAAATATACAGTATGGTCTTAGAAATAAAGAATGAAAGGCAGATTAAAGAACAGTGGGGAAAAGAAGAGACCAGAAGAATGAAAATGCAGAAGAATACAGAAGACACATTATAGAATGAGAGCTTTTTTTCTTGGTAAAGTATATATTTAGTGAGGGGAAGAGTCATAACAGCTATATTTCATTGCTTTTTGAAGGGGCAAGTTTGTTTATTTTATCTTTGGAGAATAAATTATGTTCAGTTGCAAAAGCATCAGAGAAACAAAATTCACCCAAATATGAGGAAGAGATTAATGTCATGAACAGCAGAAACTCCCCGTCATCTTTCAGTGTCCTCTCTCTGTCTCTCTGTCTTTCTCTGTCTGTCTTTCATTGCTGTATAATCTTTAATTCTTTTGATAAACCTAGAATAAAAGCTTCCTTTTACCATGTTTTACTGAAGTGTGACTGAGTTCTGGTTACCTGGAACTGAGCAGGAAATGAGCAGAAATGATGTGTTAGACCTGTAAAGGAAGGGATATACTTTTCTTCTTCCTTGCTAATGGAAATGGAGACGCATGTGATGATTAGAGCTGTAAAGGCCATCTTAGATCATAGGAAACTGCATGTTGAGGTCAATAGAGTAAAAGACAGATGTAACTATAGTATTTAATTCATGTATAGTGTCATATCAAATTTGAATCACCTTTCCTGAAAAATATGCAAATAGATTGTGAAAATTCCTATCATTTTGGAACTCTGAAGGACAGCAAAAGAAACAATATCTTACAGTGGTTTGGAAAGTAGCAATTTCTTATTACCAGCAGGAGTTCAGACAGAGAAGTATGGTGGGGGAAAACCTTCTCAATGAATAAGTGATTAGACAGGATATTCTTTATAATTCCTTAAGTTAAGATTTAGAGCATTTGAATGATACCAGAAGAATTTATGTCAGTCTAACACAGGTTCTTTATTATTTATTTTTCTATCTTTTGGTACCAGGAATCAAACTCAGGATTTTATGCTTTCCAAGCATGCTCTTATGCCACTGAATTATATCCCCAGCCCCTAGTTTAATACATCTTAGAATATACTTAATTTCTGATTTAGATTGTAAAAGAAATAAACCATGTTTTAATGACAACAAGCTTGGGATATTTGCCTCCTGAAAGAAAAGAGTAAGAGAGTTGGTTTGGGTTGGGTTGGCAGGATGTGAAAGCTATCACCATGTAGCTGGTAAGATTTGATGTACAAGCTATAAATTCTTTTGGCCTTCAGAGGAATGAATTTGGATCAGTGGATGGAAACACCAGGACTGCAGCTGAAACTATCACTACCTTGGCAGGGCTTCTTCTATCTAGTACAAATATCATCCAAAGTTCAGAATTTTTATATTATATCATATTTTATTGACTTGAATCCCATCTACTATGGCCCTTGGGAATCTTGTCAATAGTATTTGATATATTAAAGTTTTACCATAATCCAACATGGCCCATCCTTCTTACTTACCAGAGCTAAGGATTAATGAGGTGGTATTTTGGAGGGAAATTACAAACTGAGTTAGTCTTGAATGTATAATCTTCATTTTCCCTGTTGATGGCTCCAGTGTACATAAGATTATCTCAGTGAGTTTAGTATACTTCATACCCTACGATCTGGGAGTAATCTTTATGTTGATCATATTTTAATCATGTGTCTTTCAAGCACTACATGGAAAGAATTATAGTTATGAGCTGCGTCAACCAAATTCTAACATTAGCATAGTGATTGTAATAAGCAATTGGCAGATCCTCATTTCCCTCTTCATAGTCATCTTTCTATTCTTCATGTAGGGGTTAAGCTGTGGGAAAATCTTTCACTTGAATGCCCTTTCTCTGCTACCATTTTCCTGGAGCCCAGGAGACCATAAATTCTTCTCTTTCCTCTAGGGTTCTTCAAGCCATGTGGTTGACTGGGATGATCCTCTAGTTTTTGTAGACCTACATTTGTGAGGCTCAACATTCTGAAATTGTTCAAGGACTAATGATCTAGATATCTCTTTTTCTCTCATCATTCTCTTTCTTTACTATCCTTATTTGTTTCCCTTCAGGATCACTTCTTGTTTCTTATGCAAGTTTCTTCTTTCACAAGCCGTCCTTTTATTCAACTACCCATTCACTGAAAAACACTTACTGAGCACTTATTTCCCATTTATGTATTCTGTGATGTACTTGCAAGCAGAGATGATTATGGCTTTTTTATTAACTCAGAAAGACTTACTACACCAGGCAGTGTATGCATAACAATGAGAAGAATAGATTCTCAAATCTTTAAGCTAGGAAGGGAGACTTAACCCAAGAGAGAAACACTGACTCATATGCAAAGAGTAGTTAGCATTTATGAAAAAGTTAGTTAGTTGTGTTACTGTTATGAGAGCTTTTACTGAATTGTTTAATAAATTTACTATACAATCTAATGGGGAAGGTAGTTTCTTGTCCCCATTTTTCAGAAGAAGGAACTCAGAGACGGAAATGAGTATTATACTGAATATCACAAAGGTATTAATTGATAGAGCTGATTGTATCAACTCTAAATAATGAATTTTAACTAGATGTGAAGATGGGAATAATTTATCCATGTGGGGACTGATATTGCACCACTGAGGCTATTCAAAATTGCATATACATAGAATTTTAGTCTAGTTTTAATTATTTTTCTATGCACCACACATGATTCACCTCTTATTCTGCATCCAGGGCACATCACTTCCACCACCCACCTACTTTGTACTAAGCTTGCTCTTAACCACCATTCTACTGCTTCTACCCAGATCATTGTGGGAGAAATATAAAAAGACGTTAGGAGGTTGGATGAAATGAATTAACCCAGAGAGGAGATGAGCCAGGAGCAGATAAGCTAAGCTTAAATGATGAGCAACAGTTTGTTACACAAAGTGGGAGAGAGGTCAGGGGTGCAGGAAAGTACACTACAGGCAGAAGGAACTGCTGGAGCAAAGGCACGGAGACAAAAACAGTATGTGTGGAAAATGACAAGTAGTTTTGGTGTTACATGATCCAAATGTTAGAGACAACGGTTGCCAGAGGAAAGAAAGTAGGATCAGCTTACACAGAGACGTGCAAGAGAGGCTAAGAAACTGGGACTCCACCCTGAGCGCTGTAAGGGTCACTGAGAGCATTTAAACAGAAGTGACATAAGCTGGAGTTTGATCAAATACACTGGAACAAGAATGGGAGGAATATAAGACTAAAAAACAGAGATCTTGCGTTTCCAACTCTCTCCTGAACTGATATCATGAAACAGCCAAGATGGGGAAGTTAGAAATGTATTTGGATAGCAGATTGGGAACCGCTTTCAAAAATACAACCTCACCGGCTAGGGAGAGTCTGCTGAGACCTTTGTCTACAAGAAGAGCTGGGACAGTCATGGTTAATCTGGGGAAAGCTGTGCATCTGAATAAAAGCATCTTTGGGAGCTAACTGTGTCAGCATCTCACTCCAGCCGACAACAAATTACTCCATCTCTGACAGAGGTATACTTGCTGACTATTTCATGTGGTAACATTGGATTTGCAACATGAAACACTAGTGTTAGCAGAGGGTGTAGCTAGCAATTTGAAATCGGCACACACAGCGGTCAATCTATTGCTCCCTATCCCCATCGTCCCCCAAAGTAGGTTTGCCATTAAACACAGTATGAGGTCCTGCCCAGTGGGGACACATTTACCTGCAGTCAGCTCCATGTCCCCACCCTCTTCACTGTCCTCTGTCTCTTACAGGCACACCGGAAATAAAGCAAACTGGCATTTTGAGAGCTTTTTTGTTGAGGCTTCTGCTTTCTCATCTCTTTGTAGTACATCGAAGAGGAGGAAAGGAGACAGAGAGAAAAGGTGGCAAGGGGAGGCAATCAAGGACACACATTTTCTCTGTCTGGGGAGGCAATTTCTAACCTTGATTAAAGACTAGAAATGGAGAAAGAGAGAAATCAGCTAACTTCATTTTAATGAGCACTTACTGAACCTTCATGTTAGGCTCTGGGGACCCAAGGGGGGCTAAGACAGGGTCTGTACCCTCAAGTTGCTCCAATTTGGTTGTGGAGATATATGTCCAAGTGCATGTCACATGCAAAGTGACAAAGATAGATGACTGGTACTGAAGACACCTCAAGGAGGGACTGGAACTCAAACTAGTACTCTACAGTGTGGAGTGGAAGGAAAAAAATCCTAAAGAAGACAGAATTTGGCAGCAAAGTACTCTATACATAAATAAAAAGGGACAAAACACTCTAGTCAAAGCGGACACATGGAGCAAGAAGTAGCCCTATAACTCCAGCACGGAAGTCACCAGTGGCAGGAACAGAGATGGTGAGGGGTATGGCGGAGGCAGCATGAGGTGAGAGCCAAGAGCTTGTCCTGTGACAGTGACCTAGGGAATATAGTTCTGGAATATGTCACTTTTCTCCTAAAGAAAAAGGGTGAGGGTTTTCAAGCAGGGCAGAGTAACATGATCAGATCCAATTCCAGAAGATTCTATGGCACCATGGGGGATGGATTGCAGAAGTAAAAAACTGAACATAAGGAGTGAAAAGATTATCTATAAAAAATATGATGACCCTGAATTTCAAGAGAGGTGGATAAGAAGGCTGGGCTTAAGCAAAAGGTGCTGATGCACAAGAAATGATAGTAGCATCTTTGAATAGCTTACTTGTTATTCTGAATGCTTGTGTACTCTTTAAATGTATGTGCTGAAACCTAATCCCCATGCTATAATATTAAGAGGTGATCTATTAGGAGGTGGTTAGGTCATGAGGCCAGAGTCCTTGTAAGTAGCGTACAGCACATCCACTGGATTTAGGCAATTGCTTTAAATTTACAAAGATAAACAGTTCTGTGTCTTTCTATTTTCTCTTTCTCTTCCATAGAAGGTAGCAGCTATAGCATTGTAATTAATTCTGCCAATTCTGCGGTCACAGAACCTAAATGTAAATATCTGATCTATGCCTTATTAACGGAGGGTTCTCTGCACAGACATGGAACTTCTTTCTGTTTTACCTATAAAATGGAGACACGATACTATCCATTTTATTGGATTATTCTATGGATTAAGAGAGACAAAATTTTACAGTGGGTTCAGATGTAGTGGCTAGAGATGAATTTCTTAAATCTTTTGTGCTTCTGTTTTGCTATCTTCTACCTGTGTGACATTGAGCAGATCATTTAACACGTGCTACAGGCTTTAGGGAAGCAATAAATTCTTTTTTTTTATTTATTTTTATTTTTTTATTTTTTTTATTTAAGAGGAAAAAGAGAAAAACACAAAACAAACCAAAGCGGCGTAAGGGTACACGCAATACAGAACTACAAAACAAAACAAAACAAAACAAAAAAACATAACAGTAAGAAATTACCTGCTAGTAGATTACACACTGTTTTCTTGAAAATAATTCCTCAAATCACAGTATCAAAGAACACAAGGTGGACATTCAAACAGGGAGACTGCAAACAGCTGTGTTCAATGTTCCAAAAACATTGATAAAGTCAGCTATTTAACACCCCCAAACACACTTGCTGTTATATCCGTTAGAGCTCTTTTTCTTTTCTTTTCTTTTTTTCCCTCTCTTTTTTACAACAAAATTTACACATCTTGGATTTTATTACTCCTTAGTGCTTATTACTTTCTTTGGGGGGGGGGAAGAATACAGTCAAATATGGCAAAACAAAGCTGTCAGTCAATACCAAGGATAGACATAGCACATGGTGTAGAACAGAGTACAAGTTTATCAACAATGGTTATCAACGTTGTCCCTTGTTTCCTTAAAAAGAATTGTCTATCTCATTAGATATTATAAAGTTGGACAAAACAGTAGAGAACAAGACCAATAAAACTTAGGCATTGTAAACATTACAGGACTTCCAAAGAAGACAATAGTCAAACCAGAATGGGTATCTTAGTGAATCTTATTGTCTTCGAAGTAGTTGCCTATGTCTTCAAACTTGATACTATCATATAGAATGGAACAGAGTCTAATCAGTCAAAACAAGATTGTGGGAGTACTACAGGACTTCAAAACAAGTTAATAGGAAATCGAAAAGAGTTACTATTTATATATCCTAATTTTTTTGAATTTTTTCTTTAATTAAGACAAACATAAGAAATGACTAAATAATTTTTTTTGAAACAATAAGGGGGAGATTGAGATAAAACAGGACATAACAATATAACAATAGAGGTCACAGCATGACTGTTTCAACAACCTAGTACTTCACCACCTTATAACCTGACTTAATAGTAGTTACCATAGTGTCTTTTTCCTTGAAATATTTGAGTAAAACTTCATATATTCTAGCTTCAAATATTTTCATATCAAGAAGCCCAGAATAAAGCCTTTCTAATTAATGAGTGAAAACTTTATAAGGCTTCAAGGCCACCTAATGGGGAATCATGATTACCACATATTTTTATATATTTGAATCATTATTTACATTAGGGAAACTATTCGGTATTCACACATGCGAGATTGATTTATTTCACTAATGAGTATGGTCTCAAGCTGCGCCCATTTATTGATAAATATCTCAATGTGATCCTTCTTTATAGCTGAATAATACTCCATTGTATAGAAATACCACAACTTTTTTATCCATTCCTCAGTTGATGGGCACTTGGGTTGTTTCCAAGATCTGGCGATTACAAATTGTGCTGCTATAAACATAGGTGCACATATATCACTGTGGTATGATGCTTTCAGTTCTTCTGGGAATATGCCTAGAAGTGGAATAGCTGGAATAAATGGGATTTCCAGTCCCAACTTTTTGAGAAATCTCCAGACAGATCTCCACAAAGGCTGTACCAGTCTACACTCCCACCAGCAGTGCAAGAGAGTTCCTTTTTCCCCACAGCCTCTCCAGCATTTGTTGTCGGTTTTCTTGATCCTGGCCATTCTTTCAGGAGTGAGATGGTATCTCAGTGTGGTTTTAATTTGCATTTCTCTAATGACCAATGATGATGAGCATTTTTTCATGTATTTATTTGCCATTTGCATTTCTTCATCTGAGAATTGCATATTCATCTCAGATGCCCATTTTTGGATTGGATCTTTGAATTTCGGAGGTCTGAGTTTCTTTAATTCTTTATATGTTTTAGACAAGAGGCCCTTGTCTGAGAGAGAGTTCACTAAAATCTTTTCCCAGTTTGTGGGTTTTCTTTTCACTATGCTGGAGATTTCTTTTGACATGCAGAAACTTTTTAATAAGAAGTGGTCCCAGTTATTGATTCTGGGAAGTATTTCCCGTGCGGTTTGAGTCCTGTTCATGAATTCTTTACCTACTCCTATGTCTCCAAGGTTTCTACCTATGTTGTCTTCCAATAGATTTAGTGTTTCTGTTTTAATATTCAGATCTTTGACCCATTTAGATTTTAATTTAGTACATGGTGATAGACATGGGTCTAGCTTTAGTTTTTGGTAAATGGAGAGCCAGTTTTTCCAGCACCATTTATTAAAGAGACTGTCGTTCTTCCAGTGAACCTGCTTGGCTCCTTTATCAAAAATAAGGTGGTTGAGTGTGTTCGTAGTTGTGGTTGTATCTTCTAATCTATTCCACTGATCTTCAGCTCTGTTTTGATTCCAATACCAAGTTGATTTTACTACTGTTGCTTTGTAGTATAACTTCAAGTCAGGGATTGTGATGCCTCCTGCTTTGTCTTTGCTGCTTAGAATTGCCTTTGCGATTCTAGGTCTCTTCTGGTTCCAGATGAAATTTAGGAGTGATTTCTCTAGATCTATAAGGTATGTTGATGGTATTTCTATTGAGATTGCATTGAATCTGTATAACAGTTTTGGGAGAATGGCCATTTTCACAATGTTTGTTCTTCCTATCCATGAGCAAGGGATGTCTTTCCATTTTCTGAGATCATCTTCAATTTCCTTTTTCAGTGTATTATAATTTTCACTGTATAAGTCTTTCACTTCTTTTGTAAGAGTAATTCCTAAATATTTCATTTTTTTGCTTGCTAATGTGAATAGTCCAGTTTCTCTTATTTCCTTCTCTGTAATTTTGTTGTTCGTGTATAGGAATGCTATTGATTTCTGAGTATTGATTTTGTATCCAGCCACATTACTGAATTTATTTATTGTATCTAAGAGTATTTCAATGGAGTTTAGGGGGTCTTCTATGTAGAGTATCATGTCATCTGCAAACAATGATAATTTAACTTCTTCTTTTCCTATCTTTACCCCTTTTATTTCTCTTTCTTGCCTAATTGCTCTGGCTAGTACTTCCAGTACTATATTAAATAGGAGTGGTGATAAAGGACATCCTTGTCTTGTACCTGATTTTAAAGTAAAGGCTTTCAATTTTTGGCCATTTAGTATGATGCTGGCTGTTGGTTTGTCATAAATGGCCTTTATTATATTGAGGTAAAGACCATTTATTCCAATTTTCTGTAAAGTTCTTATCATGAATAAGTGTTGGACCTTATCGAAGGCTTTTTCTGCATCTATAGAGATGATCATGTGATTCTTATTTTTGGCTTTATTGATATGGTGGATTACATTTATTGATTTGCGTATGTTGAACCATCCTTGCATTCCTGGGATGAATCCCACTTGGTCATGGTGTATAATCTTCTTGATGATTTGCTGGATCCTATTTGCCAATATTTTATTGAGGATTTTTGCATCTGTGTTCATTAGGGAGATCCGTCTATAGTTCTCTTTTATAGTTGGGTCTTTCTCAGGTTTTGGTACTAGAGTAATATTTGCTTCCAGGAATGACTTAGGAAGGATTGCTTCCCTTTCAATTTCATTGAATAGTTTGAGGAGTGTCGGCATTAGGTCTTCTTTATATTTCTTGTAGAATTCTGCAGTGAATCCATCTGGGCCTGGGCTCTTCTTGGTGGGCAAGGACCCAATTACATTCTCAATTTCATTAGCAGAGATTGGGTTATTCAACAGTTTTATATCCTCTTGATCTAGCTTTGGTACTTCATATGCTTCTAAGAATCTGTCTATTTCTTCTGTGTTATCAAACTTTTGAGAGTAGAGGTTTTCGAAATAGGTGTTGATGATCCTCTGTATTTCTATTGGGTCTGTAGTGATTTCTCCTTTTTCATTTCTTATTGCATGAATTTGAGCTTTTTCTTTCCTTTTTTTAATAAGGTTGGCTAGGGGCTTATCGATTTTATTTATTCTTTCAAAGAACCAACTCTTTGATTCGTTGATTCTTTGGATTGTTTTCTTAGTCTCTATTGCATTGATTTCTGCTCTGATTTTTATAATTTCCTCTCTTCTTTTGGCTTTGGGCTTGACTTGCTCTTCTTTTTCTAGCTGTTTGAGGTGTAGCATCAAGTTATTTATTTGTATTCGTTCTGTTTTCCTGATGTGGGAACTCAGTGCAATAAATTTTCCTCTCAGAACGGTTTTCATTGCATCCTACAGATTCCGGTAAGTTGTATCTGCATTTTCATTTTCTTTTAGGTATTGTTTAATTTCTTCTTTAATTTCTTCTGTGACCCACTGATTACTCAAGAGTGTGTTATTTAGTTTCCATGTGTTTGCGGAATTTTTGCAGTATCCTTTGTCATTAATTTCTAATTTCAGAGCGCTATGATCTGATAATATGCAAGGGATGATTTCAACTCTTTTGCATTTGCTTAAATATGTTTTGTGAGCTAATATATGGTCTATTTTAGAAAATGATCCATGTACTGCTGAGAAGAATGTGTATTCTGATGTTGTTGGGTGGAACATTCTGTATATATCTATCAAACCCATTTGTTCACAGGTGTGATTCAGTTCTGTTATTTCTTTGCTCATTTTCTGTCTGGTTGATCTGTCCCTTGGTGTCAGTGGTGTATTAAGGTCTCCTGTTACAATTGTGTTACTGATAATTTGAGTTTTCATTTCTGTTAATAATTGTTTTATATAACTGGGTGCTCTGGAGTTTGGTGCGTATATATTTAAGATAGTTATCTCTTCCTCTTGGAGTTTTCCCCTTATGAGTATGTAGTGACCTTCTTTGTCCTTTATGGTCATTGTTGGTTTAAAGTTCACGTTGTCTGCAAACAGAATGGCTACTCCTGCCTTTTTTTGGATTCCTGCTGCATGAAGAATTGTTTTCCATCCTTTGACTTTCAGTCTGTGAGTATCTTTCTGGGTTAGATGGGTTTCCTGTAAACAGCATATGGTTGGATTTTGTTTCTTGATCCATTCTGCTAGTCTGTTTCTTTTGATTGGTGCATTGAGACCGTTTACATTAATGGTTATTACTGTTAAATGCTGGTTAATTGTAGAAATGTTATCTCTCTGCTGTTGCATCTTTATCTTTCGGTTCTGTTTAATTATTTGCTTTGCTTTGTGGTTTTTTCCTTTGTGTATCTAAACTGTCTTTCAATATTTTTTGCAGGGTTGGTTTGGTGTTCATGAAGTTCTTCAGCTGTTCTTTGTCATGGAAGTATCGTATTGCACCATCTATTTTGAATGATAGTTTTGCAGGATATATCAGTCTTGGTTGGAAATCATTTTGCTTTAGGATCTGGAATACTTCACTCCATGCTCTTCTTGACTTTATCGTTTGTGCTGAGAAGTCTGCTGTGATTCTGATAGGTTTTCCTTTATAAGTGATTTGTCTTTTCTCTCTGACAGCTTTTAATAATCTATTCTTGTGTTGGATTTCTGGGATGGTGATTATTATATGTCTGGGCATAGTTTTATTTTGGTTATGACTGTTTGGAGTTCTATATGCTTCACTGATCCTGATGTCAGTTTCTGATCTCATGCTTGGGAAATTTTCAGCTATTACTTCTCTAAATATCCTCCTGACATCCTTCATGTTGTCTCCCTCTCTTTCATTAATCCCTATCATTCTTATGTTATTCTTCTTTGCATCGTCTTGCAGTTGTTGAATTGTTGTTTCCTGGTTCCTTGTTATTTTCAAAAGATCTTTCCTTTCCTGTTCACTAGCTGCAATCCTGTCTTCAAGGTCTGAAATTCTATCTTCACTTTCATTAAGGCGGTTTTTACAACTTTCAGTGGAGTTTTTTATTTCCTGTATATCTCTGTGCATCTGCATTATGTATTCTGTTTGTTTCTTATATTGCTCGTCTAGGGATTCTATCTTTTTGTTTAGTTCCTCCAATTTTTTATCTGTGTTTTCTTTAGATATATTTAGAGTCTCTTTCATTTCTTTTATCATTTCTTCTTTTATCTGGGAGATTATTTCGAGTTTGAATTTCTTTAAAGCTTCCTGGAGTTGCTTGTCAATTTCAGTGGCTATTGTGTCCAATATATGAGGTGGATGGGATATATTTTCTTCTATATACATCGCTCCTAGGGTTTCTTGAGATGGGCTGGAGGTTTGAGGTTGTAATTTGGTCTTTCGTTTTGTCATTTTCCTATATTTCTGTGTTTCAAGTGTTATTTGAAAGCTCCCTCAGGATCTGTTGAAAATCCCCTTCTATGTTTGGAGCTACTGAGACTCTGGCGCCACGCTACTCCAAGCCATTAGGCCTACAGAACCAGTGGCCCTCCTCTGCCTGCTCAGAACTCCGCAGTTCCAGACAAGCTGGGCCTCAGGGACACTGTGCGCCCACCTGCCCCTTGGAAGCTCCACAGTTCTTCAATCGCAGCCGGGTTAGGGTACTCACCACAGGCCGCAGTGCTTCAGGAACCTGTGGACCCTCCCTGGTTGCAGAGATATCCAGAGTCCTCCAGACACGCAGAGAGGCCAGTGAGGGCACCCCAGATCTGCCCAGCTCCTCCTCTGCAGACCTATGGCCAGGCGCGGCAGCTAAACAGGCTGGGCTAGGCTGGTAGTGTGGGCCAGCCCACCTATCGGGAGCTCAGCAGGTCTCCAAATGAAGCCGGGAATGGGGAGGCTGATGTGGAAGCCTCAAACCCACCTCTCTCCTTCACTGCACCTGGAAGCCTGAGGGAACTCCAGCAGTCTGGGCGCAGAAATCCAGAGTCCTCCAGACACGCAGAGAGGCCAGTGAGGGCACCCCAGATCTGCCCAGCTCCTCCTCTGCAGACCTATGGCCAGGCGCGGCAGCTAAACAGGCTGGGCTAGGCTGGTAGTGTGGGCCAGCCCACCTATCGGGAACTCAGCAGGTCTCCAAATGAAGCCGGGAATGGGGAGGCTGATGTGGAAGCCTCAAACCCACCTCTCTCCTTCACTGCACCTGGAAGCCTGAGGGAACTCCAGCAGTCTGGGCGCAGAAATCCAGAGTGGGAAACAATAAATTCTTAAATGAACAAATATGCTATCTTTGCAATATTTTATCATTGTCATCTTTAAATGAGTAACTGTAGTTTCAGGTGCTGGGCAAAGAATCAATGAAGATTATAATAACTTAGTTTTCCAATTATTTGTTTCCTTGTCATCACTAACTAACTACTTCTTTTGAGCCTCTATGTGAGTCACTGATGTGATCAGCGGCTCAAATGCCCAAATTGATGTCAGCGTTTATCTTACACCTCTTCTCTGTAAGCACAAGTGATAGAGACAACTACTACTCAAAAGGAATTCTTTGGAATGAAGAATTGGAAGGCCAAATTTTAATCTTAATTTTTTCCATTTATTAGCCTGGTGGTTTGCTAACAATATTGCTTAACATATTTCACCCTGTAGAGATTCATGTATAAAAATCGTATGTGAAAGTTCATTGACAAATGTCTCAAGTGAGCTTTTGAGCACAGGGAGAATCCAGAATAAAAGGGAAAAGAAAGGAAAGTTTTCCAGGAAAGAACAATGATCCTCTAAATATTCAATTAATTATTTAATTTACTCTATAATTTCATGAATTCTTTGATGTTGTTACTTCCAAATCCTTAATCTCTCTCTTTTTTAATTTTGTAGAAATTTAAGAAGGCTTTCCAAGGAAGTTTCAATAACGTGTCCTCCTTCCTCTCTTTCTGGACTCAGAAGAATCTAGTGAAAATGTATTAATTTTGGAGTAACTAAATCTGAGTTAAAATTCTAGCTCAACTGTTTCCCAAGTGTGTAATCTTAGGTCAGTTAAACTAACCTCAGGGTTTCTAACTTCTTTTCATGAGTTATAATATTGTTGAGAGACTTCATAAGAAAATGAACATGGACACTTGTAGCACAGGTCCTGATATATACAAAATCTCAGTGTGCTTTTTGTTCTGAATTTCCTTCTTTGTTTTTTCCTTCTATCACTTGGTCTTTTTTTGTTTTCTCCCTGCTCTCTGCAAGCTCCTCTCACCCTCTACTCAGTGGATTGAGTTCTGGAAACGGAAAGGCTTATGGTTCATTTCAGGACACAGATATTTTGAGCTGTTTGTTTTCCAGCTTACAGTCATGTTTTCCAATTCAGGTTACGTTTCCTGCTGGAAAACTGGGCCCTCACAAGAGCTTTTGGCAGCCACAGACGGATTTGGTTGAGAACCATCCTATCCTTGGCAGGCAGTGGAAGAGAGCCACTCTGTGTGTGCGGGTGGCGATTCACACTCCTCGGAGGTTGGACCGCTCGCCAAAGTCACTACCCACTCAGCTCCGTCTCCCCTGAGATGGAAGAACCTTTTTCAGGCTAATGGTAACATGCTTCCTTGGAAGAAGGATTCAGGGGTACTGAAACAGATAAGACTGAGCTTGGCTCCTATCTTTTATCAGAAATTGGAAGGAGACTATGTGGTATTCAAGGGATAGATAGGAGAAAAGGTTTAGTCATTAGTACAATTTGATGAAAATTGGTCCTAATCTACTAGAATGTTCCCTTGTGGTTTCTTTTTTTAACCCTTTTTTGAAAAATTTTTTTTGAGACAGAGTCTTGCTTTGTAGTTCAGGCTGGCCTTCAATTCATTATGTAGCCCAGGCTGGCCTTGAACTCATGGAGATCCTCCTGCCTCAGTCTCCCGGGTTCTGGGGCTCCAGGCATATACCACCATGCTCAACACCAACCTATGCTTTTTAAAATCTCTGGTGACTTTGATATTGAATTCATCTAAACTTGGGTGGCCATACTTGGACCTGCTTATGCTTTATGTCCCTTTTCAGTCTCTTGTACCAATTTTAATTGCCACCTCTTGCCGTACCATTCAGAGTTTGCTAACACTTTATATTAGCTTCTAACTTTTTAGTATTGCTTTCAATTATTCCATTTTGAGCATAAATCAATACATGCAAAACCAAACACACTAATCATGCTTCTCCTGCACTCTGAAGTTCGGGAAAGACCATCCTTAGCTCAGTGGTACCAGCCAGAGAACTGGGGATCATTTCAGATCCTTCCACACCCCCTCTCTCTTCTGTCCTTAACAGTCCCTTAGAACAGGTTATCTCCTAATTGTCTCTTAAATTTTCTTCCTATCCTCAGTACTACAATTCTACTATTCTAGTATAAATTTTATTAAATCTCATTTTAACTATTAAAATGTCACATGATGGTTATCTTTATATATCATCTTGAGTGGCCTAAGGATGCCTAGATAGTTGGTAGAATACTATTTTAGAGCATGCCTAGGAGGTATTTCTAGAAGAGATTAACATTTAAATCAGCAAACCAGATAAAGAAAATATATTCTCTCACTGATGTGGGGAACTATGATCCATTATATTGAGGCCTAAACAGAACAAAAATGTGAAAGAAGGGCTCTCTCTCTCTCTCTCTCTCTCTCTCTCTCTCTCTCTCTCCCCTCCCCCATTCCCCTCCTCCTTTGGCTTCAGTAATATTAAATTCTGAATATCCTGGACAATGTCATAACTCTTTTATCTTTGAGCTTGTAATTTCTTCTACCTGAGGAGTCCTCTACCACACATTGGGCTTCATTTGGTTGTTCATTCATTCATTCATTCAAGAAATTATTATCAGTTCCAAACCCTAGTGCAAAGCATCTTCCATCTAAAACAGTTTGAAAATACTAGACTCAGTAATATATAAAGTGCTTTCCAGTTTAGAAATCCATGATTCTGCTAAATCCTGCATTTCGTATTCAGTCACCTGCTTTTTCTTATTCTTTTTGGATGTTAAAACAGTATCTGCTTTATAAACTGTATTGTGGGCTGGCAATGTTCTTTTTAAAAAGTCTAAAATTGAAGATCAAATCCACAGGAGTAGCACTAGTACTATTTGTAGAAATGAGTCTCAGAGCAGAATGGTGGGGGGAAACATACTAATTCTAGTAGAAAGAAAATGTGAGCTCAGAGATCTCATGGGACTTGACATTTCCATCGATCATGGCCAGCAAGCATGGAAGGCGAATGACTTGGTTTAATGCAAATCCTCTGGATCTAGTTAACCATTTGGAAATCATGAATAACAATCACTTTCTCCATTAAGGTCCAATTCTTGTCACCGGCTATAATAAATACATATCATATTGTTCATGCATCAATGTTACAAGGTTTTTCAGGAAAAATCTCCAGAGATATACATGCATGTATAAGCTTGCATACACACACACACACACACACACACACACACACACACACACACACACACAGAGAGAGAGAGAGAGAGAGAGAGAGAGAGAGAGAGAGAGAGACTTATTTATATATATCCCTTGTCCTCTAAAACACAAAGTAAGGCTGAGTGACAAATAGATGGATATGCTCTACTGCCCTCTCCGTTTCAATTTATAGCACCTCATCCAAATTTATAGCACCTCATGCCTTTAACCATTCCACCAGTACACAGCCATCTCAGAGAACATTTTGACATTGAGGCTAGGGATATTTCTCTGCCTCCTTATTTCATTATGATCCCTTTTCCTCTTGCCTGGCTATGGTCCTGCATTTACCAAGTTCCTGCAGCTTCCTTTCCCAACACCGTCTCTGCAGTAACTTTTGTCATGATAGTCTGGCTTCTCACTTTGTTGTTCTGGCACACTCACTTGGAGTCATTCATCCTTCCACTGAATCTGCCCACAAATGTTCTCAGAAATCCTTCTTTCCAGTTTCCATACCATGTCTCTTTCCTGGGGGAATCCACCTTAGCAAAGGCTGCCCCCTTGTCCCAGCCCGGTTGGGCCACATATTAAATTACTATTTTTTGGCTATAAACCAGTCTTCTGATTTAGACTTGTGGTGCTGAGGCTTGGAGCCTATACACCTTCCATCTACTTTTCCACCTGGCTGCATAATCAGTCTTATCCTTAGAGGGCAGCAGAGGAAGACTGCTGGACAAAAGAAGGAAGGAGGGACTTTCTCCTTCCTGTCTGCATCATGTAGGTTTTTTGTGAATCACCTCAAGCTCCTTTCTTTACCCCAGCTACAGCAGGTTGTTTCTGCACAGAAACCAAATTTTTCCAACACTAGAAGAACCAGTCTCCTTGCACCTTTTTCAGAGACAAAAGTCATAGCTTTGCAGAGGAAGATCCTGTGCTCAGAGATCTGAGGGTCTGTGGGAGCTTTGTGCATATTTTGGACACCAGTGGATTCATAGAGGCCTCATCCACACTTCTAAATTTTAATAGTGTCAGTGTTTTTATCTTCCAGCCCTACAGATACTAGCTTTTACTATACTATCCCTGGAATACCTTTTGCTTTTTCAAATATATAGTTAATATTTCTTTATAGTTGGATAACAGTTCTGTATGCCATATTATTTCTGTTAAAATAACTGGTGCAAATTCTTTTCTGAAACATCAGTCACACACTAGGTGATTTACAAAAGGATTCTCAATGCTATCTACCCTTTTGTGCACATACTCTCTCTCTATCTCTTCAGACAGCGTCTTGCTAAGTACTGCGGGCTTGTCTTAAACTTGCTTAGTTTAAATAGTCCAGGATGCTCTTGCTTGAACTCACAGTGATCCCCCTACATCAACTGCTGGGTGCTGGGATTACAGGTGTGTGTCACTACACTCAACCAGGATTGATTTTCTGGATATCAGTCTCACCCTCAAATTCTTCAGGATACCTAGGAATACTAATGTTGGAGTCTAAATATTTGGACTGATCCACTTACTGATCATATTGGACAGATAACATAGGGACAGCATTGTCTTATTTATTTATTTATTGGTACCAAGGGTTAAATTTATGAACTTGCACTTGCAAGGCAGGTGCTTGTGCCACTGAGCTGAATCTCTGGCCCTATCTCATTTATTTTGAAGCACACCTGCTGTGTTAATTCCATCTTGAGATTAGACATGGATATTGGTAGAGACTGGACTCATCAGCCACTGTGGCCAACCAGAAAACCTTTCTCTCTCTCTGTCTCTCTGTCTCTGTCTCTGTCTCTCTCTCTCTCTCTCTCTCTCTCTCTCTCTCTCTCTCTCTCTCTCTGTCTGTCTCTCTTTTAACCAGCACTCATAGTACCTGTCTTAGTTTGGTAATCCTGGAATGACAACTTGTATTCAGCTAGTTGGTTTTCCATTGCATTAGAACAGATTTGGGTTGTGCTTTTGCATACAACCTGAAGTTAGGTATGACCAAGGAATTTCTTTGGCTAATGATGTATGAGAGGAAATGATCTGTGTCATTTCTCAATGGGGCTTTAACATGCATCATGAGGTATGATATCTTGTTTCTTTGAAAGTTTTAAAGGATCTGTTGAATTTGAGCTTTTGTCAGCCTGGCTCTTTGAATGTCTGTGACAAACTGTTTCCATACTCTTTTTGTCCCCTGCAACTGACCTGCTCTAGACAGCTGCCTGAGACATGGATCTCTATTGCATTAATAAACCACAGAGTTGGAGGATATTTGTTACCGTTCATAGACCTGGAAGGAGAATACAGCTTGAGAAAAGCAGAAAATTGGAAGTGAAGATTTTGACCTGGTAAGGAAAAGCTGAGGTTGTGATGTTTAGAGTGTGTGCATATGGATTTATATCTAGCTTTGACTTTAGGCTTTGGTGTTTCTAGTTATGTGATGTTAAATCAGCTGCTTAAATTCTCCAAGTTTGTCATCTTTTCAGAAAAATAGAAATATTTTATATACATTGTAATGTTACTGGGAGAGTAAAATAAAAATATGTAGTATGATTGGCAAAATAAATGAATTCCTAAGTGAATTCAGAATCACATTATGTTGAAAAATGTCCCGAGTGAGTCATCAGAACATACAGAATGTACTCCAATAGCTTCAAGCATCCTTGTGGCATTAAAAAGTCACATAGTGCTCTCCATGATCCTCGATTCTTTTATGTATGAATTAAGGAGAACGATACCACTGCCTTATCTGATTCTTAGTGATGATATGATTAAACACGGAAGGCAGATGAAAATTCCCATGAACTATAAAGACTTCAGCAGAAGTGAAATTATTTATTGGGAAATAAACTTCTCTGGGCTTGTACAAATATGATCTCCAAGATCAGAAGGGACCTTTTATTTCTATGTAAGAGAGAATGAATACCTTTACAACTGACTTAGAATACCTAGGTTGCTATAAGTTCCTTAGAGGGAAAAACCATGGAAATATCTAATGGGGTGATATAATAAGGAAAAAGATCTTCAAGTCAGGGAGATAAAAAGATAGGAATCAGGAAGCTTGGCTTTATTGCAAGCTCTCCTACCTAAGAACTCATATAATCAACTTAGGATGTTTCCACATTTGTGATGTAGAAGATAATGAAGATAATTTTATGTACATGGGATTATTTTAAAGAAGTATTATATATGCAAACCATTGTGTTGTTGTATATCAACATTATTCAGAATAAGAGGATGGATTTCCCCCTTCACTTAGGAGAGCTTTAGGCCAACTTTAGCCTCCCTGAAAAGATGCATCATATTTTTCCTGAATTCCAGCTATATTTACAATATTCTAATTGGACATTTCTTAACTACCTCCTCTACTAGGGTCCCTATTATGGTTAGAAATGAATATAATATATGTCTTATTTGTAGCTGTCTGTGCAGATATTCTGTCATTTAAATTACTCTTTCTTCTCCTTTCTCAACTTATTCTGTCTCATTCAATGTGACTTTTCCAATGTACTTGCCTCTGTGTCTTCTATAAAATAGGAAAATGATCTATGAGTTTTTAATTAATAAATGAGTGGATGTTTTGAGTTAAATATGAAGCCCATGTATGTATGTAGGTATGTATAAATATCTCCTTGTCTCTCTGTTTCTCCTCCTCCCTCTGTCTGTCTGTCTGTCTGTCTACCTGTCTCATTTTACAACAGTTTACATTGTAGACATAAAATTGATTTAGGTTAAGTAGATATAGAAAAGATATTAGGATTAAAATGTTCCCATGGCATTTCCTGGGAACACAATAAGAGAGAAGAAGGAAGAATGAAATATTGTTTATTTTATAATTATGTTTCCTTGAGCAAAGAATTTGTATTTGGATTTCAACTCTAACCTCTGAACAATGTTGTATCTTTTCAAATCTGTTACACATATCTTGAAGTATTATAGGAGTGAAACCATCATGTACCAAAGTATCTAGCACTGTAATAGACTATTAGAGATTGAAGGTTTCTGTCCCTTGGAATTTCAGATACTAACCCCAAAGTGATGATAGTAGACAGGATCTTTGGGAGATCATTAGGTCATGATGATAGAGCCTTGATAAGTAGGATTAGTGCCACTTATGAAAAAGGCCATAGTGAGATCCCTTTCTCTTTCTGTCATGTGATGAAAAAATAGCTATGAAATGAGCCATTATTAGATACTGAATCTTTCAGTGCCTTGATCTTGGATTTCCTAGCCTCCAGAACTGTGAGAAACAAATTTCTATTATTTATAACTCATCTCGTGTATGGTACTTTTTTATTTTAAAGAGGATAAAACAAGGAAAATAAAACTAAGCAAAATAAACCAGTAAAAGTGATACAGGACTTCAAAACCTTACAAAATCAACAATTATTACCATAATGCCTTTTGTTGACTTCAAAATAGCTGCAGATACCTTCAGACATAGTAAAAATTGAACAGAACGGAATAGAATAGAAACAAGAAAAACAAAACAATGAATGAAATAAAGGACTTTGAAATAAGCCAGTAGCAAATCGAACATGCCCACCATAATATGTCTTGCTATCTTTTAAATAGCTGCTCATGCCATCAGATTTAACATAATCAAACAAAACAAAACAATAAAAATGTTATGGTTTCCAGATGGGGATCGCTTCCTGGTGAGGCCTCGTTCTCTCCCTCTGTTCTCCGTGAATGGTGCTGACTCAAGGAGAGAGGGTTGGGTCTGGGTGCACCCAGTTTGGCAGTGGCCCCAGGCATGGTGTGGTTTCCAGGCGGGGATTACCTCCTGGTGAAGCCTAGTTCGTGAATGGTGCTGATTCATGGAAAGGGGCTCTAGTCTGGCTCATGTATGGCACTTTGTTATATTAGCTTAAATGGAGTATAATATAGATTCCCTAAGTATCTTTAATAAGTGGTATCTGATATTTCTTTTATTATTATGGAACATCATCCAAAATACACTGTCCCATTTGTGATTGAGGAGAAACTTGGAGGGCAGAAATGGGATGAAATATGTATGGACTGGCCTCTCTCCATATGCTTTCACCTATTGTTGGTCAATATCATCAGCCTTATCCCTAGAATCATTTATTTTCTTTCAGAGGAAACTAGACCTTAAAGTGGCAAAGAGAAGTGATAGGTGGGCTTGGAGAGAAGGGAGCAACAAAAAGAAAGTTTAGCTTTTAAAAGTAATCCAGAATGCGAACTGCAAGTTCATGAGAAGATCCCTTAGTGAAAGGATGCTGATATAGACAAAGCTACCGTGATACTAATTATATAAAATGTGCCAAACGTAATTATATATAATACTTGGCAATGATTATGTTAAAGGCTTACCTATGTATTTACTGT
The DNA here is from genome assembly GCF_034190915.1 of Cavia porcellus. Classification (NCBI taxonomy): domain Eukaryota; kingdom Metazoa; phylum Chordata; class Mammalia; order Rodentia; family Caviidae; genus Cavia; species Cavia porcellus. Next base: position 181,816,401 of record NW_026947484.1, on the reverse strand, counting down.
ATTATAGCTTTATCATTATTTTGTAGTATATTCCTACTAACACAAAAACATGTACTAAAAAAGTACACTGTATTACACTGGCAGCAGCTTCTGGAATTTCCACTTACTGTACCTCTTGATTGCAACAAGAGGCCATGTCATCTGACAGACCCGTGCCATCTCCGTTTGTAGAAGTACACTCTATGGCCTTTATAGAAGGGAGAAATTGCCTAATGATGCATCTATCAGATTGCATACCTGGTATTAAGCAACACAGGACTGTATTTTGAAACTTTATGCTTAGATGCATTCACAATTATGATCATTATATTTAATCATAAATTGACCCTTCTATAGAAGATGTCCCTTTGTTTATTTTTAAAATTCTTTGCCTTGAAATCTATTCTAATTCTCGAATGCTAACGTATTTCACAGAACTGAGTTATTGTTAGCTATAGATGTAATCTTCCCAAGCTACTTTTCATGGCTGGAGGCTAAAACCTCCCTAGATTCACTTTCTCTTTCTTCTGAGTGTCACCCTTTAAAACTCTTAACAACTTTTTTGAGGAGTTAGCTACAAATCAGCATAAGATATAATATTGTAGTGTAGTTTCAATTTATGAAGACTATATATACTTTTTTCTCTTTTTTGATCTTGACTCAAGCTAATTATAAAGATGTATATACTACTCCCATTTTATAGATGATGAAAGTAAAATCAGTGACGCTACCATTCGTCCTTTGAACTCCATTCTGTAGATTCTATGCTCTGTGCTTTTATCACAACACTAAAGCAACCTGCAAAGGGAATCTTTTTTTTTTAATAACTGAATCCCAAATAGTTTTGATGACTTTCTCTAAGGAAATTTATAGCTGGATATTCTTGAACTGAGACCACAAAGGGAGAATCTTTTTTGAGGACTGAGAAAGCAACACTAAAAAATTCTACCAATTACTATTGATTTGTCACTATGAAATATTCAGAATCTTAATGTTTGTTCCCACACATGAACAGTCCCCCAAAGGCTGATAAATGTGTCACTTAGAACAGTTCTTCCAAAGTGTCATGCTCGAGGTCTTATCTATAGGTTTATACTCAGGGAAGGCATGAAGATAGAATAACCAGGCATGGGATGAGGGATCATGAGGAAACTGTCCCGGCTACAGATATTGGTTCTGGGCATGCAGCTAGGCAAGAAGGCACAGAATCTGTGGAATCTGGTAAGCTTGGCAATGCCATGCCTGGATGAGCACACGTATGTAGGGTATGGGGATGAGAATAACTATGAGTTTCACGATCACCATCTGGGAGAAGTTGGCTTTAATCCAAAAAGAACCCCAGAAAAGGAAAAGTCTTGCCACAAAACCTTAATAGACAGCTTTGGAGGGGCTGGGGCATCTCAGATGCCTGACAGAGGCAGCATTGGGGCTACCATTCAGCTCATTGCTCAAAGCTGAGTCCTATGCCAGGTCTGTGATTTTTAAAAATTCTATTTGATTAAATTGAAATACATTCTGATAACGGAGCTGAGAGAGAGATGGAGGGAGAGAAAGAGGCAGGGAGGGAGAGAGTGAGAAAAAGACAGAGAGAGAGAGAAAGAGAAAGAGAGAGAGAGAGAGAGAGAGAGAGAGAGAGAGAGAGAGAGAGAGTCTGTAAAGTATACACAATCGGGTCTTCCCAAAGCTTTGGAAACTGTATAAGCTCTAACACGAGCATCATCACAAACACATGAAAAGCCATAGATCACTGAAGCCAAAATAAATATCCATTTCAAATAGTTATTCTCTGGCTCTGGCTGCCCGTGTCCCAGCTGATTTTCTGGCTCTTCAGCATTATTGGCGAGTGGAGAAGGCACAAACCACTATTCTACTCAACAGTTATTGTGCAGAGCTGGATGGAAGCTCTCCTGAGCTGCCAGTGTGACTTAGTGGGGCTTTGATGAGTCTACCATCAGTGAGTGCCCCTAGCAAGTCTGTTCCAGGAGACTGGGGTTTGCTCCAGAACAGCAATTCTGACAAATTGACAAGGCAATAGGAGATCATCATTCTGCCAAGTGCCTCTGAAAGCAGATAGAGAGACACTAGACCCACTTACTACCTTCCCAGAGTCGTCGTGGGTGTGACATTAATGTCCAGCCTGACCCACTGTTGCTTCCTTGCCACATCATTTTTCACAGATGGCCAAGTCCACTGGAAACAGGACACAGGACTTCCTGTGAATAGCTTATCCTTGGATGTCTAGTTTTTCTGCTTGCATCTGAATGATCCAGAAAGCCTTTATATCATTGTCCTAACTTCACTCCTGACAGCAGTTTTCTCTCTAATATTGCTAATTCTTTTAGTTTTTCTTCGGTCTACTTCCTTCATCTACTTATTTTAAATTCAATTTCATCTATTTTTCTTTTTTGCATAATCCACCTTAAATTAGTTCTTGAAAATAGGATATCAAAATAAATAAGCAGGTAAATAAATGTAATCTCTGCATAAGATAAGCTTGGGTTGTCCACAATGTTAAAAAGTTTTACCCATAGCTTTATGTAGTAAGGAAAACTACAGTTCAGTTTTAAGCTTAGGTGAATTTTTCTGAGTTTTTAAAATTTGAGTTTATTTTTTGGGATGACAGAGGATGTTTTAATCATATGGCAGGCCTGGTTTATTTCAGCTCATGAGATAGAACTGTTACATTTTCTGGAATTTAACAAGTGTGTCAATACTAGCCCCAAGTTAGCTATAATGGGAGTATTTACACAACCAATGTTGTCACAAGTTACAAATTAAAGTTGCCTTCTCCTCTCCTCCTTATTATTTTCCAACTTCTTTTAGAGAATTAGTTGCTGGCCTGACCCTTGGTATTGCTCTTCTTTTACTCTCCAAAATTTATGTTTGAAGAAACAAACTTTTTTTGAGATTTAAATTATATATTAATATATTATGGATCAAAAGAGGGGGTAATAAATAAAATTTTGGAGAGTGAAAGTTAAGTGAAGGCAATAACATGCATCAATAGTGACCAGTACCACCAGTTGTGTACTCATGTGTACCCATTTTGCTGGCATTCTAAATTAAAAGCAGCTGAATTGATATGTATGTAACACCTTCTGTCTCTGGGTAGTGCAAAGGCCAGGAACTTAGTCCAAATATGACTTTTTGAATTTCAGGGATTTCATAGGAACTCAGGAATAACCAGACCCCATGGCAGGGCCATTTTGATGAGAACTGATATTTGCTTCAATAAGTGCCTTGTGTGACATGGTTGCATAAACAGTAGTGCGTAGTTTGTCTACCACTGAGATGACTCTGCTAGTTGGTCATGTGTGTGTGTGTGTGTGTGTGTGTGTGTGTGTGTCTGTGTGTGTGTCTGTGTGTGTGTGTGTGTGTGTGTGTGTGGTACCACATGTACCATGGGTAGAGGTTAGCTCTCTGTAATAATATCTTAACCTGCAGTCACCAGATACCTTATTGTCATTATCCCTGAGCTACAAATGGATCCTTTGAATTCTCAAAGAGGGAATTATCCCATTTTCTTATAATTAAATTTGGAGAAATTTGTTTCATGCCATAAACAGCCTGACTTTCAATAGTGCAGTTCTTCAGATTCATTGGTATGGCTGTTTCCACTGGAACCTTGTCTCCCTCGGAGGAGAGAAGACTAGGATCTGCCTCACTTGAGGCCATCTCTGTTTCACTTTTTCAGGTGACCAATATCCAAAGCAATGGTGTATATATTTTGGAACAGAGGATAGTCATCCACAGAAGCTGAGTAAAAGAGACACTTGAGTGGACATAGGCAGTACCCCTCAGAGTTCTCAGGATGTGGACACTCAATTTGGAGAAGTATTTTACACTTCATGAGCAGGGAAGATGTCTATCATGCTGGCATGAGTTTCTCAGTCAGTGATGTTTGGCAGATGGGCAAGGTTATCTCTAATTGGATATCGTGGCCCTTCAGAGCCTGATGCTATTCAATACATAAAAATAAGCTAATCTGATTTTAATTTTTCCAGGCTGCACTTTGAAGGTGATTAAGCTTCTGTGTTGGTCTCTTGTACAGAGAGACTTTTTAGGTCCTGGTATAAGATTGTGCATATGACCGTTTTATTTTTTTATTAGAATTTTAAAGTAGATATTAGGATATATCGTTCAAAATCCTGCCAGGAGAGAAATCTACTCAGTGCTCCACCAATTCTGGACTCCTGATAAAAGTGAATGTTGTATGTATTAGATCATAGACAACCCTGCTGTGTAGCATCCTTGAAGATGCTCCTACTTTGTGAGGTTGCTCTGAGTGCACCTGAACTTGCTGGAGTTATAACCCAGTCCCAGCACGGGCCTGTGTCACCCAGGGTATGACCAGGAAGAAAATTGCTGTCATAGTTTAAATCAGAGAGAACTTAATGCAGAGAACAGCTTACAGAGGCAGAGGAAAAGCTGCTGAGCCAAACTATAGGCTTCAATGCAAGCTCAGGATAACAATGACAGCTCAAGGGGGCTGGAGGGACAAAACACGGAGGCAGTGACACCAAAGTTCAGGAGCTAAGGTCTCTAGGTGGGATGTGGAATCATGGATGGACACCACTAATTTCAGAGGTTCTTCCTCGAACAAAGAGGAATTGGCAGAAGTACTCTGGCTTGTCTATTTCTCTTGCTCTTTACTCCCTTCATGTGTCCTATTGAACTCCGTGTCAAATGAGCATGTATGGTGCTGGGAAATGCAATCTTCAGGGTTACCCCCTTAGGAGGGCCCCAGAGCAGGTAAAGGACAAAGGACAGATCCCTCTGTCCCTCTTTGTCATCCTCTCATCAGAGATTGCTGAGGTATATGATCATTCTAGATCAAATCAATGTTACTTTGATTCCTGAGGCCCCCCTGGAGCTATGTTCAATTTGTTTTAAGTAGTTTACCCCTGGTGAGGTGATACAGTGGCTTAGGAGAAGGCAGGGGTGATGAAACAAGAAAGCACTGTTAATTCTCAGGTCAAACTCTTTGAGAGATCTTGCATCAGAAAGCAAGAGCTGCTGTAGAGAATCCAGACTCAATTTATCACTACCTGTTTCCCCCTCAGCTTGTGTCATCAGTGTGTTGTTCTTCAGCAGGAAATCAACAGCAGGACTGATGATTTCCAACATCTAGCAGAATACTCAATTTTAATTTTGCTTTTATATAGAATAAAAACAATAGCACTTCCTTCCATTTTAACACTTCTAAATTATAAAGGAACTAGTTTAGCATTTATTGCCTGCATTTTCTCTAATCCTCACAATAACACTGTGAAGTAGGCACTAATATCCCTAATTTACAGATGATAATCTGAGCTTCAGAGAAGTGAAATAATCAGATCAAACTCAAACTTATTATTATGGATTTGTTTTGTATATTTATCTTATTTGACCAGAGGATTTCAAGAGGGTTCACATGACCAGTAACACATGGGCATGAAGTTAATGTGCAGGTCTGTGTTCTTACTGTAATGTGATATTTTCCCCTGTCCATTGTATCAGCATAACAAACTGAAGAATATCTCAAAGGATGAAAACTCCTACTTTACCCTCTTTATCTTTTAGCCTAATTGAATAAATTTGAGGCCTCGAGTTCAAGGGTAAAACTACAAGTGCTCCAAACAAAAAGGCCTTGATGAGATCACTGATCTGCTAGGAACTAAATCATATCTCTTCTTTCAACCTGAAAACTGACATCTAGCAAGGTTAAAGGACATGTTCAAGACCACATATGGTGCCGTTATGACTGAGTTATTTTCTAGTTTTAAGTTGAATAGAATTGCCTGCCTCTATCCAAGAAAATGTGCATTATTTTCAGAATCAATTTCTCTATATTGTTATACTGGCTAATCTGGTTTTGACCCCTGAAGAAATTATAGAAAGCAAGATGGAAACACTCTTTAATGAAAAGCACATACAAATTATAGTAAAGCTTTGTATGGAGCTCCTGGTATGGCTCCTGTCTCTTTCTCATCTTTTCTGTGTGTGGCTGAATGGTTTTCTTGGGATGTCTGTGGTGGGAACATCTCATATTGCCATTTGCTTGAATGAATTAAATGACGTAAGATAGAAAATACTGTTGGCTAGTCCCGGTTATTCTCCGTTGAAACAGGCTACTAGACCTGTCAGTTCTAAATGCAAAATGATTTGATTTTCTTTCAAATAGAAGCTAAGTTCTTGCAGTGATCTTCGATGCTGTCCAAGAGATATCCCTGCTCTATATGTCTCTGATATCAGCTCCTACCACTCACACCTATGCTCATTTTTCTCAGCTACTCCCTGTTCTTTCCTTTAATGGGAATATGCTTAAGTTTCTCTTCTGTGCCGGTGAGGCTATGCCTCAAGATATCTCCTCTTCTTTCAGGTCTGAGCTCACATCTTCTCAGAGAAATATTCCCAAAGTCCCGTTGAAAAAGTCCTCCGTTCACACCTGATAATCTACCACATCTGCCATTCTCTGCCACATCTACCACTCTGTCTGCCACTCCCTGCCACACCTGTCACTCTATTACACTTGTCACTCTCTACACATCCACCGCCTACATCATAACTGTCACTCTGTACCATGCCTGACATTCTTGGGCCTTTGCCCATTGTAGTTTTCTTCAGCAATCTTATCACCTCAAACACGTTTTATATCTCTGTATCTACTAGCCCTCAAGTGCTGAAGAAAAGGCTATCGTATCAGTCGTGCACTTTCCCACATCCCAGGACCTACCACGGTGTGTGGAAGTACAGCAGACTCTCAAATAAAAATGTGAAATAGATGACTGAATATGGAATAAACTGCTTCTCTCTTCTCCTACTATATTGCTCTTTCTAAGGCCTCACCACTTCTGACAAAATAGTTCCAAGTTTCCTAATTGCTTCCCTTGACTTCTTTTCTTTAACTCTCTGTCACATAACTGCCGGAATGATGATTATTTTTTATTCAATTATTGTAATTATTTTTTATAATTAGTGTTTGTAATACATAATAATTACACACATTTTGGAAAAATTTTACATATATGTCATATTTTGATAATTTCAGTACATTTTTCTCCCCTTCCTTTTCTTTCTGTTCTCTTTTCCTGTTTCTTTTCCCCATCTCCTGGAAGTCTTTTTCTCAGCTTCTTATCATCTCTTCCTTTTACTTTTTAATTCATTTATATTTTAGATTTCTCAGATTAGAAAAGTCAACAGTAGCTAACATTCTGCATCTGAATTATTTTACCTAACATTTATGTAATTTTTATTATAAAGAGAATAAAACCAAGCAAAATCAAACCAAATAAAGTCCATCAAAACAAAACAGTGTAAGTGATACAGAACTAGAAACGAGATAATAAGAAATCAGCAATAGTTACCATGATGCCTTTTGTTGGCTTCAAAATATCTGTCCATACCTTTAGACATAGTAAAGTCAAACAAAACAGACTATAATAGAACTGATAAAAACAATAAACACAATAAAGAACTTCAAAACAAGATATTTGTAAATCTAAAATGGGTACCATAATATATCTTGTTACCTTTGAAATAGTTGCCCATGCCAATGGATATATTAAAATCAAACAAGACAAAACAGAATAGACCCAATCCAACAAAACAATGAAAATGATACAAGACTTCAAAGTAAGATAATAGGGATTAACAATGGCTCCCATCTTCAGAAGGACATCTCCCATAGATGCTACACTATGTATTATTATCCACTGAATAGATGATCAGACTACCAGCTTTAGGCTTGCAAAGTCTGTGAAACACTAAACACTGTAAGCATTAAGCTGTATTTTATCTCAATAGCTATCATGCAGCCTGTGGGGTCAGTGGGTCACTTATGGCAGTGGGAGGGGGGGTCTGGCTCTTCTTGTCTCCCAGCCTGCATGCAGGAAGGGGCTGGCATCAGGTTCGATCCCCAGTGGCCTGTGCATGATGCTGAATCACAGGGAGGGCTTGCATTTCATTCTTATTCTCCCCTGCCCTCACTTAGTGCTGTGGTCTCCAGTTCCATCCATTTCCTACAAATGGCTCCTATTTATGAACAATACTCCATTGCATAAATATACTATGTTTTCTTTATCCTTTTGCATTTGTCTGTTATTAGGCATCTAGGCTGCTTCCATAGATTGACAATTATGAATTTTACTGCTATACATATGGATGTTTCTATAGTGTTTTGTCTTAGAACTCTTTCAGGAAAATATCCAGGAGAGATATAGTTGTGTCAAATGGAATTTCTAATTTTTAAGGACTCTTCATACTGTTTTCATAATAGTTGTACTAGACTGGATTCCCATGAAGAATGTAGCAGAGTTGTTTTACCCCAACTTTTTCCCAGGATTTGTTGTGGGTTTTTTGTGGTCTTGATGATAATGTACTGATTATGAATAGGTAAGACAACATCTCAGAGCTGTTCTGATTTGCATTACCCTAAAGGCTAATGATGTTGAACTTTTTTCCTTTATGTATTGACCACCTATGTGCCTTCTTTTGACAAGTGCCCATTCATTTCATTTTCATGTTTTTTGATTGGATCATTTGGGGGTTTTTTTGAGGGTGTGGCAATCGATTTTTTTGAATTCCTTCTATAGACTAGCGATTGATCAGAAGAGTAACTGGAATTATTTTTCCCATTCTCAAGGTAGTCTCTTCACTCTGTTTATTATTTTCTTTTCTATGCAGAAGCTCTTTAAATTAATGTGATGCTATATGTTGATTCTTGTGTTTTTAGAGCCCTTGCTTATGTCTATGTCTTCACAAGTTTTTCCTACTCTGTCTTCCAGGAAGTGCTGTTGATGCTATGGATTGATTTTGTGACCTGTCACTTTGCTGAATGTGTTTATTAGCTGTAAGGGTCTTCTGGTGGAGTGTTTTGGGTCTTCTGTATAAATGACCATGTCACTTACATATAGCTTAAGTTCTTTCCTTTTTACTTACATATATCCCTTTTATTTTTTTTCTCTTGCTTGATTGTTCTAACTAATGCTTCTAATTCCACACTGAAGAGGAGTGGTAAGTGTAGATGAATTTATTATGTTCCTGATTTTTGGTGGAATGTCTTTAGTTTTACCATTTAGTATGACGTGGGCTTGCGTTTGTCATTTAAATGTTTTCTTTCAGTGTGAGGTAGATCCTTCTATAGATATTTTTATGATGGCTGTTCTTAAATTAAGAAACTGAATATGTCCCTTTTTTCTTTAAACTCTGCAGCAGTTCCTTAATGTCACTCATGGCCAGATTCCTGCTTGCATCCCAATCTTCTTTTTTTTGGTACTTGGGAGTGAACTCATAAACTCATCCTTGCCAGGTAGGTGCTTGTGCCACTGAGCTAAATCTCCAGCCCTTGATCTTCATTTCTGACTTTTTTTTCCCTTTTTAGACTGTGAAATATTTCTGAATTAATGATGGAAAACTAAGCTTTGGACAGCTACATGACAAACACAAGTTTGGTATTATTATGGCTTGTGTTTGGATGCACCCCATACCCCAAGCCTCATGCAGTAATAGAGCCAGCAGAATCCAGCATTTGTGATTAGTTCATCGTCTCGTACTGGGATTGGCAGTGTGGATGCTGCACCCACACAGAGGCAGGTAACCAGCATACAGTACAAGGGAAGGAAGGAGGCGTGCTTTTCCCTTTTGCCCTTTTGCTCTTGTCTCTTGTGGCCACCATAAGTGACTGCTCCTCAGCCACACAACCCTGCTAGCACCACCCTGCTAGCTGTCAGCTGGAACTAGCTGATTAGGGACTGAAATCTCCACAAACTGTGAGCTAAACAAACTTCTCCTTCCTTCATGTTGGGTGTCAGGTATTTTGTCCCAACAATGAGAAAACTAAGACAGACATCATGAGATTTGTTTTGAACTCAAGTCTCAGATGTTGCTTCTTTATTAGTGAATTATTCTACTTGCCTCACAGAGTTGTTGGGAGGGTAAAAGAAAGTTGCATATTAACATGTTCACATAGTTTCTGTAACACAGGAGATATATAGAAAGTTTATTCTCAAGATACTCCCAGGAAATGAAGAAATGTTGCAGCTAGTAAGACACATGTTAAGATCTGGCAATGGAATAGATTTGAGTCTCTAAATTGTCAGCATGCTTGCTGGCATTGGTTTTATGCCAATAGTCCTGGGCTTTAGGTCATACAAGTACCGATATACTTCAGGCTCTGAGGCACCAGCTGATGGATCAAAAGTAACACCTGAGTGAGCAGGAGCAGCCGTGGCTTGAAAGCCTTCTCATGTGGCTGATGACTGGCCAAGGGCAGCACATGGAGCATCACTGCTGAGTGAGGCACATAGGTCAGCCTAAGCAATGCAGCAGAAGTCTCCTTTGCTTGTATCCATTCCCTATGTCTTATCATGGACTCATTTTGATGACTAACATTGTCATTTCTCTTACACTGTAAGTCAAGGAAAATCAAATCCAAACAAGCAGTTATATTAACCATTAATGTATTAATTAACAAGTACCCTCTGCTTTCAAGTGTTATGTACCATACAGACATGGAACTTATTGCAACTGGTCAGACTTCATGTGTGTTCAATACTCAGAGCCTTATTTATTATCAAAATGAAAGCCAGATATCATGGTGTGATTAGGGAGAACAGCCATGATTTCTTCATGCCTTTTTAGAGCCTTGTCTCATTTATAGTGACTGAAACTGGGACCACAAATGGAAGAATTGGAAGCTTGAAAAACTGAGGAGCAGTCAGACACTGTGTCTGAAAACAGAGTTCACTAAAGAGATTTTTTTCATAAAGGTTTCTGATGAATTGCAGTAACTTGCAGCTTCCTTAATAAGGAAAAAATTTTGATCGGAGGCCAGACAGGTGATCACTTGTGGCCAATCATTCTTTCCTGATTACTTTATACTTCTGGAGTAATAGTTTTCCATTAGAAAACACATCCTTTCTGTGAGATCACTTCTTCAGATTCTGAACAGATTCTTCAGGTTGCAAATGACTATATTCTCACCAACACTTATGTTCTTGGAGATCTACAACGCTAAAATGGTTCATTCATTCCCATCTAGAGAACGCCCATTGATCTACAGGATGAAATTTGAACTCTTGGACTAAAACTGAAAGACTGACCCATGCTTTGCTCTTTTGGACATGCCTGAGTGTACCTCTTGGCTAAATTCTACACTGCTAAATCCACTCCTCTTTTTCTGCAGGGTTTTTGCATGCAAAGTTGCCAACTAATAAACATTTGCATTAGAGGCACTAGGTTAGCCTTTGGATGTGTCCTTGGTTACTACAGTCAGATGGCTGGTGAATGTTTTAAAAAATTACTAGGTACTGTTCAGTTGTGACAGCAGAGGTATTATAAATAGATGGTACTACTACGTGTACAAAGAGACAGATCAGCCTCCCTTGCCCACCTCCATATCTTTCCGAAAACTGTTGGGACAACAGACTACTTGACAGAATTCTAGACAGAATACTTTCATAATCACATGTCTGTTTCAAGGGGTAAAGCATGGCTACATGGTCTTGGCTGGTGAACATTGCCTCTTCCTGGATATGCCAAAGCTGTCATCTTGTAAACGTTGCAGTCCAGACTTGAGACAAGGGGCCTGTTTGGTTTTGATGTGGTGAACAGAACATAGCATTATTATGCTGACTACTAAGCCAGGAATTCAAATACAGACTCTAAAACACAATCACAAGTATCTGTCCTCACCTGTGAGGCAAATATGGAGTAGCATAACTGTATTTCAGGCTCAGAAAGAATTGTCCTGGATTCTTTCCAATTCTTAGCTTTGATAAACCTGTAAATTGATGATCTATGTCTGAGGAGCTATAGTTTGGTATAAAGTAGAGTGAATTCTCAGAAAAATCATCAGGCAAAAACCCTAAGAGGTATTAAAAGGCGAAAGAACATCTCACTTTGAAATTGAGAAAATCCATTGAAGAACAGAGCAACTGAATATTTATCTGGATTTGAGAGGTTAACGGAGAGGAGGTGAGAACAGTGACCTCTCAGCAGGTTTGGGAGAGAAGGCCACAGCAAGGACAAAGTGATTTAGCTTAGCCACTGTCAGGACAACTGCGGAGGGAGAGATGGGATGGGGTGTGTTAAAATGCTCTCTTACTAGGGAATGAAAGTCCAGGAAGGCAAATAGGAAGAGAAATCACACTGTAATCTTTAATGGTTGAGATTTTTATATTAGATGAATTTTTAAATAATCTGGGAAGAATTCATTTATTCCACAGGTCAAAAGGATTTACTAAGGTACATTCTATTTGTTGCTGGAGAAATAGTGATCAATAAAAATAACAATAATAGAAAATATTTATATATTGATGTCGTTGTGCCAGACAATTGTGTCAGAGCATTTTGTTCTGAGACCGACACATATAGACACTTGTGCAATAATACTTGAAGGGGCTACTGTTATTATTTCCTCTTCTTATATATGAGGATGCTGAGGGATTAGAAGGTTAACTTGCCTTCTTATGGTCACCCAGATGGTTGGTGTTACAGTTAAGTTTCAGATTTAAGCAACTGATTTTAAAATTTGGACTGTGAACCAACATGCCATGTGCTACTTCAGCAGATCAAACTATAGATTCTGCCTAGAGGGAACATCAGTTAGAGACACTAAGATGTGAATCCAGTTACGACTGAATAAAATTAATGAAAGAATCACCATCAAATGAAAGTGAAATGTAGGCATTTTAAAATAAAGTAATATGAGAGGATTTATCAGCAACAGAGCTGCTCAACAAGAAACACTAAAAGAATGTGCTCAGACTGAACACAACAGATGACAATAAAGAAAAATTTCAATCTACAGAAAGGAATGAAGAAGATCACAAATGTTGAGCTTTCAGGGAAATATAAAGGATTTGTTTTTTTCTTCTTTTGAATAGCTTGACGGTGTATCTCTGCAATATGCCTAAATGGAGAAATGAAACGAGGCAGCGTAAATCCAAATTTCTCTAAGGAAAGACAACCTGCATATGCCACGTGTCCGTATTTCACATCTAATTTGCCAGTGGAGACTCTCTCCATGAAACACCAGATAAGATTTTATCCAGTAAAGTCTGTAAAGAATTTGGGGATTTTTTTTTCTGAAACAGTCCCAAAGCCCCAGTTCATTTATGACTAGAAAGTCTAAATGGGCAATATGCCAGTCCCACCTGTTCGAAACATCCTTGTTAGACAGCAAAGTCAAGTGGTGAAAGGATTAGAATGCAGTCTGGGAATTCATGAGAGTTAGAAGAAGGCTCAGGCCTGGGTAAGCTTTCCCCAACCACACAGATGTGCTGGAGAGGGTGTGTAACTTAATAACAGTATCCAATCACGTTGCTATGTTCAGGGCAAGTCCAAGGATGCTAACAATATTAGGAAGTGCTCCAAATTTATAGGAACCTCTTGCACATAGGGAGATCTATTGTGTGTAGTCTTGGTATGACTGCATAATTGTTGTAATCAGATGAATATTAGGTGCAATAAAAAAATCAGAATATATTAAATGAACAGTGAATAGCATATCAGAATTTGAGATTTTCTTAGATCATATTCCCTAAGAAGTAGATGTAAGGTGGGGTTATATTAGACTTAGTATTTACATGTATACTTGTTTTTACTTTAAATCTACTTACACCTTTATGTTGATGACTTGCTACTTAAAAACAGCATGTACTTATATCGTGCATTTTAAAATCCAGATTGAAAACTTCTTCCTTTTAATTTAAATGCTTTTCCCATTTATAGTTAATGAAATTACTCAAATGTTTATATGTAGACCTATCATTTTTGGACTTTTTCCCCTGTTTGATCTATCTGTTATCCATTTTTAATCTACTTTTCCTGATGTTTTTGGGTTAATTTTCTTTTTCCAATATTCCATTGTAATACTCCTAATAACTTTTTAACCATACATCTTTGCCTTGTTTTTAATGGTTATGTTGATATTTTCATGAAATATCTTTAACTTATCACAGTTCACTTAATTTAATGTGGTGTTAGTAATGTAAAATATAAGAATCATTAAAAATAATTCCATTGTAACTACATATCAGTGTGACTCTCTTATCTCCTATAGTAACGTATGCTATAAACCCCAGTATTCAACTGTTGTTCAAAATAGTCAATCAACATTTAAGAAAATTAAGGAAAGAAAAAGTACAGTGTTTTATATTTAGCTGTATAAATAGCATTTCTGATCACCTCCATTCCTTTCTTTACATCCAAATTCTTTTCCATTATCATTTATCTTTACTTTGAGGAAGTTATTTTAGTACTTCTCTTAGTGCAATGTCTCTCAGTGACAAACTCTTCATGTTGCTTATTTTAAATTGTGTTTATTTTCCTGTCCTTTATTTGGTCTGCCTAGTTGCTTTTATTTTTACTTTTAAAATTAACTCTACTGAAATGCAAATTACTTATATTAGGTTTCACCTACGTTAAGGTACAGTTAGCAATTCTGATAAGTTCTTATATAACAACCATGAAATTCAAGACAGAAAACATTCGAATTATTTGTTTGTTTGAATGTTTCCTTGTTTGCTTCTACAGTTGATCTCTCTCACTCCACACCAGCCATGGAAACCACTGCTGTACTTGTAGATTTTTGCCTGTCTTATTATTTCATATGAATTGAATTATGAGCTATATTTTGTGCTTGTTTTACCTGTACAGCATAACACTTTTGCAATTTGCCCATATTATGTGTATATCATTAACAATTTATTCCTTTTCCTTGCTGAGTAATATTCTCTTGTATGAACATATTGTAATATGTTTATACATTTACTGCTGATAGACATTTAGACTGCTTTCAGTTTGGCACTAAAAACTATGCATATTTATGTATAAGGCTTTGCATGGACAAAAGTTCCTTCTCTCCTGAGTAAAAACAATCTAAAATGGGATTGCTAGGTCCTATAACGAGCATCTATTTAACTTTATCAAAAACTCACCACACATTTTTTTGATGATACAGAGTTTTGCTCGGTGGCTAAATTACCCAGATTGGGCTCAAAATTGGATCCTCATGGCAGCCTCCCACAGTTCTGGCATTACAAGCTTGCATCACCTTGTTTGATGAGAACAACCAAGTTATTTTATAAGATTTCTCTACTTTTTTACATTTCCATAAAAATTTGTGAGAGTTTCCGTTTTATCCGTCTCCTCGCCAACCTCAAAACTTGGTCAGTCTTTATAATTTTGGACGGTATAATGGTTTTCATTTGAATTTCTCTAGTGACATGGCTTATGTTCTATGATTTTATTGGCCATACACACTTACATTCTGAAAAGTCTAAGTTTGTGTTTTAGTTATTTTTCCTTTTTTAAATTAAGTTGTTTTTGTTGATTTGCAAGCATTTCTTACATATTCTGTATAAAGGACTTTCAGTAGATATATATATTCTGAATACCTTCCTGTAATCCATATGTCACTTTTAAATTTTCTTAAAAATTCCTAGAGATAAGAATTTCTAAAATTGAAGACATTTAAATAGATGATTTTTCTTTTTGAGTTCAAACTTTGATGTAATAGTCAAGAAATATCTGCCTACCCTAAGGCTTTTGAGTTTTATATTTTTTCTATAAAAACCTATATTATACTTTGTACCTATAGGTCTAGGTTATTGTCAAGTCAGTTTTTATTTAGGAAATGGAATAGGGTTGAGAGTATTTTTAGTTTTTCTATATCGTTACACTTTTGTTCTAAAAAAGAGTGTCTTTGTCAGCTAATTAATATTGATACATTTTTCTTGAAATCAACTGAGCATAATAATGTGACTTTATTTGGATTCTGTATTTGGTTCAACTGTTCTACATGTCTAACTATGCCAATATCGTCTATCTCAATTACCGTGTCTACTAAGCTTTGAAATAAAGTGGCATAAAATATAAGTATTTTGTTAGATTTATTCTTTAAAATATCCCACTTTTGGATGCTTCTGTCAATGATATAAATTTCAATTTCCAGTTGTTCATTCCTACACATAGAAATATAATAAATTTCCATGTGTTGCTTATGAATTTGACAAACATATTAAAATTATGTATTAATACAGTGAATATTAAAGATTGGTTAGCATTTTCTGTGTATAAAATTTTATCACTTATAAAGATAATTTTATATCTTCTTTTTAAGCCTGTATGTCTTTTATTTCTCTTTTCTGTCTTATTGAATTAGCAAAGAGTTTGTCAAATAGAAGAGTAGACAACTTGTCCTGTTTTTGTGCTAATATTCCACCTCTAAATGTGACTGTTCTTAATTAGTCGCTTGGTCCTTATTGATTTTGAGGTTCATGTTTGTATCCAGTTTTCTTAATGTTTATACCATGTATGATTAAGTTTTGTTAAATGCTTTTTTATATAGATAGATATATAAAATTCAAGAGGTACAAATTTTATGTTTCATTAGATAATGTAAATAATTTGTTTCATTATAAAATATATTGGATATAAATATAAATAATGTATAGTTATATATAATATACATATATATTGTTACAGGCAATTGCAAATTGAAAAAAGAAATTGAAAAGAAAATATTCGAACAGAACTGCTAACTACTTAAGTTCTATGTGACAAAACATCATCTTGTTTAATAGTTGCATGATATTCCAGGTAGCAAATTTACCACAACTTATTTTAAGAATCTCCATGGCTCCCCTAATCAGATTGCTGGTATTTTTTTTTTTGCTACTATAAATAATTG
Source organism: Cavia porcellus (assembly GCF_034190915.1). Taxonomy (NCBI): domain Eukaryota; kingdom Metazoa; phylum Chordata; class Mammalia; order Rodentia; family Caviidae; genus Cavia; species Cavia porcellus. The sequence goes on along the minus strand of NW_026947484.1, from coordinate 181,799,747 downwards.
GCTATGTTATTCACGTGTATGCTTTTTTATATTTGGGTGATTAGTTGTTCAGTTTGAAATGAATTGGCTTCGGGGAAATATTAGAAAAGTTGAAAGACAAATCACTAATTTACAAGTACTGTCATCAGTGAGTGGATTCATGTGAACATAAGGATTTTTTTAACCTAGTACATTGAAAAAGGAAATATTTAACTTCAATGTGGAGAGATAAATAGATTTTTTTTTACCAGACAGAATATAGAAAGAAGACTGTAAAAAGAACAGCATATGGGTTTATGAATGAATTTGAGACATGAAGGTAATGGCAAGATATTTAACAAAATACAGAGTGTTGAGAAAGGAGAAAGGTAGGAACTGAGTGAAAGCAGCAGGGATCAGATATGTCAGGACCTTCATTCTGTAATGAACTTTATCTTAAAAGTTATGAAGAGTTACTGAGGGTAGCTGAGCAAAGGAATTGATGGATAAGGTCTTATTACTTAGTTATGAAACACAGGTAGATCTCCCTACAAGTAAGCCACCATCTTAATATTTTCTCTCATTGCTGAGACAAAATACCCAACACCCAAAGATAAAGGAGGAAACTTTATTTAATTTACAATTTGCAGAGGTTTCATTCCATAATCAGCTGGCTTCAACACAGGCTGGCAGAGGGGTAGCAACAGCTCATGGCCGTGGAAGACAGCAAAAGTAATAAGAACAAGAAGAGGAAACAAGCCTCTCACTGCCCTTTTTATTTTACCCAGACTGCTGGGATTAGGGTAGTGCCAATCCAATCGGTGGACTGATCCAGCAATCACCCAGCCTTAAACTCAGCGTCATTAATCCAAACAGTGCCCTGTTAGTCACAAACTGTAGGCTCAGCTACCTCCAAAGAAGCCTGCACCCCATGACTGCGTGAGGCTTTGAGGGGACATCTAGACACAAACTATAACAGCCTTATCTAAGAACAATCATCCCAGTCTTTACTCCATACCCCTCCCACTCTTTTGGGCCTTTCTTTGTCTTGCTTCCTGCTTTCTGTCATCAAACTCATAGTTTTTCAAATCCTCCTTGGAGTTTGTTGTAATCTTTTGATTCTCCAAACACACTTGGATGCCTTTTCCTCTGTGACAGTGATTTCTGCTTACCTATCAAATCTTAGATGTTAGTATCATCAGCATGTTGAAATGACAATTTTTCTCCCTAAATTTCAAGGCCTTAGATTTCTTCTTAGTCCACTTATTCTTTTCACAATCTGAGTGAAAAGACTATGCTAATATGAAGAGAGATGTAGACTGGGAAAACTGGACAGTTGTGACTATCTGGCTCTTGAAAGAAAATATTTACTAATGTCTTCCCTTGATCAAATTGAATGGTCTTCAGGCAGTTATTGAAATCAACATGCAGGCATATTCTTAAAATCTTATAAAATTTCAGGTAGAGAAAATAATTTCACAAATATTTGTTCAAATAAAAGATCATGCCAAACAGAATAAATACCAGTATATCTCAAGACCTTATATATTATAACAGAAGAAAATATCTGTATAATTACAGAAAGAGTCTGTAGCCCAGACAAGCTATCACACTACATGAAAGCTGTAGAAAGATGTTATCAAACAAGAAAGGACATAGAAGATATTTTTTCTCATTTATCATTCTTGAAAAGTTATATGGAGTTATAGTTTAGATATCTCTGAGATGAATCAAAATAAAGAGCTTATTAAAAAGAAGTCATGAGTTTGATAGGCTAGCAGCTTATATTAAAATAATTTAAAGAAAATTCTAAGTCTCAACTAAAAATGAAGACAATGAAAGATATAATGTAAATATCTTAATTCTTAGAATCACAAATTCACAGAACAAAAATAATAATAAAAGAATAATAAACTAGGCAAATATGTCATACTCTACCAAAAATAGTTTTGATGAATAACAGAATGTCATATTATGCTGATTTCCTTTTCTATACAAGGTATTTGTCTGTTTACTTGTGCATAGTATGTATTTTATTCTGAAAACTCAAAATTAGCACAATGTCAGTATAGTAGTATCTCAGTTAATGAACTTAATTTCCTTTATGATTTTGGGGAAGATGGGCGCATTTGTGTTTGTGTAGGGAAGTTGGCCATGGTGGTGTTTATTACCTGATGTGGAATTTCTGACCAAGACAAAATTTTGGCCACTTTTGTTTGTGAACCAAACTGTTTGCAAACAGAAGCATTTGTGAACTGAGGTATTAGTCAGTGCAATTTAAAAGTAACAACTAGTTTAACTTAAAATTTGTTTTTCATCTTCCAGGTAACATGAGGAAAACAAAAAATGTAAACTATATGGCAAAGAAATTGTGGGACAGATTACCGTTCATCATTCATTTCTGATTTCCCTGTATTTCTTGGTCTAGAGGAAATTCGTTTTGGAAGTTATATGTGCCCATGCTAGTTGTCTGGGCCAATAAATGTGAGTGGAAATGGCCAGTATTGCTTCCTGGCAGAGCATTTGGTTTTCAGTGCTCTGGTCACCAGCTCTCTCCTTCCTATCTTGGCAGCTATGGAAACAGTTAACACAGAGTGAAAATGAAACAAGCACACAGCCAACACACAGTACTCTGAAAAGGACCTGAAGAGTGGACTTTGCACAGTTTTATCTTTTTAATTATATTGACCTATCAGTCTAATTTAATCTATCACGTGCAACAGAAAATAAAGAAAAATGACAAAAAGCCACAGAAAGCTAATATCATACAATTACCATGAAATTTACATGCCTGTGTTACACTTTCATAATTAAAATTAAGAGTCTCTGACATCCAAGCACTTTTTGTTTATAAGATACAAAAAATCCACGATGATTATAGGGAAGAATATAAGTAAGTGGTAACCAAATTAAGCAAGACTTGCCATTGTACAGCATCATTAATTAACATTAATTAAGATAATGCATATACATTTTATTGATAGACTGTATGAACTACAATGATAATTCAATCCCTATGAACTGTTTTTTGGGTTGATGAATTGACAAATATAAAGCAAATACTATGTGAAACATAAGAAAATATAAACATAGATAAATTGTATTTTTAATGATAATGTATATAGTGCCAGAAAAATGTACATATCTGGACCTGTAAGCACCAAAATGTACAAGGAAAGTGGAAGCTGATCAAATGGTCCAGAAGCTTTGGATGTCTGTAAGTGCTTAAAACCTTAAAAAATGGTCTGTTTTTTTTTTTTAATTTAGTGGTATTAAGGACATTAGTGATCTGGGCAAGAGCAGTTCTAGTAACTTCAGGATCAAAAACTGAGTTTTCTAATTGTCTTCAGAATGGGAGGATGGCCAAGTTATATAGGTGTGAGGGAAGGAAAGAGATAGCTCTTAAGTTTGGTAGGTAAGAGAATTTATACTTGAGAATGTTCTCTGTCCAAGAAGGCCATAATAGGTAGAAACCTTCCCTGTGGAAATGAGAAAGAATGGAACCAAGGAGACTATTCATTCTGTAGAAGTGTCGGTTAGAAAGAGGAATATTTCGTAGTCTAGAGAAGAAAGGGTGGGTGAAGAGGGAGAAAGCACTGCAGGAGTGAACTAAAACTTGAGCGAGGGTCTACTTGATGGTTTCTTCCTCTCTGGTCTTAAGTTCTTCTCTTGTCATAGCATAGAGCAAACCAAGTCTTGCTCGTGACCGTTACTTTAGCAATGTTTGAGATAATTACTGTCTCCTCTGACATCCCATTCATTGTTCTAAATATACCCTGGTCATTTAATTATTTCTTAAGGTTTCAAACTTTATCTCAATTTCTAAGGCAACAAATTATAATCAAATTAGTATTGTTGATCTCTAAAAAAATAATTATCTAAAGATAGCAATAAATTAAGGAAACGTGTTGTTTTGCTTTTTTTTTTAAAATAGAAAAAAAGTAGGTTCGAAAAACAGGAGACTGTCACTCATTATTCAGCAGCACATAACACAGATTATTAGGTTGAAGGTTAATAATGCTAGAAAGTTGTAAGATTCAAGAAGCCAATGTAGGTTTTCTGAGAACCAACCAAGCAAACTAAACAACACTAAGATGGTGCTCTTGGGTTCATGTATCTTTTTAAGGTTTGTACTACATGATCTCTCTAGCATGTAACACTGTTCATTACTTTTTCTCTCTCCTAGAATTCCCATTCTCATCCCATGATTCCTGGACACTTCTTATCACTGTAGTTTCCTATTATCTCTTTAGCTTCTTCTTCTTAGTTTGTTTCTTTGGTGATCTCCTTTCCCTCGTTTTCTTCTAAATCAGTTTTTCCTCCAGGATACCATGAAAACAGTGAACATCAAAATCATTTGGAATGCTAGTTAAAATACAAACTCCTGGCCCACCCATCATCCTCAGAATTGTTACTTTAGGCTCTAAGCAGAATGCAATACATCGGCAAGTCTTATGTATGTTGACATTTGTGGCACAGATTTAAGTGCCTGAAATCCCCATTCATTCTCATAGCCACAACCAACACCTGTCTGTTTATGAATTCCAGAGCTCACTTCCATCTGAGAAAATTGCTTTCAAACACTGAATCCCTTTGGTCAGCTTCATGCGGTGGTATAGAAGAATCAATCTACAAATCAAGTGAAACAGTAGTCATCATCGCCCTTTCCTTTTCCCTTTCAGAGTTATATTAATATCATACATCTTGCCACCCAAGCTGATGGTTGCCCATTACATCTTTTTTTTGGTTTCTGTATTATTCTTCAATTGTGTCTTCCAGCAAGGCTTTCATACTCTGCCTCATTAGTATATATTACTTTTCTTCTTTCCATTGGCTTGACTTAGGCCATTTCACTTATTAAATGGGTGGTAGATGAAGTTTTCTTTCTTAGTTTTAATCTCCTTTATATACTTTTTACTATACCAAAAATAAACTTTCCAACACGTTAATCTGTTCAGGTCACCCCTCTTCCTTAAACACTTGGATTGCATTTCCTCAGTTATAGAAATGAGCTCAAACCTCTTTAAGGTATGTCAGTGGGAACCAAAGAGAAGCACTTCCTTCAACCTCCCTTATCCTTGGACATGCTGACTTATTCTGATTTCCCAAAGGCATTAAGTTTTCTTGTTTTTTATTTTTATTTTTTAAAAAATTCTTACAAACAATTTTCTTTTCCCAGAGTGCCCTATTTCTGCTTTTTCAATTCAAACAATATTACCATTCGTTTCTCAGGTTAAGAAGTCTCTTGAGTTTATAGCAACTATAAATTAGAGATCTGTCTTTTATAGAGAATATTATGCTCACTTTTACCACTGAATTTAGTAAACTGTGTTATGATATTCTGTCTGTGTTATCATGTTTTCCACAAAATAAAAAAAATTTGATTGTAGGACTGTAAAGACTTACAATGTAAGATAGGATGTAGATGAAGTTAAATAGATGTTTCAGTTTATAAATTTCTCGACTTCAACAAAGTACATGACCAAGAATTAAATAAATGAGATATGAAAGGGACACTAGGTAGACTTGTAAGTCTGTTTAACCAAAGCTTGATGATACATTGATTAAACATTTGATAATATACCTGTAGCAAAATGAAGCAATTTTTATCTTTGCTGTTTTAACATTTTTATCAGTGCTGTGGATAAAGACACCTATATCTTTATCATAACTATGTATCATACAATGTTAAGAGTCAGTCTAAGCCCATAGATGTAAAACTTGTTTAAATGACTCCATAAACAGTAATATTGACAGGCAATCCAACAAAAAAAAATTAGCAACCATAGATAAACTCCAGACTTTAGCTTCAAGTCAATTTCACAAAAATAGATGAATGTATTTACTTTGTTATGGCTCATATGACATAGATTGAGGTTTTTAAAATTAGAAACACAATAAAATTCAGCAATATGAGTGGTCCTAGCATAGATGAAATGAATAAAGCAATGTCAATCCCAACTAGTACAGTACCTGAGTTTGATACTGGTTTGAAGCAGTGTTGTGATTTGGAAAAAGGCTTTGGTTTAAAAGCTTGCTCCCAGGTGATGCTCTTAAGAGGTGGCGGTGGAACCTTCAAGAAGCAAAGCCTGGTGAAATTTCCTTAGGTCACTGTGGGAGTGTCCTTGGAGTGGACTGTGCGGCCCCACCCCTTACCTCTTTCCTCTTGCTCTCTGGTTCATGATAGAGATAGGCTTGCTTTGCCACATGCCACTGCCATGATGGGTTGCCTCATTCATTTGGCTCAAGAGTTGGGACCAATGAATTATAAACTGGAACCTTCAAATCTGTGAATCAAAATAAAACTTTTCTGTAATTTAATGATATCTGGTAGTTAATTAGAGTGACATAAAGTAACCTAACTCAAGTAATATGACCGTTTCTAATTCCAACCGCTACATTATAAGAGAGAGCCTGAGAAACTAAGTATTTTATTCAGGGAAAAGCAACCTAAGTGGGTGCAGAAGATACATATTATTTTATGGGGAGATGAAAAGATGTAATTGTTAACAGACACTAAATAGTTTGTTCACTCACTTATTTGACAAGTATTTATCAAACACCTTAGTATGTGCCAGATTAAGATTTTTCAGATCAAGGGATAAAGTGGTGAGTACAACAGACTATATTCTAGCTCTCATGTGATACATATTATTGGTGAGAAAGAAGGGAAGATGAAAACCAATTAAGGAACTGAGTGAACAATATTGTTTGAAATACATGTATTATTAACTTTTTTGTTTGTTTGTTTTTGGTGCCGGGAATTGAACCCATAACCTTGCACTTACCAGGCATGTACTGTGCCACTGAGCAATATTCTGGCTTATTAACTTTTAAAAGTCAATGCACAGTGATTAGGGGCACTTTGTATTGGGTGTTATGAGTTATCAGGAGAGTCCCTGAGAAGACACTTGGGTTAAAACTTTAATGTTTTGAAGGAGAATTTAGTAATGTAAATATCTAGGGGCAGAGAATCTTGGATGAAAAAACCAAGTGCCACAGCCAAGTGCCAAAGCCCTCAGAGCCGATGGGACTGTGTTTGAGAAACAGGAGGAAAACGTGTGTACTTCCCTGTGATGAGCTTGGGAAAGACTTTTGAATGAAACTGGGGAAGAAAGGTGATTTTGTGGGGTACGATTAGCTAATGTGATAAGTGCAGGTGACAAGCCTTCCAAGAATTAACAATAACAGTGAAACTAGTCGGTCTTTTCATGGCAGGGAAGGGTCACTTTTGTTGTTGTACAGAGAAGGTTCAGGGGGAGCAAAACTGAACATGTGAAGGGCAGCTAGGAGCTTATGGCAGTGCTCACAGTCAGGGATGGTAAAGCTTCAGTGAAAATCGAAGCAGTTCATATAGAAAAGAGAAAAATATTTGGGGTACATTTTGGAGGTATAGAAAAATAGGTTCGCTTACCAACTGGATGGAATATGTGTGGGGCAAATGAAGAAATCAAAGTGTACCTGTAGTACTTAGTCTTGAGCAACAGAAACACATTCTGGAGTGATAACTGAGAATAGGTCAGGTCAATTAAAGACAAAAAATCCATTGTTGACTCAAATATGTTAAGTAGGCAGTCAAAGGTAACATTATAATCTCTGTAAAAGGGCACTGCTCAGTGCTTAGGTCTAAGTCCTAGATAGATCACAAAATATCTTTAGCAAAACTTCCCTGGTAATACCTTGACATCAAACCTGAAAAAAATGGGAAGAGTAATAGTACTTATTTCATGTGGATACTGAATAAATATGACTACCATGACTTCTGGAGGATATGCTTTTGTTGTACACTATTTATTTTATCAGTAAGAGCATTTTCATTTACAAGTTACAAATATAATAGCTTATTGGTTAAGATGTACAGTGATTTAAGAAATAATTAAGGACCTAGTTTTTGCCGTCTTTTTGCTGGAGTTTGCCTCAATGTACCTCTGTATGCTTGATTATAGCAACTAAATGGTAATGTCTCGTGGAGGGAGAAGATCTGTTTATTTTTAATTCTTTCTTTTCTTTCATTGATCTTTTATTTGGAAAAATTTCAGTGATCCCAGAAAATTGAAAGAATCATCTTTCCAAATCACTTTCTCACATTATACTCTTTCATTCTAAGTACCTGAGTGTCTCCAAAGAATAAGGAAACATCCCATATTAGGACTGTACAATCCTCAGATTTGAGATTAGCGATAAATCTATAAGTTATTTCAATCTGGTGCCCATTCAAGTTTTCTGTTGGCTCCCAATTATGCTTTAATATCTATGTTTCAGATCTAGGAGCAGAGAGCAGGCACCCATTGCATTTGTTTATGCTTCTTTAGTCTCTTTTCGTTTAGAAATCTGATACCTTATTTTTCACCACACTGATGTTTTGAAGAGTTCAGGCTTTCTAATACATACTGCATTCTGGATTTATCTGAGGGTTCCCTTGGAATATCTTAACTTCTTCCTCTATTCACTATATAACCAGAATCCAGACATTACATCTAGCGTCTTCAGTAGATTTAAGTTTTCTTCAGCAAAATGATTTCATGGGTGTCTATGTACAACGCCATATTATCAGGCTTTCCTGATAAACTTGATCACTCAGGTAACCTGGTGGCAGTTGTATCTATGTTACAATATCCTGTATTCCCTTCAGAGTGCAGTGGTTAACCTGATGAGGGAGAGATGCTTTACCACCAGGCTGTTTTAGCACCCATTGTGGATTCTGACTTAAGCTGTCATATTGGGAATTAAAACATATTAATGTCCTACTTTTGTCATTTCTTTACATTTATTACTTTGTATTATTCTGTAATGAATAGTCCTCATCCTTTTACCCACATGTTCTTATGGATTTATACATTTATTTCAAATTCATTATTTCAATTAAAGCAATTACTCTTTCTATGATTAAATTGTCCCAAATTTTGCCAGTGAGAGCACCTTAAGCTTATAACTGTGTGTTTTTATCATTGTCCCTTTAGTTTTTCTTTAGCAGAATAAAGTTTCTAAGATTAATTTTGTACTTTTCTATCCCACACATGGAATTAGCTATTTATGTGGAAGCTATCATTTCTTTAAGTGAGGACTGGCATTTAAAACTAAAATATGTCATTCAGTGTGCTTGCTGGGAGTGCCTTATCATTATTTCTACTTTCTCTTAGCAGAAATAACTACATATATATAGTTATTTGTTTATCCAGTTATTGGATATATATATATATATATATGTATGTATATCCAGAATTTATTGGATATATATATATCTAATAAATAAATAAGATGTATAATGTATATCCCTACACATAGATATGTATTTGGTGTAATAATAAGTTCGTGGACGTCTTTCCACTTTAAATTTAACATTATGTTGTCTTATTTTGCTCCTTGTTTGTATTTTTCCCTTAAAGTGAAAGAAATGTGAAAGTATGTATGTATTGAATTGTTAAACATATCAGATAAATAAAGAACTATAATACCAACACCACTGCAAAATCTACTCAGCAAATTTTACTATAGTGTTTGGAATAAATTCCTTTAAGGGTATGTAGTCAGAGGAGGATGTTAATGAGTTACATTCTGTAAAGATTTGGATTACGTTTCCAGCTGGGTATGAAAATGCGCTCAGTTGTTTCATGTCCTGCTTTGGAGTAGAGACCATTTTGGAAATCCAGGGTAGGCTCTTCCATATCTCATTGGTAAAGAAATGAGATTTTTGAGATTAGCTTTGACCCATTGGTGATTATTTCTGAGTCAGACGGAGGAGAGAGAGAAACCAAGGCAAAATCTTGGCTCTATCAGCAAGAAAGAAAGGAAAGGTCTGCTTGGCAATATCGCTTTCTGCCACACCTAGTACCATGACAGTTGTCGCAAATTTCTAGGCCAGTTCATTAAAGACATGTGCATGTACTTTTGTGTTAATTGGTGAAAAAAAATATAAATCCTAATATTGACATGGCTGTGGAGAGGATGGTTTTTCAAATGTTGCTAATATGTATATAAATATGAAAAATTATTGTAAAACTCACCTTGACATGATATTTTAGTTTGTCTTCAGAAACGTAACTCCTTTGAACTTGTCATGTCAAAAGAATCCAAATAACCCAAACAACTTAAATATTCACTTGGAAAATGGTTAATTAAATCATAGTACATTTGTCTGATGGAAGTGTAACTTCGTAAAAAGTAAGTACAACCACTATGGGAATCAATATGGAAATTTCTTAAAAAACTAAAACTACAAATTTAATTTGACCCAGGCATTCCCCCTCTAGGTATTTTCCCAGAAAGATTAAAGACCTTTATTACAGTGATGTATGCATACTCATATTTATAACAGCAAATTAATAACAGCTAAATCTTGAAATCAGCCTATAAGTCCATCGATAGATAAATGGGCACAGAAACTGTGTTTATACCCAATGGGTACTACTAAGCCATAAAGAAGTACAGACTTGAGTGAGACGTAAGGAAAAGGTTCACATTGAGACCATAATGTTAAGTGAAATATATCAGAAACTCAAGCTTAATATCGCATAGTTTCTTTCATATGGCATACCCAAAATGTAAATAAGGAGCAAACAAAAGAGAGAGAGTAGGAAATAGGAAGACAGATGTTTCTCAAATGGGAATGGAAGCAGGAGATGGAGGGAGGAAGCAGGATGGAAAAAGGATAAAATGATGACGATATGGTAGGTATATGTACCAACTCCCCACAGAGAATATCAATATACTTCAAACGTGCAGTAACGAAACAATGAAAAAAGAATAAAACTTAAAATAAAAAATAGCAATCATTATGAAAACCACACAGTAACCAGGTAGTAAGTAGGTAAAGTGTTTTATTGTAAAAGTTGGTGGAGAAAAAATAGAAATGAATACCCGTGCAATGATTACAATTTAAAAATTGTACCTGCACACAGGCAGTGGTTCAGAGAGTGAAAAGAAGCAATTCAGCTTGATAGGTACTGGTGGACGGCAGAAAGTAAATAAATTCTCTAATTTTATTTAGACTTTTGTTAATGTTTGTCAACTATACACAAGACCGTTGTGAGAAACATTTTTTCATGTTCTGAAAGTTATCTGAGTTCTCAGAAGAATCTATATCTTTTTGAGAAAATTCTGATTGTATCTGCAAGCACTTTCGTAGCCTACCTCGCCCCATCATCTTGGAAAGTATAAGTCAGATTCCGCAATTACCCTAACAGAATGTCAATTGTGCCACTGGAATGTCTCATATCAAAAGCCGATGGAATTTGCTTCGTTCAGCCACACAGAATAAATGCACCCTTGGTGCTGCCAGAGAGCTCAGTCTGGAATTGATTGCTGTAGTTCTCTCCCAGAGCACAGTTGAGTTGATTGCTTTCTGAGAAGGCCGCTGAGGGATTCAGTGCGCATGTGCCCAGGGAGCCGGCTGTGCCCCAGCGTGGGACAGGACCTGATATCTGGGGGCTCATGGAATGGAATAGTCTTTGGGGGTGGGAATGGGGGACAAATCCATGCTTAGAAATTCAGTGCCACGAGTTGTAACTGAGAATTTGAAACACATGATAAAGGGAAGGAACTCGAAGTAAATATTAAGACATCCAAAATAAAAGGTCAGGGAATGGAAACAGAACTTAGCAGCAAATGAGTTTCTCAGAACATGTACATAAGGAAACTTCTGTAGGCCTTGGCCAGAGCAGGGACGGCCTCTGGAAAATCCTACCTCAGTATAGACAAGTAATGGGGTCCTCGGGCTTTTCTGCTCCACGAAAAGTGTATACTCTTGGTTAATATTGGCTTTGCTCACCTCGGATTGCCTGGGCTGAGTAGCAACTTAGCATTTTTTCCTTTTCTTTAATAAAGAACTTCTAGGAAAAATTGCTCTGTGAACACTATTTGTTTCTCATCCCTAAAGCCACTTCGAAGCCATCATCTGTTGTTTTACTCAACATTAGGGTGATGAATTCTGAAATCTTACAGCTAGATGATAAAAGCTTTTTAGGATTCTTTTCAGGATACAGTGTCAGGAAAAACAAATCTCTTCCTAGACTATGGTGAAAACCCTGAAACCATAGCTTTAATTCTTTTTTGCTTGTGGACCCAGAAGCTCACCACTAAATGTAAAGCCCGCATACTTTTTTTACTCTTGAAGATGAAGATTAATTATCTCCTTTGCTGTCTTTGTCATCATGGATGTATATTTGCTCTATTTAATTTATGTATATATTCTTTATTGAGTCACATAAAAATGTAAAAGGGGACACAAGTTGTTTGTAAATAAGTATCTGATGTGAAAATTGAAGATAGCAATTTGTTACAGGAATGATAAGGGTTTGGTCATCCTACAGGCAGAAGTTTAAATTGCTTTTCCTCTGTTTTTGGGCCTATTCTTGGCCTTAATTAAGACTCATGTTCTCGTTTGCTAAATGAAGATTGTTGATCAGATTTTAAAAATCCATGATACATCTACATACATTAAAAATTGTTCTCCCCTTTCCTTATCATTTTGACCTGGTATAGAAGACTGAAATTACATTTTTGTGTATTGAAAGGGTTAACACTCTCCAAAGAAAAGCAGAGATAGAACTAGTAGATGAATATAATAAATCAGACACACAAATTTTAATACTGTCTGACATATATGAGAAATCCAAAATATAAATAAAAAGCAAAGTAAAAGATAGATAATAGGAAATAGGGAGGTAGATCTTTTGCAGAAGAGAGAGGGACCGAGGGATGTAGGAAGGCAGGAGTTATGGACACGTGCCACCCTACACAAGGAATCTGATCAGCATGTACTGCAAACATATGCTAAAGAGATTGAAAACATTTTATTCAATTCTAAAAAAAGGTAGGTTGCAAAGAAAAAGATAAAATTTCTCACTTACTAGGTCATTCTAGGTTCTTATTCCACAAGTAGTGAGCAAATCTGGTTGAATGGCCTCCAGGTGTTTGAAACCACATTAGGATGCCAGATGGGACACTGTCCAAAGTGCCATAAGCTCTGCCCTGCTCTCAGGTGCTCTGATTGTGCTACTTTTAACCTCCTCAAACCTGCTCTTAGCAACCAGACTGACTATCAAACCCTGATCTCACTGGGTATGTGAAAAATATTTTAGAAAGTAAATTAAAGATTCTGGGAATCTCTTTTGATGTTTTTAGTGTTGTCTTCTCTGGGATCCTACAGGCCATGTAGAACTCTTAATGACCTTAACCAAATAGAAGGAACCTAGAATTAGAAATAAAAGCTTTTCTTCAACCTAATTTAATACTGTCTATAAAGATACTGTTTCTGATTCTAAGTAACATGCCTTTCACAGTTTTTTCTCAGAAACATTACCAAATTCATTTACCAGTTGTAGAAGTGTTTTGGAAGCAGCATTAGGGATTTATGCCATAAGTAAGGACTATTTCACTTTTTTTTTTCCTGTTTGGATGTTTTAAAATTATTAATATTTTTGCCAGGTGCTTTAGCTAGGACTTTGGTACTGTGTTGAACAGAAGTGGTGGGAGTTGATATCCTTATCTTTCTCCTGATTTTAGAGGAAATGTCTTTAATTGTTCACCACTGAGTATGAAGTCAACAGTGCTTTCATTACATAGAAATGCCTCTCTCTATATCTCATTGCAAACCTTTTTATCATGAACAGATATTAATTTTATCCAATGCCTCTTGTGTGTCTAATGACATGATCTCAGTTTTTGTCCTTTATTCTATTAATATGGTGAACCGTCATTGTTGATTTGCATGTATCAAAACACCATTATATTCCAGGCATAAATCCTACAGAATCATGTCGAATGATTCTTTTAGTGTATTCTTGACTATAATTTTATAATATGGTCATATGTCAGCTAACAATGAGGGATTCTAAGATATGCATTGTTGGTAGTTTTTGTCACTGTGTAAATACTATACACTTATACAAACTAAGGTGGCTATGGTGTCACTGGTTAATACAATCTTAGGAGTCACCATCACATATGTGCTCCATCACTGAGTAAAAGTTAAGTATGTAACACGTAAGTGTGAGTTTTTTAAAATATTTTTGTCTCTATGATTCTAAGTAATAATGACCCATAATATTTTTCTTGTCAATCTGTCTTTGCTATCAGGGAAACACCAGTTTTGTAAAATGAGTTTGGGAGTGTTTTACTACCCTTCAACTTTTTGGAAATTTTAAGAATTGGTATTAGGTCTTCCTTAAATATTTAGCTATAAAATCATCTGTTCCTGAGCTTTTCCTTGATGGGATACTTTTAATTATGATTGCATCTCTTTGCAAGTTATTGGTCTGTTCAGATTTCTGAGCTTGTCACAATTCAGTCTTGATAGGTGTGTTTTCAAGGAACTTATTTATTTCTTATAAGTTTTCTAATATTTTTGTGAACAAGTGTTTGCAGTAGTCTCACATGACCTATCATTTTTCTCAGTTATTTCTATTCTTTCATTCCTCATTTTGTTCGTCTCCTCTTTTTTCTTTCTTAGAGTCAGGTTAAAGATTTATTATTTTTTAATGATTTCCAAAAGCCTACTCTTAGTTTCCTTGATCTTTTTGTCATTTTTCTAACCATTAATTTCATTTATTTCTGCTTTGGTTTTGTTAGGAAATTTTTGTTTGTAAATTTACAAGTTAGAGTTGTACATATTTACGGGGTAAAAAGTGATGTTAAAATCACAGTCTACTTATTCCTTCAGATACTCTGATTCAAAATTTATAGGTAAACTTTGACCTTTCCCTTACTGTCAGGTCAAATCAATAGCTAAAATTGATCTAGTCTTCTTTCAAAATATTTTCACATCTTACCTTTTTTCTCCTAGTTTGGCCCAATGAAAAGATTTAGGTATTGGGATAATCTGCTACTTGTTTCAAAACTCAGTTATAAACTTTTCTACCTACAGGCCTTTGTGCAGTTATTTAACTGCCATGATCCTCTGTTGATAACTCTAAAATGCTCTCACTTGTAGTTATTACAAGGATTGAGCAAAAGAATTATGTAATTCACCTGGCTTAGGGCTCAGTACATAACATCTGCTCAATAAATCTTAATTTGTTTTCTTTCTTCTTAATTTATCTGAGGTTTACTCTAATACCTTTCATCGAGGAATCAGTTACATATTATTCTAAAGTATTTCATGAAAGTGTTTTACTTTAGTTTTGATGACTTTAAAAAATGTCTCTCAACTAAACTGTAAGCTCTTTTTATTCAGTTGATCATTTGCTTAACATTCACTTATTTAAAAGAGATTAACGTTAATTTGCTGGTTGACACTTTAAATGGATATGGAAATTTTATTCTTAAAGGGTGTGTTTCCTGGTGTGTGGCTCATTGCTTATTCATATCAGATAGGAGACCAAATGCTTAAGATTTGCAATTTTGTATTGAAGGTAAAATAGATGGAAAATGTTTGGAAAGGAAGGCCATCAATTAGATAATTGTCATATAAGGTCATACGAGATAAAAACAAATTTCTGAAGTAGAGAATGACAACAGAAAGAGAAATCCTGCAAGATAATCAAGTGTAAAGACTTTGGAACATCCCCTGGAGGTCGACAGTCAAGAATTACTCAGGTCCTAGTTTTCAAGGACTTAGAGGGGAAGACGTGGTCAAACATAATACCAACATTCTGAGTGCCTGTGGGCTTAAATTCTGCCATTAAGAGGCATGGCAAATCACAAATTTGAGAACTTTGGAAGGGAGGGTGAGTTAGATTTTAAAAAAGTCTTTAATTTGAGATGTTTGTAGGGCATTCAGAAGGAGATATAGACGTGTCAATGCGAAATTTGGCACAAGATACTAAGGCGGAGACGAAAGACATGGCCAGAATTTATCCCAGAAACACTGAGGAGAAAGGAATTTCGGCAGAAAAAACAAATGTGCAGGAGCCTAAATGAAAGTGTTGCTCTTTGGTTTTCTGCAAGTAGTGTGATAGGATTAGTGCAGGAATGGGGCAGAAACCAAGACTGAAATTGTAGGGCAAAGCTAGGATACATATGAATATGGTGTCCACAAAAGAAAGGACTCTATGTTATATCTTGCAGGTGATGGGACGTTACTCAACACGCAAGTGAGCTCGGATTAGGGGCCACAATACAGAAGATACCTATAAACTGAATTTGCAAGTAGATTTTAAAAGTCCCAAGATCTGAGTTAACACCGTTTGCATGAGAGCTTTAATTGATTTTGAGAGTTGAAATTCCACATCCAGAGAAGTTCTCTCTTATTAGGCTCAAATTAAATTTTCTGCCCTGTACACAAAGTCTTTTTCCTTCAACTTTTGCTCCTACTCCTACTTTGTCTTCTTCTCGTTCTAAAAGTGAATAGAGGGTAGATAACTTTTCTTACACTCAAGATCTCATCAAACCCTCCCTGGGTTCGGAAGGAGGAGAATTCTTCCTCAAAGTCATCCAAGGGATATTTTACAATTGCTGCTGCCAACAGAGTAAGTCTGCCACCTTTCTGGTTTTAAGTATCAGTGGGGAAGTAGTGGAGGATTTCTGCAGGAAGAAACAGTTATGGATTCCTCTTCAGATGAGAATTCTCTGGCACAAATTCTGGATTTCCCATTTTTTAGGGACACCTCCTCCTTGGTTATAGTTGCACCTGATGTAATGATTCTATAATGAGAAGCATAACTTTGCCATCTTATATCTCTGACCTGAAAGTGAATGTGTTACCATCAGCAAGGAAACTGAGGAGATGAAAACAGGAAGGATTCTATTATCAGGCCTACATGCCCTCTATTGCTGCACTAGGAATGCCTTATTGACATTCCTATTCACGTCCAACCCCAGCGTAATTAATCACTGGTGCATTTGCTATCCCAGGCTACAAAGATATGTCTTGAAGCCTTTTCAAGTTTCTTCCAAGCTTCTTGCCTTGGCATTTTCCCAAGCTGCTTCTTGAAGAACGGCAAGCTGGTATTTGGAACATATGGCGATGGTCTGTTTGTGTGTTCATTAAATCAAGATACCAATGAAAAGAAAGCAGAAAGCTTTCTGTCCTTTAAATGAAATTGTCAACCCAGATATCTGCTGCCTTTCCCAAGTCCTGGTCTGAAATGCCTGGCAAGTAGGGCTGTGTTATAATGACAAATTAATTCATATCAGACTTTGATCACAGCCTGAAAGTTTTCTGACATCAATTTTCAGTAGTTGCATTTAGAAAATCAGAATTCACTATGATGCCTCCAATTGCTAACAACAAAAGTGGAGACCTCTTGCTCTATCTGGAGCATCAGCCTCTCACAGGAGGTTAGGAGGAGAAATTTGAGAACTGTTAGAGCTCTGTGTAAAGGGATGATAATGTCGGTGCATGGTCAAAACCCAACAGAAGGGGGCTCTCTTGCTGACATACTGGCTGTGCAGGAACAGTGCTGTCGCTACCTCTCTCCCTCATTTTCCCCTGCTCTTTCCTCCTGCCATGTAACATGTCAAAAGCAAATGAAAATTGAGAGGATTCGGCTGAAAATAGAATTGAATTCTATTAGTCGGCCTAATAGTGAAGGTGCATTTGGAAATACAGTGCAGTATAGCTAATGTTTACCACTTGAGTACTCATGCCCCAGGCTCAAATTGCATAATGATGCAAATTAGAACCTAGCAAATGGAGGAGCTGGAATCTCAAAGATAACCATACCTAACGCAGAGTATGACAGAACATCTGCTCTTTAATTAATCTTATGTAAAGACTGAAGCGCTGCATTAAGATGCACAGTGTTTATGACAACTGTTTTTGTGTGGTTAACATGCTCCTGGCCTCCCTCATGTAATTGTTGCTGCTTTGTAACTCACACAAAGCCCAGCTAAACAACCCCCATCAGCCAGAAAGGAAAATATGGGCAGGAAGGGCGCTGAGAAGAATGCGATGATTTTAGAATATAAATCAGGCCAATTTCCAGTTGCAACCTTCACTCTTTACTTGTGGGGTTGGATTGTGAGATAGAAACACAGTCAGGATATTTTATTTTTTATGGGAAGTCAACTAGATGCATGTCTGCATATACACGTTCATATAAACACATGCATTCAATATAGCTATTTATACATATACTATTTTATTATTTACAAAGAGCTTGTATATATATCACGAGTCAAAATTAGAGGCTGTGGGGCCAGGTGAACTGCTGAATCTAGTGCCTCTGTTTTTCCACCTGTAACATTTGATAACTCACTTTTCTCTGTGCCCCAGTTTCCTCATCTATGCAAAGACTTAGTGAAAATTCCAATTTTAGCTGATTATTGTGAGGATTGTATTATTATTGTTATTATTAGAGTTATCTTGTGTGGTGCATTAACCATGTGCTAAGCCTAAATGTATTACTTCATTTACATGTATTACCCCAATCTCCCCAACAATTTTAGCACATAATTAATACGCTAATAGGTTTCAAACTCTTAAAACTGTGATGGATACATTATTATAGCTATAAATGTTAACTATAATGATTGTCATTACTTAATATGTCACCTATAACATATATTATTATTTAACTCAGCACTATTCTAGAAGAATGAGTTTACTGGTTTTTTTTTTTCACTTTTTAACTGTCAATTAAACCTCAAGCAGATTAATTCAGGTTCCCAAAATTGTATAATTGGAGAGTGACAAAACATGGATGCCAGCCTCACATCATCTAACTTCAAACTTTGTGCTTTAAACCTCTTCTTATTCTGAAATTGAAGTGATGTGTAATTGTAGAAATTGAAGGGATAAAAAAAGAGGAGAGCAGTTTGAGATTCATTGAAATGATGTGTTCAGATTGGTCCTCCCAAATCAAACATGCCCAACTCTAAGGAAAATGGAGGTAATCTCAGATGTCAAAACACTTCCCTGTGAATATTACTATTTTGGACACAGGACATTTTACAAATTTCATTATTCATTTTTGTCAACCAGTGTTTGGTATTCCTGAGGTATTTATTCATCTAAAATGATGGTAGGATTACAGAAAGGAGGAGATGTTGAGGTCTTAATATTTGCTCTGACATGGAGTCTATTCCTACTATATATAGGTTGGCAGTTATTTTCTAGCAGCAGCTTTAAGGTTGATGCATACAAAATTCATTCACTGTTTAGAATTAAATAGAGGGGGAAAGGGGAAAAGAAAAAAGAAAGATGAAGAGAGAAGTGAGATGCTAATGTTTTATTGACAATGAAATTGAATCCTTCAGTGTAAGGATTTCAAAGCCCTGACAACCATCCTCCTGTTTGCTGGGTGAGCTTCATTTAGTGGTATATTTCCCCATGGATATTAAGAGTCTTCCTGAGATGCACACAAGAAGCGAATCACAAACAAAGAGAAGACGGCAATGCTTAGTCTCAACCACCTTGTTCCTTCCACTGGAGGGGGCTCTCTCAACCCCTTCTCTTAAGATGTGAAAACCAACCAGATGGGCGTGCTATCTCCATCTTTTGGCCTTTAGCAGTCTTTGGAACAAAGCAGGGCAGCAGGGCTTCCTGAAGACTTGCTTGGAGAGAGAAAGAGAGTGAGAGAGGCTGGGTGGAATGTTGAATAAAAATGATAGGTTATTCTTTAAACAGAATAAAAATGAGCCACATGAAGAATATATAGAAGTGGCATACATGCTGTCTCTGGGAAGATTCATTTTTATGTGTATATCTATGTATAAAGCAGGAAGATAGATAAATTGAAAGGAAAGTGCCATTTCTGTATGTTCACTCTGGTGAAGGGTTTGCAAACAACATAAAAATAGCGGCTCTTCCAAAATGAGGGCTTTAACTTGAAGTTTAGCCACCTCTCTCCCCATTTCTAGCAACCCCTGACCAAACATTTTTAAAAAGAGATAAAAAGAAAAAAAAAAATTCAAAGCTAACATAGTCACCGTACGGAGAAGACAGTGATCTTTTGTTATGTTGTTATAATTAACCAGGCCCATTTCATCATCAGATTATAGAATGGGATGCAGTGTTAAAAAAAGAACTAAAGGAAGAAACCAGGAGAAATGGCCATTTTAATTGCATGTTTATTCTCTCTTCGCTTTTCCAAATTGGTTTAGTTTCCTCTGAGTGGGGTAAGTGCCAGGGTATTCACATGAGCAGGGGGCCAGGGTGGATTCCAACATTTACCAGCATTTGAATTACCTCCGGACGGTTTGGCGGCCCCTAAATTTATACCCTTGAAGGCACAGCAACAAGCCTTCATCTCCTATGGAAGAAACTTGAAAGCATGCCAGAACAGGACCTCCGTCCTCCCTTCTCAGAGTCCTGGCACGTAGAATCACACAAGAAAACAAAAGGCATTTGTGAGGAGCCGTCCAGGAAGAAAGATTAACAATATAAACCGAGAGGGGAAAGAGAAAGAAAAGAAAAAGCCCTTTAAAATGGTTTTGTGCTTATTTTAATAGAACTTGCACAGTCCCTGAATATCCTCTAATCAAAACCAAATGCTTGTTGCAGTACAGCAGTGTGTCTTTGTTCACCGGTAATGCCCACTCTGCTGGGACTGGGGAGGGGGGACCCTGCCGGCTGGCTTATCTTTCCACCACGAATAAACAATGTTGTCCTCAAGGTTAGGCCACGCTGCTGCCTTGAAAACCTGAAGAAAAACCCCATTGGCAGCTGGACCTTGTTCTCCAGTCACCCCAAATACCTGATGAAAAACTCAAAAATATTTTCTTCTTGATTTTGATTGTGAAATTTGTCAGGGACCAGGAATAGAAGAAAAGAGCTACTGTTTCTTTTCTCTCCATCTCTGTCTCTCATTTACCCTGTCACTCCATCTGTTCATCTCTGTCTGATTGCATTTCTCCTTTCACCACTCTTCTCTCACATCTCCCATCTCCGTCTACCTCTCTGTCCCTCTGTTGGCTTCTGATTCAATTCAGAAAATCGGTCAGCTTTCACCTTGATTGGCCAGTGGCGTCTGACCTTGGCTTGACGTGGGCTGGAAGGATTTCAGCCTTGTTTTTTTTATCAGGATTAGCTTTTTATCTGCACAGAAGTACCCAACCAAGTAACTCATCTCCTCATCTTTCACCTTAGACTTGCTGCTTTCTCCTCTAATTTCTCAAACAACAGGGAGAAAATAAACAGAAAGATTGTGATGGTTATGGTGATATGACTTTTACTACAGGGCAGGAGGAATGAAGCCATAATCTAGTCCAGGGCTCGGGATCAATGTCTTTGGATTGTACTGGGCAATGTTATTAGAGGAGTCTGTAGCATGCTTTGTTTTTAACACCAGGCAGTTCTTTTCAAATGCTTATGGGGTGTCCAAGGCATCCTGCAAGGGGGAAATGGGAAAGAGGATACCTAGATACACAAGATCTGCACCTTTTCATGTCACCCCCTCCCCATCTCCTTGCAGCACAAATTGACTTTGTAAGATTGGCTCTGAAAATGAATACCCAGGACATCTCTCTGTGTTACTTTCCTGTGAAATTACTTCTCTGAATGAAAATATTGAATTCCTTTGAAAGCAAGTAGTATAATATCTCTGGAAATGAAAATCCTGTGGAAATCACAAAGGAAAGAAGACTGAAGGATATGAAAGCTTTATATATCTAAACGTTAGCCAGACCCGGGAATTTTTTTTTTTTCTTAACAATAATCATAACTGCTCTTTCCGATGTTGTTACACTGGGTGCTGGAATCTGCTAGATTCTTCTACCATACAGTTATGTTTTATCTACAATAAACAGCCAATGTCATTATTTTAATTTACTGCAATATTTATATGCCCTCAGCATTTTTTATGGTCACTTGCTTAGCAAGTCTGACCTGAGGAATTTTCCTTCTCTCAAGGGGAATGTATTGACTTACCGCCAGGCATCTGGCCATCACAGACAGAGCCTCTGTTGAAATGACAGATGAACAGGGAAGGGCCTTCTGAGGTGCAGTGGTGTGGAAGACAGCCTTCTCACACTACATCAGCTACCTGGTTGCTCACCATTATCCCTTAGATAATTTTGAGACGGACGCTCTCCACCTTTCTTGTTATCTTGACAGGTTCTCCTACTGTAGAAGGAATTTCCTGAAAATAAAGTCACTCTGTAAACCTTCTCATTCATGCAAATTCGTCTAGGCTTCTTTGGTTGAAGCATTTTGTGTTACATATAGTGTCATTAACTCTTTTTACTGTTTTTAGGAGTAGGCGTCAGTTGTGAAGTGAATAAATATAAAATGCCTCTCTTAGCTTCTCCCCAGATCAATATAAAAACAAACAGGGAAGAGAGGAAATTGTATTAAGGGAGAGAATTAGAAAGGCCAATCAAGATAAAGTGATTCCCAAAGAGTATTACCTTTCCAAAAAGGAGAAGGAGCCTTCTGCCCAGATGGAATATCAGGTCTGCCTGATGGCTGGGGGAGGCTGCAGATTAGATGGCTGAGATGCTATGAGCCACGTTTGAGAAATGTGGAG
Organism: Cavia porcellus; assembly: GCF_034190915.1. NCBI lineage: Eukaryota > Metazoa > Chordata > Mammalia > Rodentia > Caviidae > Cavia > Cavia porcellus. The sequence goes on along the minus strand of NW_026947484.1, from coordinate 181,777,443 downwards.
AGTAAAGAAGTGCTGAGCCAACAACCCCGTTGCCAAAAGCCTTAGAAAGCTTGAAGATGCTTCTGGTTTCTAAGTCAGTTAATATAAAAGTTTTGAGCAACTAAAGTAACTATGGTGATTCTTGGCAATGGTCCATTATCCCTAAGAAGAATGATGCTATGCCCCCTTCATTTGATCTGCAGATAACATCTTGGTCATTTATCTAACCCTATAATCACAATATAGTGTTGAGAGGGGCACTCTGTGAAACAAGACTTGATGGTTTTCAGTTAGTGTACAAAACGATATGTCAGGGGCTAAGGGTGAGGGTTTCTGCAGGCTCAACAAACCTTAGTCCTGGTTTACATTGCTTTCATCACCTAGATGAAGACTTACCGGTAAGGGCACAGATGACATGAAATTGGAAGGAATCATAAAGAAAATTTTTATATTAAAATTATATACTAATTTTTAGGTCAGTGAAAATAATCTATATGATGTCATAGCAGGGGAGAGATGTCATTTATACATTTTCTCAAACCCTAAAGTGTACAACAGTGAATGCAAATGTAAACTATGGATGGTGGATGACAATGACGTGTCAGTACAGCTTCATCAATTGTGACAGGCGCAACACTCCAAAGGGGATGGCAATGTTGATGTTAATGGATACTACAGATACGGTTGGAGCAGAGGATACGTGGGAAATCTCTGTATCCTCCTCCTAGTTTTTCTGCAAACACAAAACTACTTTTAAAAATATTTTTTAAAAAATGAAAAACAAAATGATTGCCTGGTACCAGAGATGGGAGAGAATTGGGAAGTTAGTGAGTATACACTTCTAATTTGGGAATACACAAAAGTTGTACAGAAGGATGATGTGGAGGCTGAAAGACAGTGTGACAGTACTTAGTACCACTAAATTGTTTGCTAAAAAGTAGCTAAGATAGTAATATGTATATTTTACCACAAAGAAAAAATTGAAGCTGGGTTTCCTCATTTGCCTGATAGCAACTAAAACAAGTATAAAATAAAAACTCTTAACAAATAGGAATGTTGAAATTTAATATGATAAGAAGTCCAATATTTAAATATGAACATGGATTAATGTGAACTTAAACTTGATATATGAGAAAGCCAGAAGATTGGGGTAAATGTGTTCAGTGGGAAACGCCCCTGATTATTCTTGCCCCATGCAAAAATTTCCCAGAGGATATTTTTCAGCCGAAGACAATCATTTCAAAGATCTCCTTAGTCATTTCTTCAGATTCCTGACACGTATCTTTATATTGTTCTAAAAGAACTCACCATTATATCCTAAATGTACATATATTATTATATAAGTTCATATATTCGCATATTCCAGCAGATATTTGGTGCTCAAAAAATATTCACGCACTGTGTTGAGTTGCTGAATTGTTTGGATGCTGTGATTCCCTGTGCAGTTCACGGCTTCTTTATTCTGGACACTTCTTCCCTGAAACCTTCTTCTTTGGACCTTCGTGTGTGGAAACATTTCACTTAGTAACTAGTAGCAATTAATGTCCTAGGTCAATCTTCTGGTAGTATTATTTTATAACAAGTATTCTTAAGGCCTTTTGACCAAGCAAGATCTGACACTGATTAATCTTTCTTTATAAATACAATCCCAACACCAAGTGGGTTAAAGATTAAAAACTCTCATGTGCGGAATTGTCTTTGACATGACATTAGTTGAATTCTTTCAAAAGGATGCCAAACAAACATAAACATGCCCTGAGTAAGTTTCCAATGAAATGAAGTCACACAATGGAGCATTTCAACCACATTATAAGATACCTCTATCTCTACTTAATCTGTAGCTATATAAAATTAGGTTCATTTAATAAGTACATAGGATGATAGGAAGATGAACAGAGAAAGAACTAGAGAGCATAAATCAGCTTTCCCAATGTTGACAAATGGTTGATAACTATGGATCATATCTGATCTTAGAATTTTCATTTTATGCTTAAGTAAATTAACAGTCACTAAGAGTGAAGTGTGTACCATCATTGTTCTTTGTAGCTATAAAACCACAAGCAGTTTATTAATATAAGGAAAGAAACATCAGTGTCAAAGGATACAAAGACTGCAGAAATGCATTTAATTTGACAGGCAAGTGAGACATTCTGGGGGTGGAGGGTAAGTTCTGGAACTTTGCCACCCACTGCAACTAAGGTTCCCAGATATGCAGTGCCCATTTACCATGGGACTTGACCCAAGATACATTATATTACTCCATTATATCATGAAAGGTTGAAGCAAAATTATGTAAATGGAAATGTGACCAGCTTAGAAAATCCTGTACAAATGTTTATAAAAATAATTGTAGGTCTATGAGATATTTATTTTCATTTCTCCAGGTTTGTGATATAGAGAATGTATTGCATCTCGTCTCTTGGATTTTCAGTGTCAATTCAGACACTATTTCCTGATATTCTTAGCAACCAACAATCTATATGAAAACCTAGTATCGACACCCAATGTGTTAGTTACTTTGATCTTGTTGCTGAAACAAAATACCCAATACTCAAGGTTAAAGGAGGAGAGGTTTGTTTAGTTCACAATTTGTAGAGGTTTTAGTCCATAATTGACTATCTCCAAGGCAGGGTGCTATGGGCAAAGGGCCAAGAGTTCATGGCAGCAAAAGACAGCAAAAGCAACAATCTAGGAGACATGCAAGCCTCTTTCTGTCCCTTATATTGTATGCAGGCTACCCATCATAGGGTAAGTGTAGTATTCACACCATAATCCCAGCTTTGAACCATGAATCAATCATGAACTCTAGATTCAGCTACCTCTGAAAAGCCTGTCCTCCATGAGTGCATGAAGCTATGGGGGAATTTCTAGACACAAACTATACCATTCCTCTCCTGGGTCCTCAAAGACTCATGTACATTCCCTTATGTAAAAGGCATTTACTTCATCTCCAAGAGTTACCAAAGTCCTAATAGTTTCAGCAGTACTGAAAGGTTCAAATCTCAAGGACCCTTTGAGAGTTAAGGCAAACTTTAAGTTCTGAGCCCCTATACAAATGAAAAGAAAGTTAAACACTTCCAGCATTAGTGACACAAGATAAATTTCTATTCCAAAAGTTACAAATGGGTGATACAGAGTAATGGAACCAAAGCAAGTCCAAAATCCAGAAGGCCAAACATTAAGTCATGTAGTTCCGTGTACCGCATCCAAGGCAATCTGTAGCAAGAGGTGAAAGGGCATGAGTGGTTCTACCAGTATGGCATTGCCTTTAATTGTAGCTCTCATGGCTTCTCTCTTGAGCCTGCTCTGCTTCCTCCTTGCAGTTTTCCTCAGAGCATCCACTTTTCTGGATTCTTCAAACTTCTGGGCTCTCCACTGCACCTTAGGCTTCATACTCACTGCTTCGTGCACTGTCCTCTTGGTGGTACACTGCCTGACACCCCAGGTGTTCTGTAAGTTGGATGGAAGCCTTCCTGACCTACGATGTTTTCAGTCTACATGCATCTACAACAGTTGTATGTTTCTGCTATCAGCAGGAACAGTATCCAGGCTTCCATTTCTCTTAGCTCTAGGGGTCCAGTGCCTGGATCACTGAGCATTCTGAATCCAATTCCAAGGAACAAATTCTCTAGGTTGCCATCATTCTGGAATGTGGCACTCTGTGGTACTTTCTCAAAATAAAGTCTCACTTTTTCAATTTTTGGGCTGAAAAGGGTAGAGTCCTGCTGCTTGTTGTGATGCTTTCAGGCCATCTTTTCTATTCTCCTGTTCCTTCTCATCAATCAAGAGCTCCTCTGCTGTATCTTTGTAGTCCATAGCTTTATTGGAACTTCCTTTCAGGCCAAACTCACAACATTTTAAATCATTCTTTTGGGCTCTTTGCTCTTGAATTCCAACATAAATCTGGCTAAAAGCCCCCACAGTGGTCATGCTACTACCTCAACATTAGAGTGCCTTGAAATTTCTTCTTCCAGATTAATTAGCCCACCACTCTTATTCTCAGTCTCAGGCAGTCTCAGAACAGGAGAAAAATGCAGACAAAGTTTCTGCCACACTAGAAAAGGAAGAGAAAGACTCTTTCTGTCCCTTATATGCATACAGGCTACTCACCCCAAGGCTGGTGTAGCATTCACACTCTTAATATCAGCATTGAACCATGAGTTAGACACAAACTCTATATTCAGCTACCTCTGAAAAACCTTTCCTTCATGACTGCATAAGGTTTTGGGTGGACATCTACATACAAACCATAACACCCACGTTGGTATTTTTCTTAACCAATTAGTAGAAAATGCATTATTTACAAGATCATGTGCCTTAAATTTGTTTAGAAAATGTATGTATCAAGCAAATTAAGATAGAATCTTCCTTTCATATCTACTTACCTTCTCACTTTAACAGATACAGAGAACCAGGTTAAAAAAAGAGAGGGAGACATATAAAGCAATCATAGTAACAGTATGGTAGTGCTATCTGAAAGATATGCACAGAATTCCACAGGGGCCTGACTTGGAAGTAATGGGTATTGTCACAAAGATTTTCTAAAAGTGATAGCAACTAGGTGGAGTCTTTAAGTTAGCATGTTCTTTTCAGAATTTAAATGAAATGCCAACCATTAGAAAAATTTTTCTAAACTTTCTAGTCTGGCTTTAAAGCACAGAGGCATAGAACTAAAATTTTGTGGAAAAGTTAGATTATATCTTTTTGCTCTCTGCCAATTTTAGTTAGAAATAAATCTGAAGAAACCAAAAGTAAGTTGAGCTGGTTACTCCAATCGATTGTTAAGAAATGTAAACCAGGATTTTCTCATGTGGACTATTGGGCAAATAAATAGAGGAAAAAAATGTTTTCTAATGGGTGGTGGTGTAAAATCTCTCTTGATTGAGGAAACCATATTTGTTCTTGTTCTGCAGAGAAGCAGTCATGTGTATGGGTGTGGTATGGTTTCTTCTAATAATGTAATTAATTCGTATCCAAGAAGATTCTGAAAAGATAAATTATATTCTATATAAGAAAGGAATAGCACTTGAATATTTAGTATCAACTGTATATTACAATTAAGATAGCCAGAGATCTGAAGTTTAAACATAAAGTGTGGGTCATGGCCATCCTACTTTGATGAAATATAGGAAAGACATGATCAAAGTGGGCAGAGAGACATGCTATAAGATAAAGTGTCAAAGACTCATTTATGGCTTATTAGTAGCAAAGTGTTTTATTGACATTAAACTTCTAGGATTCACTTTTCTTATAAATCCAAGGTTGTAAGTAAAGGGGATAGGTTTGTAATAGACTATCTCAAATAGCCTTTCCAGTTTTAAATTTTTAACTAAATAGCCAAAAGACAATTCAATTTAGTTCTTATACTCACTGCATACTTATCTTTTATGAAATGTTACATATATAGATAGATATAAATACATATCTAGAAATGATATGGAATGTATTTTATACCCTACAGCTAAAACAGATCCACTATTTATCATTCTTGCATTTGTCGACTTCAAACAGCTAATTTCAATTTCTTTGTCTAAATCTATCTTCAATTATTCACCTTCAGGCACTCTCCATCTCAGTCAAGTCTTACAATTCTCTAAAAATGTCAAGTGTGTTTTTACCCTCGTCTCTTAACTTGTACCCTTAACAAGTTTATAACTCAGAAGCCCCATATTCATATTTAGTCCATTCTTTAAGGCCCATCAGTAAAGGAGCAGTGCCCATGAGCCATATCCAATTGCTTCCTTCTAGAATTGATCTTGATTCCACAGAATTCTATCTTTGTAATGATTTCTCAATTTCTATCTCAGTTTAGATTGGTCTAAGAACCTGTTTTCATATAAAAAAGGGGTCATCATTATCTGTGTTCCCACAGTTTATCAGAGATCTTAGGATGTGATGGGCAGTCAGATCCTGCTGGTGGAATAGAATCAGAGAAATACTTGAAGAAACACTTATTTGGAGTGAAAGTCTAAGCCCACTCTCAGTATAAGGCTCTACTGATTTTCCCTCCTCACTGTTCCAACCATACTGATCCCCTTCTGACGCTGGAACCGCTCCAAGCCTCTTCCTGCTGTAAAGGCATTTGTACCAGTTGCTTCCTCATTTGGATCACTCTCCCCTGAAAACAGCTTGTCCTATTCTTTCCCTTCAGTAGATTTCTGCTCAGAGAGGAAATTTCTGACCACCTTGTTTAAACAGTTTTACAGAACTCCCTCTTCCTGTTTCTTTTTCTCCATGATACTCGTGACCATTTGACATACCATTCATGCACTGGTCATTAGCTATCTATTGCACTTACCAAAATGGGACTAAGGAGGCGCAGGGCCCTTGTTCGGTCTCTGTCTGCAGTGCCCAGAACTATACCTGTTAGATGGTGAGCTTCCTTTACCTTTTGCTTATTCTTATACATCTATGGAGGCTTCTGTAGATTCAGGCCAGCTTGAAACCCATGCTGCTGCTGCATGTCCAGATTTATACCTCTATATGTGCAAAGGCCACAGCCTCTCCTCTGTACCATACACCTTAGGTTAAGAACCTATGATCTAACCGAAGCGAAAGGTTGGAACTAGTGTGGTAGGCATAGAGTAGCACACAGATACAAAAGGAAAGAGAAAGGTAAATAACTGAAAAGAAAAGTATGTGTTTTTGCAGACAGTATCCTAATCAGAAATAGATTTGAATGGTACCCATTCATTTGATGATAAATGTTAGTTTAAGAGAGGGCTAATGCCCTATGTTTACTTGGCTATATGACTCAAATGAGACTCAAACATATGGAGAAGCTTTAGTAAGGAGATTCCATGCAAAAGAATTTAAAGGAGCTGTCTGGGTGTACTCCTAAGATGTTTGTGTTAAACAATATGGATCATATTTAGTCATTGATAGAAGAAATGTTTTGCAATAATCTATCAAATTTTACCTTGATATTACATAGGAATTTGATATGTACATATTAAAATTTTATCTATATTTCATGAAAATAATACTTTATCCACTTCAACTAGAATGGTTCTCTCTCTCTCTCTTTCTCTCTCTCTGTCTCTCTCTCTTTCTCTCTTTTGTCTCTCTCTTTCTCTCTCTGTCTCTCTCCCCTCCTCCCCTTCCAGCTTCCAGCACAGGACACTGAACCTAGGGTCTTTCTCCTGAACTACACATACTGGTCCTTTTTATTGTTTTCATATTGAGATAGGATCCTGCTAAGTTGCCTACATTGGGCTCAAACTTGTGATTTTCCTGCCTGATCTCCCGGAGTGTTGGGATTACAAATGTGACATAACACACCTGACTAGAATGGCCCTTATATTTATTCAGAAGCACAATGACTGGGAGGGAACTCTGGCCTCCTAATTTGAGGTCCTATCCTGTTTTTGTTTTTGTTTGCTGTTTCTCCCTTTTTTTATTAGTACATACTTGCAATTACATTTATCTTTGGGGATCGCCACAAAGACGTATCACACCTTAATCACTTTTACTTGCCTTTTCCTCTATCACTTTCTTCTCCTCTGGTGCTCAGATCCCCTTCTCATCTTCATGAAGTCTGCTTCTCCATTTCCTACCATCTGTTTCTTAATTATAAGCAGCCTGTGGGCGGGGGATTAAGCTCAGAGGCATAAATGCCTGCCAGGTTAGTGTGAGGTCATGAGTTTGATCCCCTGTACAAAAAACAAAAACAAAACAAAACAAACAAAATACCAGGCTATACCCCTGATCAAATGGGCCATATTTGTTACTTGGATACTCATATTGTACAGTACAAATAGACAAGGCTTTGAAAATGTATGATACAAGAATGAAATGGAAGAAAGAGAAATAGATGTCTTTTAAATCCATTGGTAGACCAAGCACTTACTGAGCCTCTCTGATGTACTAGTACTGCCCTAGCAACAAAGCCTATAAAGATGACTAAGTCAAGTTTTCTGCCCTTGAGGGGAGTTAAAGTCTAGGTTTTAAACCTATGTAACTTGTGCTGTTGGCAGAGGAAAAAAAAAAAAAAAGAAAGTTAGCAAGGGCATTGGGTGAGAAAAGATTAGAGGTTAAGACTGAACTTGTTGTGGGGAGGAGGAGGGAAAGAGGGGTGTGAGATGCCACTGTTGGCTCTCAGCTGCTCTCAGCAGCTCTGCCACCTGCTCACAGACACATCTTCCTGGAGGCTGCTGATGAGGCTGTGGAAGCCACCACAGTCTCTGCCACACTGTGTGCTCCCGCTGGCCCTCACAGTGCTCCCAGCGGCCACTCTCACATTAAGGTAAGAGCTCAACCAGAAGAGAAACCAAGTCTTCCTGGAAAGCATCCAGTGCATTCGCTAAAAAACTGGAAGAGCATTCCTCCACTGATTCAGAGAACTCAGGATGAGATGATAGAGCGATGCTTGTATTGTGTAGTTGACTCTGCAGACCTGGGGCTGGTGGTCTGGGGACCTATTTGGAGGATGGCAGTGTGCATTGTGTCAGCTGTGGGGGATTTCCTTCTGTTTTGTTTTTGAAATCCAATGTCTTGTTCCATTTTACTGTTTTGTTTTATCCCTGCTTCTGGTAACATGAACAATTATTTTAGGATAACAATGTGCAGTCTTGTTCTCCCTATTTTGCTTTGCTCTAATTTACTCTTTTGTTATATTCAATGTTATGTTTTGATTGATTTTATTCTGTTTTGTTTGATTTTGATATGTCTGATGGAATGGATAACTATTGTGAAGAAAGCAAGATATATTATGGTATTCATAGTTGGTTTCCTATTATCCTGTGTTGAAGTTCTTCACTGCTTAGCTTTGATTGACTTTATTCTGTTTTGCTTTGTTGGGTTCTATTCTCTTTAAAATAAAAAAATAATTTTTTTAAAACAGACTTGAGCTTGTTGAATTTGAGAGGAGAATAACACCTCTAAATGGTCCCACTGTATTTTGAAAAATCCATGTTCTCTGGGAGGAAAGCAGTAAATAATAATGATCCAAAGTCTGTTTTCTATTGGGACATACACATTTGATACTTCAGGATGGGAGATTTTTTTTTTTTTTTTAAGTTAGGACTTCTTGCCAAGTTTCTGCTTAGGAATTCTAAACTGAACTTCAAATGTTTAGGGGCTTCTGTTTTAAACATATTTGGAGTTGTGGCTTTTTGTTCAAGGAAGAAAACCCCTTTAAGTACATCAAAGAACTGTGAAAAAAGATACAGTATGTTGACAATTTGTGTGCAGGCAAGGAAACCAGAAAGATTATCTGTATAGTTACGCACACATTTCCAAGTGGGAGGTGGGGGTTCTGGTGAAGGACTCGTGCTGTGTGCAACACCAAATGCTTGTGAAGTAATCTGACACGTTCACTGTACTTACAACATGACCTGACTCACTCAGCAATTGCAAACCCAGTTCTCCAGGATACTTCCTCTGGCAAGTGACCTTTAAATAAAGTGGGAGTCTTCTTATTGCTGTGCCCGGGTGAGGTGAGTCAGGAACAGGAAGCAGAGGGAAAAACCTTCCAGGAAATCAGAAGCCATTTGACCCAGGTCTTTGGTAAAAATTGTTTAAAAATTCAGTTTCCATCACACTGATCAGGGTGTCCGGAAGGGAAGACAGAAGATTGTCTGTGTTGGTCCTACAGAGGACCGTGTAAAGGAGCAGACAAGGTGAAATCCACACTTTGAAAAGGTTCACCCACTGTTACTTTCTTGACAGAGAAGCATGGAAGTTAAAGTTGCACAGGCCTCGTCTGGAGTTTCTGCTTCACCACTGGAGCTGGGTGTCCTCCAGCAGCTTTACTTAAGGTCCTTAAGGCTCTGTTTTCCCATTTGGGAAATGGAAGCAACAGCACTAACCTCAACAAATAGAAATTCCAAAAACCTCAACAACTAACAACCTTAAGTTGTTGCTTAAATAAGTAAATATTGGCTGGAAAGTACTTGACTGGTACTGATGCTTATAAAAAGTTCAGTAATATTTTTTCCCCTTCTTGTCATCCTTTTTCTTTCTCTCTCTTGTAGGATGAAACAAGCTCAGATCTAATTTAGCTAAAAGCAAAGATTTTAAGAAATCACAGAGGTAACAATTAAGGTACAGATTTCTGATGTACAACTCCTTTGTATGTGGCCTGAGGCAAGTCACTTAACCTTCTTCACCTCTGCTTTCTCATCTACAGATGGAGAGCGAGGTTGGAGTTTACAAATATTTGTGAATTACAGTGAAGGGGAAGTTCAGCATCTGGGGAGGAATAACCAGAGTTGCAGAGTAAGTGTTGGCTTTGGAGTTCGATTTTCAAATTCCAACACAGATTCCAAATTTACTTGTGTGATTTTGAGTTAGCTACAAAACATGATTGTGCCTTAGTTTCTTTATTTGCCAAATAGAAATTGTAAGTCCATGCATTATAGATATAAAGAGCAATGAAAGAATGCACATAAAACACACAGCATGTGCCTTTCATATAGGAAGTTCTCACCATGTAGTTCATCCTGATTACATCGGAGAACACTATTGGAAAGCTCACAACTGATAACTGGGAAATGAAGATTGAATTAAAACAGAAACATTTGGGATTATGACCTTGAGATCCTGAATAGATCTGTCACATTTCTGACCCATAGTGAGGTCATACTGGAAACTATTTTGGGGACAGCAACAACTTATTTTGTTATCAGAATTTCTTGTTTTTCTGAGTCTCTCTATAGTTGACCACCCCTGGGCTAGATGGACCTGCAATTAGGACCTCTTGGAAGAGTGTTACAATTTCTCTAGCATGGAATATTTAATGCATAATTCAAGGAACTTGTCCTATAGTAATCAAGAATTTCAAGTACTGAAAACATAGAAGACCCCAATTTAATACTATTGTTGAGTTACCAGAGTTTGATACACTATAGTTCCACTTTTATTGCTCAAATAACCTCACACTTATTGCAGACCTGAACTGGCTTGGAAGAGTTCTTAGCTGTGTTCCTTTGCTGCAGCCTTACTCAGGGCAAAGTTGAAATCTTTAGCATTGCTGTGAATGATACATTCCACTCCAGACACCTCTCCTGCATACTGGTGTCTAGAAATTCCAAAAAGCATTTTCAAAGAAAAAAAATAACTTTGGCAACCAGTAGTTCTCCATAGCAAAGGAGGTTTAATAATGATCACGGCAAGACTTTAAAAAACGTAATTGCTAAAACTTACAGTATTCCACCCTCATGACTTTTCTATATCATATGCAATTAAAAACAAAAGTACATTATAAAAGTGATGCACTCAAAGTCCCCAAAGTTGTGATTTTTCCATGTGTCTGGATAGTTTTTCTTTTTAAAATATTTGCTTTTCTAATTCTCAGAAAACATATTAGTCTGTCCTGAATAAACCAGCCCAGGCTTGGGATTACCAATCAGAGGGAGTGTGTGAGAAATCTTGAAAGTGATTTTACTTCTAATAAAATAATATAATTAACCCAGTGGGTGGATCATTCTTTATGTGTTTCTTTTTCCCAAAGGAACGGGCAACAAACGATGTGCAAGGAGTACAAATCTTTGACAGTAATGATGCACGTAACTTTGGAGTAAGCTCATGCTATTTCAGACTCTGGGCTTGGGAATTAAATGTTAGGTGGTTTGGTTTACTTTAACCTTGCTTACTTAAAATAGATGCTCTATGTTGTCAGTGATCTCTTTAAAAAATGTGATGATGAGAATCCTCAGCATATCAAGATTTATGTGAAGCCTCACTATTCACTACAGAATGAAGCCAAAATTTCTTTGCACCTCCAGATTCTACATGACTTTCTTTCTACCTATCAAAACCATCCCTTCTCTCCAACCAGTGCCAGGCTCTAGCTATACACAAATATTTGTACCAGCTTCTAGGTTATTTCCATTGCTGATCCTTCCACCTTGCTTTCATTCACCTGATGAAGCCCAACCATTTCTTAGAATATAGCTTACAGGATCCTGATTCTCCAGGCAGCCTCCATGTCTCTCAGCTTTGTACCTCTACACGTTGGTTCATACCTCCATGTTGGGATTTCTGCCATGATTTTTTGGATATGATGTGTATTATATCCTCAGCCTCTTTGAAACTGAGATCCTCTAAAACTGTGACTAGGATTTTCTCAGTTTGGTATCTTAATTGACTTACACAGCATCCAGTACAAACTGGATGCACAATAACATTTGCTGATAAATGCAAGAACTAGTTAATAAATTGCCAGTGATATACTGATAATCTGCCTGTAAAAGGACAGAGACCATGTAGCTGTCATTCTATTTGTTCAAAAAATGAGTGAACACATGAGAACTTCATAGGCATATAAAACCCAAAGTAAAAATTATGGAGGCTTTGTGCACTACCAGTGTCCGGGTACAGGTAAGTTAATGTTAGTGTAATTGCACTGACACCGGCTCTCACAGTGGTGGCCATGGGCAAAGGGCCATAGAAGCCAGTTTTCAGCTGCCTGACTGTCACCCCAGGTAAGAAAAAGGCAGCGTTCCATTGACTGGAAGTGTAATGGGGTGAAAGTGAGCCTGCTGCTATTTCTTTCACAGCTTGTGAAGGCTGTAATAAAAAGGTCTGAGACACTTTTTCTCCCTGGTCCTGGAAGAGAGTGTCATAAATGTCCAATTTGCCACTGATTGCCACATTGGCCCAGGGACTGTACAACAAGAAGTCACTGAAACATAGCTAACCAGAAGTGCACATTTGAGAGAGTAACTCAACCCCTTTTTATCAAATCAACTGAGTGGTGATTAGAAGCAAGAGGAGCCATAATTAATGAACAATTTACCCGTATCGTGCATAGCCTAAAAATCTTATTTGATCTCTGTAAATATCATACAAGTATTTGACACCTTTAGAGACTATGAGGCAGAGTCAATTTGAATATTTTTTTTCCAAAATTAGTCTACCAGTCATCTATCACCATATTATACCATAATAACAAGCAACCTCTATGAATTCATGTTTTGGGACAATAAAACTTTACACTTGTTTATACTATATGTCTATATGTACAAGGTTGGAGGTGACTGTGCTCCATGTATCTTGTGTATTCAGAACTCAAACTGAAAAACAATACTGATTTAAAATGCAAATTTATCATAGCAGAGAAGAAAAGAAACAACCTCCCAAGACTCTTGATTCTCTTTAAGTTTCTGCCACACATGGCTTCAAATCATCTTCCCTTGGTCAAACCAAGCATATGATCAAACTTTGCAGTTAAGGTGGTAGCATTGAATGTCCTTGCTGAGACACCTCAGGCACATGGCAGGAATGCATAATTGTTCAGGAATAATTAGGGGTATTGACAACATCATCTAGTGGATGATAAAGCTGGGAAAAAAACTGACGTTCTTTCCGAGCCAAGGACTATGTTTTTTCCACCATATTTAACAGCCTCCCATTGGAACCTTACTGGAACTTTATTAACCTTGTGACAGGTGCCCTATGTAAACTCCAAGTCTCCTGCAATTGCAGGAGAAAGCAGAACCGAGGACCTCACCTTACCACTTAACAGAGCTATACTGCAAGTATGTGTCTGTAAGCCTTGCTCTGTGGTCTGTCAGTGTAATTGGCATGAAAACCCTGTCCTCTTTCTGCAGTCCTTACAGCTCCGGTAAATCTCCCACTGTACTTCCCATTACCCCTTGCTTAAAGTACCAATTATTCCTTTATTAGAGCTCAGCCACAAGTAGGCCATGAATTTTTATGGCTTTTCTGGATCTCATAGGCAATGGGAAGCATCCGTTTAAACACACTGAACTAGACCACAGGTTTATGGCCTGTTGTAGCATTTCACTGATTTAGAAGAAACCTTATCTACTGATCCCTTCTTGGAATATTTGGTTTTAACCTTGGAAATTTCAGTTTCCAACTTCCAATGTGTCTAGTGGTCACCCTGAAATGGGATCAAATTGAAATGGTATGATTCACAACAATGTGAGTGTTGCATCTTTGACAATCATTTCTACCAAGAAAAAGCATTCTTTCAGTCTTCTATAACTCTGTTAAAATATTTAATCTGTTTCTCCAACTTCATCAATTTATCCACCAAACATTGATTCCATAAGCATAGGCCCCTCAAATTCTAATCCTATCCTTGTGATGGTTCCTCTATAAGACTAGCAAGAGACAAAAATAAATTGCTGGTTCTAGAGTTCTTCAAAGCAAGTTTGAATACATTGTTTTATTTGGGCAGGTCTAGACTGTTCTCCATGGTGTAGCAGCATCTCATTTGGACACACCATAGCTGATATGTCTTTAGGGATTTTTTTTTTTTGCAGTCTTAAGAATATTATCAGGCACAGTTGTGTGTAGGGCTCTACACATGGTTAATGAAAGAAATGTGGACATGAAAGCAGTTCTGTTTCTAAAAATAACCACTGCGTTTGCTATCAAAACATTTATTGTAAGTAACTATTCTTAGCTTCCACATGGTCAGATTCTTTGCCCCTAAGTTTTTACCTTATAAATTAGACACTTATATCCATAGTAACTGAACTTTTCAATCTGGATTTTCCTAATATATTATTTTGTACTTATTCATTGATTGATACATGACCAATTACACTATTTACAAGGTGCAATGATATTCAGTATATGTATATAATATATAATGATCAAGTCAGAGAAATTAGTATTTCCATTCTTTGAACATTTGTTTGTTTCTGTGTGTTGGGAAACTTTGAACTCCTTTATTCTAGTTCATTAGTACTAGTTGCATATAAAATATCAAACACATTTTAGAAAACTATAGTCATCCTATTATGCTATAGAACTAGACTAGAGTTTTCTTCTTAACTGTATTTTCTTTCATAAGTACTTTAAAATTTAAGATCTCTCAAGCCAAATTTACTTTGTCACCTCTACTTTCTCTGAAATTTACTCATCTTTTCTCTTAGTTAATGTACAAATTGTTTACCTGTTTATCAACATTTGTAACTTGGGAGACATTCTTGGCTCTTCATTCTTCATTACCGGCCATCCATCAGCCCCTGGTCCTTCTCTTTTGGACCCATAGCCACTTTTAAGCAAGCAGTTTCCTCTTTATTCCCTTTGTCTCAACCTTTCTTTACAGGAATCCCTACGTTATCTCCTGCCCAAACTGTGGTCTTCCTGTCTTCAGTTACGTGCTGCTCCAGCCCGTTTTTATCAACATCTACAGGGGGACATTTCTATGCCCAAATCTGGTCACAATCCTCTTCTGTATAGAGACCTCCACTTGCTCTTCAGCATGTGCAGTAGAATGGCTTCTGCTTTTCAGCATGGAATAATGAAGATCCTATATTGGCAAGTATTTTAAAGCTGATCAGTACTCTATTTCCAGCCCCCTTCTCTATGACTTTACCTGTTGTCCCTCAAAATACATTTTATTAATCAATCATGTCAATTGACATAGTCTGTTATTCCCATGTTCGTTGTATTATGTTCCTCTAATCTCCTAGAAAACTTCAGCCTAATTCTAAAGACTCAGTCCAAATCCACTTTCCTATGGAAAATGCCTTGAGAAGTTTTTAGCCCTGAGCCTTTTCATAACTCTGATTTCACGGGGTCTTGTACATCATGTTATTTTCTAATTTAATTTTTCTCCTGTCCTAGACTGCCAGTCCCAGGGAACACAGCAGTCCACACAATGTATACCTTCTTACCGCTCTTTCTCTAGACCTTTTGTGTTCTTTGTCTCATGGATTCCCCTGTCCTGTCAGGTAGATCACTGTTATTCTGTCTTACAGATGATGATTAGGTTTAATGTTCCAAGATTGTGCAGTTAGCAAGTGGAAGGCCCAGACGTCCAAGGCACTGCCCCCATGTCCATGTGCAACTAATACACTTCCTTTTTGTTTTCTCTATCAGAGGCAACATCTGTCATGAAGGCACAAAGGATTGGAGGGAGGTAAGGCCAGCAGACCTGAGTTAAGCAGAACAGTTGTAATTTGGCTCATGGTTTGGGGATTCAGTCCATTGTTGTCTTGCTTTAAGGCAGAGATATCATGGTAGTAGGTGATGGCAAAGGAAAGCTGCTTAATTCATGGTGATCAAGAAGCAGAATAGGGGAGCAGTGCCAGAAATGTAAAGGCAAGCAACCAGACACAGACCTTAGGGCCATACCTCCACAGTCCACCTAATCACACCCATAAGTATGCTTCACCAGTCCCCTGGGTGGATCTCAAAGCCAGTCAAAACTCCATCCAAAGCACCACACCTTTATAAGATGTATGGTTTGTGGTTTGCATTTTTGTTTTGTTAATTGTATTCTTTGCCATTCAGAAGCTTTGCAGTTTGATGCAATCACATTTGCCTATTTTATATGTATTATTTGTGCGCTCAAAATCATAGCCAAAAAAGTCATCAAGATCAATGTAACGGAGCTTTGTCTGTATTTTCTTCCAATTGCTCATTACAATTTTACATTTATGTTTAAGATCTGAATTTATTTTGTTTATGGTCTGAGTCTAGTTTCACCTTTTTGCACATAGATATCCAGCTTTCCCAATAACATTTACTGAAGAATTTATCATTTAGTCTATTGAATATTTTTGGTACTTTTGTCATAAATCATTGACAGTAGATATGTGGGTTTATTTCTGGATTTTCTATCCTGTTTCATTCATCACTATATCTGTTATGCCTGTTCCATGCTGCTTTAATTACTATCACTTTATTGTATCTCGTGAAATCAGCGAAGGCATCTAACATTTTTATTTTTACTTAAGATGTTTTTGGCCATATAGGGCCTTTGTAGTTCCACACAAATTTTGGAATTTTCTTTTTTCTGTGAAAGTTTACATTGGAATTTTCATAATTAAATTGAATCTGTAGATCTTGTGGAGTAGTGCGGACATTTTTACGAGTCTTCCAATCCATGAACATGAGTTATCTTTCTCTTTGTCAGTGTTTCCTTCAAATTTTTTCAAAAGGACTTCATATTTTTAAGTGTACTGATATTTTTATGTCCTTATTAAATTTACACATAAGTAATTTAATTTTGTTTCTATTCTGAATAAGACTTTTCTTAATTTCTTTATATATAGTTTGTAATTAGTATATAGAAATGCTAATGATTTCTGTAAGTTGGTTTTTATTTGGAAACTTAAGTGAAATTTTTCTCCCAGTTACAAGAGTTTTTCAGTGGAGTCTAGTATTTGCCATATGTAAGATCAAATTATCAGCAAATACAGCAAGTATTTCCTCTTTACCTTTTATGTATCATATTTTTGTTTCTTCTTTTTGCCTAGTTGCTCTAAGACTCTAGGACTATGTGTATGAGAAGTCATGAAAGTGAACATCCTTGCCTTGCCCTTGATCCTATAAAATCTCTTCAACTTTTCATCAAGAATGATGTTAATAGGGGGTTCTTATGCATGGTCTGCATTGTGTTGAGGTATAATCCCTCCATACCTATTATTGAGGCTTATCATGAGGTATTTGTCAAGTGCTTTTTATGCATCTACTGAGACGATCATATGATTTTTCTCCTTAATTTTGTACTACAGTGTATCATATTTATTGATTTATATACAATGAAACTTCTTTTATCCCAAGAATAAGTTTCACTTGGTCACGGCTAATGAGTCTTTTTAAAATATTCTTGAATATGGCATACTAATATTTTCTAATGGTTTTAGAGCTATTTTTACTCATATATAATATAAGATTGAGAAAATTTGAGTTGTCTATATCAAGACATACATTATTGTTATTATGCTTTTTTGAAGGGAATTTTAATGGTTGTGTTGAGATTGTCATGAGGATCTTTAGCTGCCACTTGGTGGGACAGATATCAGCCTTAGTGCACTGACAGGCATAGATTAGATATTCAGCCTGGACCTTGTAAGTTATTCCCAACAGAAATGCTTTCAGCAGGTGGAAGTCTAGGGCTCTGGTCTCAGGTTGATTGCAGCTGGGTGAAAGATGTGTCCACACGCACATTTCTGCACCTAAAGATTAAAATCAGCCCTGATTTTGTTTATTCTGCTGTTCAGGAACCCTTGACTAAAAGGCACGCATGCTGACAGATTCTCTCTGGAATGCAGAATCTAGGAATTGTTTCTTCTAAATGTGTGCTAGTATTCTTTTTTTATCATAGTGAGATTTATGGAATATAGTAGTTCCTAAACAGGACTATTAGCAAGATTTCCACTGAAGTAAATACATTGGTTCCTGGATCCCACTTCCAGAAATTCTGATTGAGATACCTCGAGAGAGGACAAGGGTATATTCATTGTGAACCATCTTGACATCTGGATGTGCTGATTAAGCCACTATTCTCACCATTCACTTCTAACTATTTTAACTTGAGATGTAGCTGCTCCCAGAACTGTCAGTGCTGGGCTCATGATCTCTGGCTGTGAAAGAGCTCAGCTTGCATCAGAAGACAACAGAACCCTGAGCCTTGGCATCCTTAACCTCTGGCCCGAGGGCATCAGCTCTTGTGAAAGGTGAGTCTGGGGACTGAAGGAACTCAGATGCCCCCAAAATCTGTCCTCAGTGTGTATAGCTACCACTGCTTGCATGGGCATCTGGAGTCATGTAAATAGGAACCCCAGATTCATAGAAAAGAGGTTCATCTCAGGAACATTTGTTATAAGGGAAATGTGAGGTGGATTTGCCCAAGGTCAATGAAAGCTAGTGGCAGAACCTAAGTATGAATTCAAGCCCCTTGAATCTTAGACCGGAGCTCACTCCACTCCTGCCTGTGGCTGCCATGGGGACCAGGGAAGCTATTCCTGCCTCAGCATCTGTAGGAAGGGACACAAAACATCGGATTAGAGTGACTGCCGCATATTAAAAATCAGCCCTTTGTCTGTCTTTGAACAGATCCACTGCTTGTGCTCCCGTTATTAGGACAGAAACTTCCCAGGAGAGGGACAGGAGGAAAATGAGAAGGATTCAGGGAAGCTCTATTTTGGGGGACTTTTCCCCCCTCTTTTTAAATTTCAGGTTAATATGAACTTGCTCATTTCCCCTGCATCCTTAGTGAATACTAAACGCAACTGATTTATGTCACTTTCTCTAACTGGCGTTCTAATGGGTCCACAAGAGGAAAATAAAATATTTAATAAAATAAAATGTGACAAATGAACTCTTTGAGTGAAACAAGCTACATTAGTGAGAGTTGCAGATGCAGCAGAAGGAGGAAGGAGATTTTGAGCGCTGGAGGGAGGCCAAGGTGAAAACTGTGATGGGTTTTGAGATTTTTTAAAAAAAATTTAAATTGGAGAGATTTGACCATATTATACATAAGCTGATGTATCCATGTACACATTTCATCTTCACTCGCCATTCTTTTGTCGCTTCTCATTTGCTGCAGTCAGAGCAGGGTTCCCTATTATGTAAATAAGGGAATGAGACAGATGGTGCCACAAAGCAATGAATTCATTTGGGGGGAGGGCTTTAATTATGGATGGGTGGGCCCGCCTGTGTTTTGGGTTCAGCAAACGTCCCAAACGTTATGGGATTGGCAAAACCCCAGATGCAGTTTTCCAGGCACATTTAAAAATCCTATCATATTTGCAGGGGAATTGAAGTTGGGAATTGAACTTGCTCGTTATTAAATTCCTCAAGTTGCTGGCCCTGATTATTAGTTAGCCTTTGAAATTGTAGAGGAATTTGAACAATGTTTGAAGGAATTGGTCTACAGCTTTTAAGACTAAGGTGCTTCATAGGTATTACTGACATTTTGTATAATCGTTTTTAATGATTCTTAAAATTTCGGAGAGCCAGAATCCTATAAAAGGAAAATTAAAATTGGAAACTTGCTCTTAATTTGTTGGACACCGAATTTTAGCACACTCCATATAATTGAAATCTCACTCTATATGCAACATTGTAAACTGGTTCAGTCACTTAATACTGTATTGCAATCATTCATCAATATCATTATGTATTCATAATGTTCACATAATGTTTCACTGAACTTATGATGTAATCAGTTAAAAAATTAAAAATATATAGTTAAATGGGCATCTAGTCACACAGAATAGTGTTAACTAGATCTTTAGATGTCTATTTCATTTATATCTTGGGTTGATAAAGTTTTCTCGGTAAAATGAATGAACAAAATGATCAGAAATGGCTATGGGGACTTTGAAGGTGCTACTTAAGGTCAATAATAAATTAGTCATATGACAAGTTCACAAAGGCACAAGTGCAAGGGAAAACACAAAACAGGTTGTGCTGAGGACAGAGCACACACAAACGACTTAGAGCTGTGGGCATTATTACATAGAAAGCCAAGTACAAGTTATATGAGAACTTCAGGAAAGAGAGTCAACCATTAGCATTTGGGAACTCAGTATTTGTGGATCACACTAGTCACAAGAGATCTTGCAAATCCAGGACATGAGGTGATTTATTATTTTGCTGCAATAGCATTTGAATCACATGAGTTTGTAAGGCTTGCATTTTGACCAAAGCTTCTCAGTCTGTGAACTGAGCCAAAGTGCACCTTGTGTATCTCAAATCAGTTTTGTATTTCCTCTCACTCTTTGATGAGAACTTATTCTTCTATGTGACAAATCGTTTCTTTGTTAAACAAACAAACAAGCAAACAAACAAACAAACATCCTAGCCAAGGGAAGAACATCAGCTGTGAGGGATGCTACTGAAAGTGAATAGAAAATAAGAAGCCTACGTGAAAGTCTCTTGCCAGAAAGCTAAACCCTTGGAATCATTAAGAGTGGAATGTCACACTTGGCAGGACTCTGGTTCGGTGACATACATGAGTCCACCAGAAGCCCTGTAAAGCATCAAGAAAAAGATGTGTGTGATTCTATTTCAGGCACACTGTTCTGTGCAAATATTACTGTTTATCAAGGAAATCATTAAAGTATAATTGAATGGTTTTTTTATTTTCTTGGGAAAAATTATATTAGAATGTATTTGTGAATGTGCTGATTCACTGAGACCTTGGATGTGTCAAGGCTTTATGTTAAGTAAGTCTCTCCTAGTGAGAAGTTGCAGTGAATCAGTTTCAATTCTGACAGATTCTGAGTTCTCCTTGTAAATTGCATAGAGATGAAATAGGATGAGAATAATATGTGAAGGAGATGGCAATAACCTTATCATCTAAAATGTGCACCAGAGCTCACATCTCAGATGGACAAAAAGACAGCTATGAATGTTGAGTGTACTTGAAAATAACAGTATGACAAAATGAAGTCCATCTTAAGCCAACCATGCAAATTTGTTCTGACTCTGGGTTGTATATCTATAAATATATCTGCCCTAAATAAAACCACGTTGAGGTCGATATAAAAAAGCAATAAAATGAAAGGTAGAACCACAAGATTCACATAACTGCTCTGGCTGATCATAGATTAAATTGTGTAGGAGACAAAAATGGTCTTTAAAGAATTCTTCCTAAGTCTAATAGACCCAGGTTACATTCCAACTCATGCCTTACAACTTATTCTATCTTGTTCACATTATTCCTTAGTCTCAGGTATTCTCATCTACAAATTAAAGGCAGTACAACAGACCTTGCAAGGTATAGAATAAGCTAACATTTAACTTTTTTTTCTTCTATCTACCCAGCCCTAATATCAAAGGAGAAAGTACCTGCTCCTCTGGAAGGATCAGAAAGTTAGACAGAAAACAACCCGAGGCCAGCATTGACAAATTGTTGTTTGCTCTGAAGCTTACTGTACAGAGAAGATTATGAATTATCTGGCCCCAACATTCCACTGGCCTGGTCCGCCACTTTCTTCCTTACCTGTCATCTTCAGCCTCACTGGCATTTTTTCCATTTCTTGATCGTGGTATCTCCCCTGCCAGGAAGTATCTCTTTCCATTTCTTGAATGTGCTCCAATCTCCATTTAAACCACGATCCTGGCTTCTGCTTTCCAATCTGGAAATCCACCAATCCTCTACCACTTTCTAGTCTTTGACATATTTACCTCTTTCTCAGTCTTCAGATATCAGGACAAGTTGCATTCACCTTTGTTCTAAAATGTTCTTTAACAACTCTGGGGTGTATTTTCAGTGGATTCAGCCACGTGAGCTTGCATGGCCATGTCATCTGCCTTCCTTCTCAGGTTCTAAATTTCTGGAGGTCAAGGGCCAGTTTGATTTCTGCTCGTCATTAGAATATCAACACTTTCCACAACATTCAGTAAATATCTGTTGAGCTAGTAAACTTAAAAATTCACTATAATTGTTATTTACTTACATAATTTACCTATTTTTAAAAAGAATTTAAATAAAACACACTGTCCAAAACAGTCATCACCAAATCAGTGGTCTCTCCAGGGGGCTGTGTCACATTTCGTTTTCCCTAAGACTGATTCACTGAAGAAAGCCCATCCCTCAATCCGAGAGCAGGGAGAAGGCTTCAAAATGATGATTGCTAAAGTCATCTCTGTTATTCATTTGCTTTCTCCTTTCCTCGGATTAGGGAGCTATTGGCTATGATACACAACCAGTGTGACCATAAAGAAGAGGTCGTTGGGGATAGTTATCTTGTTCCCTCATTGAAATCATTTGATGTCACCTTTAAAGGACAGTCTTTTCTGAGTCTCTCTCAGAAAGAGGCTAGGTACTTGGCATAGACTCACTTCAACAATCGGCACATAGAGATGATTGCTTCTAAAGAGAGGTTGTTGTCAGCTAGAGTTAAAAACTGGACACTTCTTTATTCCAATTTCATAAATTTTCATAAATTAAGAAGATTTTAAAATCATATTATGAGGGAATGATCACAGTTCACTTATGACTTTTTCCTCTTTGTATGTAAATATTTAAATTCCTGGAAAATTATACAGATTATTTTTTCAAGGTTAGTTTTTTGTTTCATTTTGTGTCCTCCATCTGCCCTGAAAAGATGGGAAGTATTATCACTGTGCTAGAAGTTTGTCTTCCACCAAAATTTTTAAATGATGAATATTTGTTTTTAAGAAGACAAGGACTTGGATGGAAAGTGTAAATAATGTTAAACCCATGTTCACTTATGCTCTTCTACCTTTCAAATTGCTTTTCAAACTCATTCTATGAGGATCCTTTTTTCTAGGATCAAACTTTCAGTCAATTAAAATATATGTGGTTTGTTATTGAAGATATTGTAGTGTAAAGATTGTGAGCAAGGTCTTTGGATTATATTGCCCGAGTTAAAATCTGATGCATCAGCTAGTCTTATTTAGCTTTTTGATACCTCCATTTCATCATCTGCAAAATGTAATTAAAATAGGACTCACCGGTAAAAAACATCAGATTCAAACTAAACCATCAGTGTTGTACTCTGAGCCATTTGTTCACTAGGCATGAAAACCCTTCCTAGCTTACTTATCAAAGTCTATTCAGTTGATAAGAGAAAACAATAATTTGTTTTCATATAATGCTATGGGAAACATTTATGAATTTGACATTTATCTTTCTATGAATATTTGTCTTAATTTATTAAAGAAAAATTGTGCTTTAATTTTTTATAAATCAGATATTGCCTTGACTGAATTCAATGAAATTATTATGATAATGATCATTATAAAGAACTAACAAAATGAAACTTACATTTTAATGATTCATTCAAAAAAATTTGCTGTTATTCTATGAAATGTGGTTCCTGATAGAAGTAGTTTGCATAAAATGGAAGAGACAACTAAGTAAATAGTCAAGAAGTTAGACGTAACTAATGCTACCAGAGAAATAAATATAGGTGTGATAGGACTCTTGGAAAGTATTATTCCTGAGGAGAATAAAGGATGAGTAATTTTAAGGGGCTAATTTGGTTTTTAAGGTCAATGTAGAGGAAGACAATTTGCAATCAGGTGTGAAGGACAAAAGATCTACATTATGCTTGAGAAATGTGATTGGGCCAAAAGATGAACATGGCAGATAGATAAGCAGAAACTAAATCATAAAACTGGGCAGTTAGGGTTTTGCATTGAGATTTTTTCTGAGACATCATTGAAGATTTTAATTAAGGAAAAGATGTGAAATAATTTACAATTTTTAAAGCGCAGGCTAACAAAAGGAGAGATAGTGGAGTTTCACACTACATAACAAGATTGATATAATCATGGAGAAAGAGAACAAAGGTGTCAGTTGTCATGTATGACCTATAAACTGTATTTTCTTCCTTTTCTTACATGATAGAAAAGGTGTTTTTTTTTTTTTTTTTTTTTAAAATACAGTCTCACTACGCAGTCTAAACTGGCCTTGAACTCATTATGTAGTCCAGGCCAGCCTTGAACTCACAGTGATCCTCCTGCCTCATCTTCCCAAATGCTGGGATTACAGGCATGTGCTACCAGGTCCTGCCAGAAGTAGTCCATTTTGAAAGGCTTATTCTTATTTATGCCATTGCTCTTAAATCTACAAAGGATAAAAGAGAACAGTTATTTATAATAAGAACATTTACTAGGTGTAAGTGCTGACCCAATCGTTTTAATATAGTAGTATCATTGTGAGACTGATGTTCTTCCTAACCATTTCTAGCTCTAAAACTCTTGAAACACACTTGTGTGTGTTTTCTTCTATGTGGATGTAAAACGTACATTGAGTTCTGATCTTTCAAATTCCACTGGAAAGCAATACTTTTGGTCAATATTATTCTTGTTCCCTGCTTCCATACCTCAGACTATTCATTCAAGGTCCGCATCTTACATGGTGGCTCTGCTCTACTGGGGGCACGTGGCAGAACTGCACCCCTTAGCTCCTTTTTGCTGAGCTGGGGCCATACGTCTTGCCAATCGGTTTGAACAGAAGTGAACCATGTCATGTCAGAGTTGAATCATTTCATTGCTACTGTTCCATGCTCTAAAACTCTCTTCTCAACCAGGTTTTTCTGTTAGCTTGAGTCCTAAGGATGATGACGATGATGATGATGATGATGATGATGATGATGATGATGATGATTCTAGAGTATAGCTTTAAGTTCTGTGAGTTGGGCTGGTTTCATGATTAATCATCCTTCGTTACTGTAATCCAGAGTTCCTCAGTCTCTGTGCCTGTGACATCTGGAACTCGCTAATTCTCTCTCGGGTTGATCTCAGAAATCTCTAGTACCTCATAAGATGTTAATCAGTAACCTTCATCTATTCACTTATTTTCCTAGTACCCCATTTTCCAGTTGTGACTTCTCAACTGCCAGCAGACATTCATGAAGAAAAACTGCTCTGGGCTGGGAAGCAACCATTTTATGCCACTGAAATTTTGTTGATTTCCGTAGTATAACCTACCTGGGACTCATTCCTTGCTCTTGTCTTTCACTCCTTTCCTTGTAAAGTATGTACATTTGAACTATAAACATTGTTTTATATTATAAAGATTTTCACTATTTTACGTATTTAAAGCTATTATTCAACTCAGTGCAGCTAAAAATTGTTGTTTCATGGTTGCCGCTCAACAGAAATAAAGTGGTGGTGATAACACAGGCATCCCTTGGTAACAATTGTCATTAAAAAAAGAGGAAACTTCTTTATTTAATACAAGTGTCCCTTGGTAACAATTGTCATTAAAAAAATAGAAAACTTTTTTATTGTATCTTAGTTTGGTTTGTTGACAATTCCCAGGGTCCTACCGCAAACGGGTTCATTTTGGTTTAATTGAGGACATACACAAAACAAAACAAAAAGGAGGAAGGCTATTGTTCTCAGTGGGTTTGGGTACCAATCGGGCAGATGGCAGGCATTCATAAGAAAATATAAATCATATAGTCTGTACATTCATTTGCTATGTATGTAAAGTGCTTGGAGTGGATTCCTGGATCATAGTAAGTAGTCAATCAATGTTGGCTGTAATTATTATAAGAACTTGTATTTTAACATTTAAAATATCATGATGAAATTTCTGATGTACATTTCTATTTCCTGTATTGCATAAGACATTCTTCAAAAATAAGGACCATACCTTACTGAATTTTGAATTTCTAATCCTTAGTACGAGGAAGACATCCCTGGAATTTTTGAATGACCACTCAGGAGGCTGAGGCAGAAAGATTGCAAGTTCAAAGTCAGCTTCGGCAATGCGGTGAAACTCTCTCAGAATGAAAAAAGCTCAAAAGTTTAAACTATAGCTTAGTGGTAAAGCAATTGCATGTTGTGTACAAGTCCCTGAGTTCTCTTCTTAGTAATTTAAAAAAGAGAGTCAAAGAGAATGTATTAAAGTCTAAGGACTGTACACAGACCTGTAGAAATGATTGGCATTTCAAACCTGAACAACTAAAAGTGACTTGACTAAATAAGAAAACAGATGCACTGACTCAAACACAACAGGAAAGCAGAGAAAACTCATTTGCAGCAGTAAAGGGCTCCTTGACTTAGACAGCCCAACTGTGGTTCACTACAGAGTCTCACACTGGGTTTCTAGTCATCAAGAAGCATGAAGGTTGAGATGTTCTGATAGACTGTTTTAATTTTGTTCCTGCCTGATATGGTACCCTAGCTTGCTATGTTCTATGCCAACTTCTTACCATTCTTGAGACAAGGAGACCATGATTTAGGGAAACTTCTCAAATGGTTTATTAGGCAATGAGAAGGAGATTGTGTAGAGAAAAAAAGACAAATGACAAAAGACTGGAAATGAATACCAAAAGATATACAAAAAGCATCAGAATCTGGGAAGAAAAAAGTGAGATGGAGGGGCTGGGAATTTAGCTCAGCAGCATAAGCACCTTGAGGCCCTGAGTTCGATTCCTGGTACAAAACAAACAAACAAAAACAAATGATGAGATGGAATCATAATCTCTGTGGCCACTTTAACATGTAAGAGGCTTTGGCCACCAGAAAGCATCCTTTTAACAAGGTATTACTTAACATTTGATTGAAAATAAAAAATATTCACAAGTATGAGGAAGATCAAGAGAATATCCAAAAAAAAGGGCAGATTTGGATGGTTTGGTAACAGCCCGTGGTTTCCTTTGGATTTGCTGTGATCAATCAAGTGACAGGTGGTGGTTAAAAAGTGCTTGGCAGAGTGGCTGAAACACATCTCCACCCCATGACCACCTTTCCTTTGAGCAGCCTCATGTAATAGCCAGGGGCTTCCTATCTCTGGCTTAATGTACTCCGCAGGCTCACATCAAAGATGGAAGGTTTTGATGGGTCCAGAGGAGAATGCATGGGCCACGGAGAGGTAACGTTAGCTCAGTTTAAAGATCTTTCTAAAATCAGAGGACCTGATGTGACGTTTCTTCTGTTACTTGAATAACAGCACTTTAGTAGATAATAATCCACTTGGATGGATTACTGTGCTTAGGATCTAGGCCACATATTCAAATTCAGCATTCTTGCAGCTTTTAGTTCGATCTTGCACCCAAAAGAGGTATTTTCTCCATAACATCCCTGGAAAATGAAATCCTCGAGCCAACTTTTTTTTTTTTTTGAGTATTTATTTATTAAATGTTTGTGCTACTAGCTGCAGCTTGATCT
This sequence comes from Cavia porcellus, assembly GCF_034190915.1. Lineage (NCBI taxonomy): Eukaryota > Metazoa > Chordata > Mammalia > Rodentia > Caviidae > Cavia > Cavia porcellus. Next base: position 181,750,149 of record NW_026947484.1, on the reverse strand, counting down.
TATAGAAGTCTCAATTCCTTAGTTTACAAAACAATTTTCCTAGAAACAATAAAGGGAATGATTGCCAAACTGTAGGTGGAAGAAACTCATGTAACCAGAACATCAGCAGAAAGAATATTCTCCAATAAAAACTCATTGGGAAAATTTCAAATCCTAGCACTGAATGGTTCTGTTTTGTCTTTTGTCAAAGATATATAATTTATTGTCTATACATAATGTTACTATGTATTTAACGCTTTGTAACTTGCAGTCTTTTCACATATTAAATGTTTCATTTAGATGTCAGAAAAATTTTGCTACTTTTCAATTTTGAAGCTGAAGACAGAAAATAATAGATACTGAAACTTGAATTTCCACTTATATGCTGGGACTATGCAAAGAATTTATGTTTCACTTGTAAACTCTCAAATACATGAACAAAATAATCGTGATTTTCATTTTATTCCAAGGAAGTAGAGGATCAGAGGAGAAACAGACAAGAGATAAGGTAGCAGATCTTCAGCTGGACCACCATCAGCAAATAATCAGACGGAAGAGTACAAGAAAAATTGGTGATTCATTCAATACTCAACAAACATAAGTATAACTCTGTCTGGACTCAAGGAGCTCATGTTCTAGGAGGATCAGGGCCTTTTGACCCAGTGAATTTCAGCAATAATTTTGAAATATCTTCTAATGTAATCACCTCATTAGCCTTGTGAGAAATGTATACAGAGATTAAATGTTTAAGAAAGACCTCACAGTGACTATGTTACAAAGTCTGAATTTATAATGCTCCTGTACTGCAACTGAAAGTTGCTTTGTTTTCCTCAGTCCCTAAACTTAATTAAAACTTTACCTCAATACATTTTTTTACTCCTATACTTCATTGATTCTCTGCCTACAAAGAATGCTTCCACCTTTTCCCATGCCACTCAAAAGTCAAATTTTCAAAAGATAAAGTAATCCCCAATTGTACAAAAAAGTTTTTAGCCATTTCATCTCAGAAATTTCTACTCTTTTTACCATTCCTTCTCCTCATGGGAAAAGATGTCTTAAGTCTTCATTAAAAAGTGGACTTTCCTCCTGGGTTTCACGCAGACCAGTATAAATTAAAGAACACCAGAACTACCATTAACCTGGTATCTGGGCTCAACTGTTGCTTTCTGGTAGATACTGGGCCACTTTCCTATCCAAGATATTTTTTACTATTTTTGTTGTGTTCTTTTGTAAGAGAAATCACCTTAAGTAATTTAACTCTAACAGTAAATGTTGAGCTAGATGCTATTGCTACCTTCAGTCATAAAAATGATACATATTAGCTTCGAGATATTTTAGCAATTAGCCAATAGTACATAGAAAACAAGTAATGGAGCTGGGATTTAGCACTAAAATGTATCATAACCAAATGAATGCTCTGAACCTAGCATTAACTGCCTCTTTCCCTTAAATCCACTTTCTGTAAAACAAAGAAGTCAACTCAAGCATTTTTGTTCTATTTCTAGCAATATTTCTTTTCAAGCGAAATAATGTAAAAAAACCTCATTTTGTAAAAAGAAAAGGTACCCTTTAGTATATTTTGAACTCAAACGTATATTTCGTTTATACCCATTAAGTATATATTTGTTTAATGTATGCACATTATAAAGTAAACTGAACTATTTCAACATTAGTGTCAGCAAATCTAATTTTAAAATTGGAGGTTATAGATAATAATTGGTATCTGAATTCAGTTATTGCAGTGATTTGTTTTAGTTTCATGGCAAAAGACTTGATTTCCATAAAGAAAAATTTTTAACAAAGAATAAAAGTTTTTCAGTGATTAAGCTTACTCTTTTAGCAGCAATAGAAAAAACAGAAAGAGAAATGGTAGAATATTTTTATTTCAAGATTGGTATACCAACATCTAATAACTGTTCACTTTCATTACTTGGTCAGTGTTTTATTTGGGGTGTGTTAATTAACTGGCTCTTTTCTAGCCAGTTGCAATGTCTTTGGCATGGAATACTTTTCAAATAAGTCTGATAACAATATACGATTTCTCCACGATTTCATGTAAAAATAACTCTGAGATGCCTTAGCACCTCTGTCTGTCATTTTTCAAGCCCTTAAAAAATCTACTTTGTTTTCTATTCACTAAAAAAAAATCTCAGGTTTTGCTTTCTCTGCTGACACCTTATTTGCAATTATAAGCATGAAAATACGACAATTCTGAAAAGCTCTTGTATTTTTCTTAGCTACTTAATAAATGGAGTTCTTCACTGACATACACAATTTTTCTCCCCTAAAATCTTTGAAATATTTGTACTAGCACCTTGCCTTCAGTTTATCATAAAACCTTTCTGAAAAAAAAAAAAAAAGACTATTCCAAAACCTACTGACAATGTAATTACCAACAACTCTGAACAATGGCATTTTAAAGGGTGTACCTTAAACAATTCACCATTTGTATGCCTTGATCTGACATTATTTAGAAAGATATGCATATGTTTGTAACAAGTTAACATCTACTGTTTAACTATATGACACCATTAAATACTCATTGGGCTACTTGAACACATTGTGATGATATTTTTTTTAAAGCAAGACATTGTTTCTCGGTTTCCCCAGATGTTATTTTCACGTTGCGTGTATGGATGTTATTATGCCTTGGTTACTTTAAAGGAAACTATTTTCTTTGTTTTTATTTGCATGAACTGAGTGAAGAAAAATAAGAAACATGTTTGACAGCCACCGTATTACTAGGATAGTCACTAAGGAGTTCCCAATACGATGGCTTTCACTAATCCATTGTGTTCTTTGGATGTTAAAAATTTCACTCCTCTCCAGCTATATCATGAGAAAATGGTACCAAGTATATATCTATGTATACATATACATATTCACATGCGTGTATACTTATCCTCTTACATGTGTATTGGATTTTTTTAAAACACCAGGTTTTAAATCGTTCTCTCCATAGAATCTGATTCTGTCTGTTATCAGAAGTTCTGCTCCTTCAAAATATTACCGAAACTTAGTTTAGCTTGAAAACATTAAAATTGCTCAATTAATATTGAAAGGAAGAAGCAGAAAGACTCTTACTTGTAGTTACTATTTTTAAATTTAGTTTTGACTAATCTTTCTGAGACCATAATGCCATTATAAAATATTTGGTTGCATAGAGAAGACTATATTTGGATTAAATTTATGACTATAAATAGGGGTTCCCCTAGGTTCTCCATCCATCAGTATCATTCTTTTATTCTGAGTGAATTTGTGTAAGATTCATAAGCAATAACACTCATTCCTTGCATTATTTTCAGTGTATCAACATTAATTGGTACACCAAAGGATACAGATGTATTGTATTTAATTTATCTCTGTAATTTGGTTTCCATCTTTTCCTCTCTTTCCTTTTATTAGACTTTTTGCTGGGATATTTTTACATTTTCTGAAAAAAATAGAACATATGAGTAAAAAGAAAGAAACAAGAATAACTATGTATGCAAAAGTGTTTTATAATTAATGAAACATTAATAAAATGTCAACAGAAGCCTTCATATTGACATTTAATACTGAAGTTTTCTATAGAATGGTACCATGTTGATTTTATACACTTCCACTGACTTGTACTGCATTAAGAATGAGGGCCTGAACCAAAGTGAGTATCCTTGAGCCCTGCATAGGCATTGAGCATATGCAGAGGAAGAGTGCTTGTTATTCACATTTATGAGTGTCGATAGAGTCAGGCTTAAATTTTTATTTAAAAGCTGAATGCAGTATTATAATTTTCCTACACAGTGACACATGTACCATAAGTATACATGAAATTGACATCTATTCATCTATTTATAGATAGATCAGAAAAATTTTATTTTATTTTCATGGTTTCCTAAAACAAGTTAAACAGTGAAACAAGTTGTGGTTTCAACCATCTACAGTGGGTTGAAATTTTAAATTTTTGCTTGCTGCACTGAAAGTGTTTTTAAAATAAGTTTATTATACACTGGAATATGTAGTGTTGGATACTTGTATTGAATTCTAGGACTTCTACAAAATAGAATTTGAGAACTATGAGATAAGATAATTTCCAAGTGCTCTACTTGTCTTTTATGTTTGTGGCTGTTTTACTGTAATCATAGTGCTTTTTCTGTCCTGTTAATTTCTGTTTATCTCTTTATTCCCTTTGTATACACAGTCTCTTCACTGAGAAACTTCCTCTATTCTGCAGAGAACCTACACACTTGAAATGGAGCAAGTGTGACTGAGAAACTTAATATTTAACTTCAATTGTAATTAAATTTAATTAGCCACATGTGACTAGTTACAAACCTGGTAGTCTAAATACAGATATATATATATATATATATATATATATATATATATATATATATATATATGTTTTACAAATTAACGATCCAAAACAATCATAGGAGAAGAAATTCAAAAAGCCAGTAAATGTATGGAAAAAAATCCCAAGTTCAACTAGCAATGAATGTCAAATTGGTTAAATTATGGCTCATCTTGTAACATGATAATATATCAGGAAGCCAATAAAAGTGGAGTAAAGGTAGGTATGTGTTGGCCTAGATATACACAAGGCAGATTATTACCAATAATATCATTTGTAAAACTACATGTGCAAAATTCTCATTTATATTTGTTAAAACAAAACATTGAAAACAGCAAAACAAACCAAAAGGGTCTGTGCAAAAAATTTAGAATCAAGCTTATAAATATGAGCTCTAGAGTCAAACGTAAGAATGAATGTTACCTCTGACACTTGCTATGTGCTCTAAGAATTGTTCAATCTGTGCATCATTCTCCCCCGTTGCCACAAGAGGGTAAAATAATGCCCATTGTATAGGGTTGTAATGAAGATGAAATGAGTTAATATATGAAAAATCTTTAATTTACATTACTATTACTCTATATTTCTATGTAATTAAACATAGGTATAAATGTAGATGTATCTAGAAGAATGCACACCAAATTGCTAATATTTTCCATGTTAAAAAATTCTAGTAAACAATACTGTTTTGATACTAGTCATTGAATTTATGCTTTCTACATATTTCTAAAAGACTGTTGCTTGCATTTTAGGGTTTTTACTGACTTTTGAATGCAATTATTTTTAATTTTATGTATTAAGATACATTAATTATTTTTCCTTCTTGGCTTTCTTACTGAGCTCACTTGCTTAGAAAAAATGCCTAAAGAAAAAAGTTGAAACAATGAAATGCTCAGTTTATACTGGGAGCTCAATTCTGTGAGGCTGAGCTTGGTACAGCTCAAGGACCTACTGTCCCATTTAATTGGGGCCTGTGTCCCCTCACTGTCATGGCTCCTTCTGCTCCCTATCATTTCCATGTTACTGATGATCATGCCTGCATGTATCTTAGAGCAAAGAGTAACTTCCTCATTTCATGCCCATATATGAACTGAAAATGTCAAAAATGGACCAAGAGAAGAATGTGTACAGGATTTTTCTTGCATCAGTCCTCCTTCTCTCATTCATATTCCTGCCTGGCTCTTCAGACATCTGAATTTGTAATCCGAAGAGCTATGCATTCATTTCTGCACCCCTTTTGTATTCTATAAATTATTGTGACATTATAAATATATTATAGGAGTTGAGATAACTCATTTAAATATGGACTTTTTAAAAATACTTTCACCAACTTGCTTAAAACTATGTGCTTGAAGTCCCATTTAAAGAATAATAGCAATGTTCATTGATAGTTTACTACTTGTTACATTTTCACAATGAACTTGTAAGTAGCTACTGATAAGGAACCTAAACCACAGAGAATTTAAGCAATTTTCCCAGAGTGGCATAGATGATAGTGGTGGCATCAGAATTTGAACCCTGGTACTGATAACTCCAGAACTCAGCCTACACTCTAGAGCAAATAACTGTAAGGAGGAAAAATATGAAAAAACTCTTAAATAATGAATAATATGCTTTTATATTTAATAATTATTTTCTTTAATTTATTTTCTAAATTTTCAAACTTCTTGGTTGAACTGTGTCATTTGCTAGCTCCTGAACACCCATTTCCTTTCTCTTTTATTATTTATAAGGCTTTTCTGAAGACTGGCTTTTTTCTTTTATGATCCTACTGGTTAAAAATCTGTCTGCTCTATCAGTCTTAATAAAGAGCACACCTAAAAGTCTTATTAATGTGGTTTCCTTTTCAAGTAAATTTTATTTCAAATTTAAAAACCTTCAGTAGTCCCCAGATCGCATTTCTTTTGCATTATTTTCTCTTTTAATGTATTTTTTTTGGTACCTTGCACTTGCCAAGCAGGTGCTTATGACACTGTGCTAAACCCCTGGCCCTCTTTTAATATTCTTGAGCGAAGATCTGGCTCGTTTATTTTCAATCTAACTTCTTTTGTGAAAAGAGGGTTTTTTGTTTCTGTTTTTTTTTTTTTTTTATAGATTTGCATTTCCTTCTGTTATCACTTTGGCCTCTGCCCACGTGCTTTGTAAGGTTCTCGCTTTTATTATTTCTGAATCATTTATGCATTTCACTTTAATTAGTTCTTTAACCTGTCATTCTAACAACAAGTATTCTTCCATTTCCAAATGGACTGATTATTTTGTATTCTTCTTTGTTTTAGTCTTTGACACAGGGAATTATTTGGGCTTATCCAATGCTATTTCAGATCTTCATTTTTCTGAGCAAGTGGTATCCTATAGATCCCAACCTTGCAGTTAGACAAGACCACATAACCAGTTGTGACCAATCAAACGTGAGCAGAGGTGCCATGTGACACATCCATCTGAGGCAGTACAATGCTCTATTGCACTTTGCTCTTCTTGCTCCCTTGAGTGAAAGCCAAGGCCTTTGTCAAGATAGCCGAACCCCAGGGTAGAAGAATGAGAATGGAAATAAAGCAAAGTAGCCTACTTCGAATAGATTTTGCAAGAAAAACATTGCTTTGTGGCATTGAGATTATAGAATTTGTATTTTAGCATAATCTGCCTTGGTGAATAGAAACCACTATTATTACATCTATCTTTGTACTACCATTGCTATATCCTCCTATTTCCAAATCAAAAAATATTTCCTAAGTTGTATATAGTAACAACATATTCCAAAAAATGTTTTCTATTGGGAAAGCCCAGTGGAATCTCTTCAGTACTATCAATTTAATGAAGCGGTTGTACCTGTTCTCTTAGTCTTCTACAGGCAAATGAATGTCATTCATCCAATCATTTACATTTCCCAGGCTCCTGTTCTACCTAGGATTTGTGCTGAGCTCGCATGATGCCCACTATAAATAAGAACGTCCCGTGGGAGAAAGTGCCAAGTTTTCCTGAAAGTTTTAAACAAGAATGAATGAAGAAGGCTCAGAGCAGATGCTCCTGCCAGCATCTATGGCTTTTGATTTCCAGAATTATTGCAGGCCTCATCTTTCTCATCTCCCCCACGATCATGGCTCATTATGGTATTTTCCTAATTTTGATTATTTCCCTAATTGTCCTATGTTTTGTGGGTTTCAGTTTTAGATGGCAGCCTAACGGCTGCTTCTGATTTGTGCGTTTTTCACACTTGCTATTGTTTGCAGACACATTTTGGCTGGGATCGCATCTGATGAGCCATTTGCTAGTTCTGATTGAGTAGGTCACTTGTGGGCTCAATTAACCACTTGCCCTTCATCTGATGGTGCAAGTGGCCAATTGCACCTGCAATTAGCTAATTAAGGGTTTGGTCATTTCCATAGGCAATTTTGCCTTTATCTAATTGTGGGCTGCACAAGGTTTCTTTCATTATTTGAGCACATACCACCCCAAGTTGGCAGAGAATGATGACTCTTACTGGAAAGTAAGGTAGCAAAATGGAAAATGTTAAATGTTAGTCTCTGAGCTGTCTAGAGCAGACAGAAATCACAGATGAAAAGCCTGGAATATTTGCATGCTCAAATTAGACAGATCTCTGTTATGTGTACTGAGTATTTATCTGTATGCGTGAGATTGCTTAATATCACAAATTTAGAAAGATTTCTGGACTGACTTGCACATGTATATATTGTACGCATGCTGGGGTTTATATAATAACACATTCCAAGAATTTACAGTCTTGGTCTGAAAGGTCTGAAGGTAAACCAGAACATCAGTCTCTCTACACAAAAGTTATGGGGCAAAAGAGGGCTCTGAACTTCAAAGAAGGAATTCATCACTCTGATCCTTTTGATAAAACACTTCACAAATAGCTTTTAGGGGTCCAAACAGTTCATATAAGAAATCAGGAAGCAGGACTGGAAAACACACACACACACACACACATCATATGTGTAAAATAAAATAATATACATATTTAGCAGAGTGCCAAGCCAAAAGAAATGCAAACATTATTTCAGGACTTCTTTTTTGCCTGTAATACAAACGGAAATTGTGGAGTTCTTCCCTTCTAGAAAAAAACCAGTACATAGATAACAATCAGAAAACACACTTATTGTCCAGATTTTTCATTGTATATAATCTTTTGGAATCATAGCCACACTGCCAATTTCTATGGCCCATCTGTCAGGACATTGAAATTGCTTTATTATACTGAACCCACTCACAGATTCTGCGGATTCAGTAAGGAATATTTACTGAGTGTCATCTGAGATCTCAGAGGTTCCATAAAACACTTAATTAACATACAAAATCCACTTCAGCTAAGCCTATACCTACTTTCTGAATATCAGTTACTGATTTGATTACTCCTGAGGCTCTGGTCAGCGTGGGGAAAATTGCAGAAGCTCCTGGAGAACCAGCTAGAGGCAAAGCAAGGTGGGCAGCCTCTGACAGCTGCTGTTTCGTCTCCAGGGAGCAAGAGCTGGTGACATCGACCCATCAAAGAAACACAGAAAAAAAGGTTTACAGAGCTTCTTTTGTTTGTTTTTCATCTTTATGTTTTGTTTGTGATACAGGAGTGCTGCCTCGCATTGATAATGAATTGCTCACATCATAGGACTTGCCTTGCCTGGCTACATCATTTACAAGCTGTGTTACTTTAAGGAAGCTATTTAACCTCTCTGAGTCTCAATTTTCCTTCTTTCATAAAGAAGATAAGAATTTCTTTCAGTTACTGTGATTTTTAAATATAATAATGTAAGAATTGGTAAAATTTCTTTCAGGTGGGCAGGGCCTTTAGCTCAGTGGCTTAAGTATCTACCTGGCAACCGTGAGATTGTGAGTTCGATCCCTGGTGTCAAAAAAAAAAAAAAAAAAAAAAAAATCTTCTTTCAGTCTGTGTTGGAGTAGAGGCTACACTTTTAGACAAAGACACAAACAATTGCTCAGCAGGTAATGGGTGCTGAGAACATTGTTGTTGATTAACAAGGTGGATATTAATAGAGTCACTTCAGCAATTTTAGTGGTGATTCTATGGTTTTGCGTACACATGACCCCATTTCCACATTACTTTTTAAAAATGTTTGCAACCATTTTGACCGCTGTCTGCTACCTGGCACCTTACTGCAACCCTGTCTGCAGCAGCGCATTTGCTATGTGCCAACAGAAACCAGCAAGGAACTCCTGAAACTGAACAGGGGGACCTGGGCCCTCTGAGAGATTATGGGGAGAAACAGAGAAGGTCTTTTGTACTGATCTGTGTCACACACCATTACAGGTTCCCAATGCAAGACGGTTCATCTGTATGAAGGTGTCCATTGGGTGCTTCCTTTCACTTCCTTATTCGGATACGATGAACTCCTTGGATACGATGAACTTGGGAGTCAAATCCCACAGTGACCACAGTCTCAGAATGACATCAGGCTAGCTTCATTTCTTCTAAACTCTCTCCTATGACCCTGTGCAAAAGGGCGCCTGGTAGACTAACACCATGCTTGTCAGATATGGCTGGCTCTATCTCAATTCCCATTGGCTCATGTGGCGAGGTCTAAGATATTTAAAGCTCCTGAAGAAGTTTGGCACACAATAGGAACTTCATCAAATTGGTCTCTTCCTGTGTCCTGGAACCCACATCATGCATTGGTATGATGGGGGTGGTGTTTACAGCTTTTTACATTCATTCATTCCCTTGGATACAAGGGCATTCTAAAGCCATGAATCATGAAACAGGTGTCAGATTTCAGTCCCCAACTCTTCTAGTTACTATTTTCCTAGAGACATTGACAGACTTGAACTTGGAGGAGTATTGAAGTACTAACTGGTCCTCAGTATTTCTCCTGACATAGTATGATGACTCAAATGGGGTGGTTTTAGAGAAATCTCACTCTTTCACTCAATTTAAGCTGTTTGACTGATACACACAATGTCCTCCAGTCTCAGTGGTTCAAGACAATACATACTTGTTTCCGGTTGGCTATTCATGTCAGTTGTGGGGGACTGTGGCCTCTTGTCCTCTTTACACTAGGACCCACAGTGACAGAGCCACCCTTCCTTAGAGTCTAAGAACTGGATTCATCCTATTGTTGATAGGAAGCAACCAAAAATTTTTTAAGAGAAGAACAGCGTTATTAAATATGATCACTCTGGTGCTAAGATAGAGAGAATATGAGCTGAAAAGGAAGGAACCAGTGGTGGGACAACCAGTGACAAAGTGTGTGCTAAGTGTTATGGGTAGGATATGCAATAACAGGATCTATCAAGTGTTGTTTTCAGCATGATGAAGTTACTAGGTGGTGGGCACCGAGAGGACATAGCCTGCACCCTTAGTTCCAGACTGTCTATTAAAGAGAAATAAAGACAGGTCAGATTAGTGACCAGTTGCCGTAGAGACAGGCAAACTCCTGGAATGCGCAGTGAATGCAGGGCACAACACAAAAAGCCCAACAAAGACTCCTGGCTTGTGTAAAATGACCCGCCACTCCAGAAATACCTTTGGGTTCTTGGAGAAAGAGAATTGTTGGCAGCCTGGAGCTTGCAGCAGGAGCTCAGCATCTTAGCAAATGAATTTTTGTCTTCTTGCACCTGTCAGTGCCCCACTAATGTCCTGCTAATCTCTCAGTTTCATTTGTCGCAGGGCTTGATTTCCTTGGGATGGGACAGCTGGCAGCCCAGGCAAATTCGGTGGTGAGGCAGCTTCTTCGAGGTACACACAGGGCTTTATTTTCAGGAAGGTGCCTGGGTCATTTCCTCAAATTATAATTTTGACTTTGCTAACCACCTCCCTGAGATCACCATTTGAAGACACATCCGTTGAAATTTTAAGAGCAAGTCTATGACTTAGGAGGAGGGAGCTAAGAGGGCTTAGGTATTTTAGGTATTTAAATGGATTCTTTGTTCTCTTTCTCTCTCTCTCTCTGATTCACTGAGCAAACCAGCCCTGTAGCACTGCATTGATCATTTTCCCCACAGCCTAGGAGAGAAGAATGAGCATGCTGTGGGAGATTTATCTCCAGGCTGGACTCTCCTCCAGCTGTGAGTGACACGGTCAAAGAGAGGCTGTCTGTGCCACTCTCATAATGGGACTGACACTAGCTAGCTTATCCTCCATCAGAAAAGGCCAGAGGTGACAGAACTCTTGGTCAACAAACTTTCTCCCTAAAGAGGTAAAAGAAGGGCCTTTGGGCAGAAAGAGGCCTGAAGGAAGGTGGGGAAAGGCAGGATATGGTGGTAATTCTTCTCTGGGGCTGTCCTGGGTCTGCTCCTGAAACCAGGCTACAGCCACATCTGTGAGCCTGCTCTCAGCTCACCGCGTCTCGGGGTGAGAAGACTTCTCGGATTTCAGGAGCCCTGCAAGCCTCTGGAATGCTTGCCTGAGAGGAATTTGAACATCAAAAGGTTCAAAGGTGCTTGGAAAATCCAATCCTCAAATTGTCGGAAGCAAAACATATCTTGTCTGTCCTATTTTTTATGACTTAAGTAGTGAAAAAAGTGGTACCGAGGAACTAGAGGAGTCTCAGTCTTTACCTGGCCAGCCCTTTCTTCTAAAGAAGGAAGTCTGCGGCAGTCTCTCGATTTTTACAAGCTGGGAAGGAGGGAAAGTGGTTATTTTATCTAAGTCACAGAGCAGTTTTAAAAGTGATAAGCATAATGGAACACTGTAAATCTGGGAAGTCAAAGTTCAAATATGGATCTCTTAGCATTTGACATACTTGTATTTGGGGCCCAAACAAAGTCCATTTTTAATAGACAGGACAACCCTTCCTGCCTTCAATCACAGATAATTCCAGACTGAGATCACATTCTGAGACAGTTGAATTTCAACTTAAGATGAATAGGTCCCAATAAAATTTTACACATTCTGGCTTTAAAAGATGTGATGTTCAAGGTCAATTAATTGTACTTTCAACTTAAAGCCAATCAGGAGGATGAGTTAGTATCAAAATTCTTTTGCAAAATGAACATTTATCTTTAATCAGGTTTTTTTTTACTTTGGATTGTTTCTCTTTCGAAAAAGTACATGCATTATTCAAAAATTAGTAAGAAAAGAAAGAATAGATTAAAAGTGGGACATGACAATGTACCAAGGTATTTAAAATAAGCTATTTCTAAATGGTTCAAATAAGTTATTTCTAAATGAATTTGTACCAATTCAAGAAGCTTTCTATTGTATATAGGGCCTTTAAATTTAGTCTGATACTATGCTTCAGAGAAAAAAGGCCACAGCTCCTGATTCAGCAAGTTTTAGAGGACTTTTTGGAAAGATAAATAAAAATAGGGTATAGATCCTGTCCACAAAGAAACTATATTCCAATAGGGGATTTGAGTCCATGGAGGATGATGGTACAGAATTTTCTCAGCCCTTTAAGAAATTGTTGTGATCATGTAAAAAATTAGAAGGAAAGATTGTCTCCTGTCTGTCCCACTGATGACTTTGAGAATTAGGAGAAGGTGTTAGGGTGGGAGAAAAGAAAGAAAGGAGAGAGAGGTATAGGTACAAGGACGGGGAGAGGAGGGGAGAGAGAGAGAGACTGAAAATGGTAGCAAGTGGGGACCACCGCCAGTGGGCTGACAGCCAGACCCAAGCCTTTCCCAGTGAGTCAGCACCATGCATGGACTGCAGAGGGAGAGAACAAGGTCTCACCAAGATGCAAGCCCTCCTGCAAACCAGTACCATGCATGGGCCACCACCAGCAGGAGGAGGACAACCAGATCCCAGCTCCTTCTGGTGTGGGGATTGGCAAACAAGAAGAGCCAATCTCACCCCACCCCCACCCCCATGTAAAGAATTGGCCAATCTGGAGAAACACAGGCTGTGATCACAGCTACTGAGGTGAGATGTAATGTAATGCTTGTGGTGTTTGGTGTTTTGCTGACCTTGCAAGTCTGGGGCCAGTGGTCTAGTCATCTATTCAGAGGATAGCAGTACAGTGTGGCATCTAGGAGGGATCTCCTGAAGGTGGTAGCCATTGTTAATTCCATTTTATCCTGTTTTGAAGTCCTGTATCATTTTCATTATTTTGTTGGGTTGTGTTTTGTTTTATTTTGTTATATCCGATGGCATATGAGCAACTATTTCAAGGATAAGATACATCATGATAGTCATTTTAGATTTACTACTGGCTTGTTTGAAGTCCTTTATTACATTTTTGTTTTGTTTTTATTGGTTCTATTCTGTTCTGTTCTGTCTGATTTTCACAATGTCTGAAGGTATCTGTAGCTATTTTGAAGACAAGAGGCATTATAGTAACTATTGTTGATTTCATATTGTTTTGAAGTCCTATGCCACTTACACTGGTTTGTTTTGATTGGTTTTATTCTGTTTTACTTTCCTTGGTTTTATCCTCTTTACAATAATAAGAAAAGAAAATATTGGCAAGAATTTAGAAAAACTACTAGTTATTAAAAGGCTTTCTATGTACACAGATAATTGTATCCTACTTTTAAAACCTAACTGAGAGTTTTTCTGTGAAGTAGCCCGTATAGCACCTTATGAGAAATGTTTCTTATAATAATCCTTTTTCCATGGTTGCCTAGTAACAACAGTCTTGTTTCCCTGGTCCTCACTCTCTTCTCTTCTTCAGTTGTGGCTGGTTCAGAGCTGCTGTAGCTGAAGGAATGAATGCCTGGGAGCTCCCCATGTGATAATACGGGCAGGAGCACTTTCCCTCTTTCCACTTTGGGCTGGGCAGTTTCATATTCTCTACCTCATTTAACATTCCCAGAAACTCTGAAATTTACTGCTCTCATTCTATGTACCAGGAAACTGAGTCTCAGAGGACCTCAGGACTTGTTCAAGGCCACATAAGCAATAAATAGCAAAGTTTCAAATAAACTTTTTTGGTTCTGATTTTCTTAGAATGGAGTAGATACGAAAGCAGGTCCTTAGCTTGAATTGGCTTTTCTCTGGGCTTTTCATGGCTTCTCATCCCTTGACCTATTTCGGAACACAGGTTGGGTTCTGGATGCTGGCCCAGCTTTACTCACACATTCTGGGTACTGAGTGACACTAGGATTTGGTGGTGATGGAAGATGAAAGAACAAAGAATCATGGCATCCAAGTTCAAGCTTCAACTTTACCTCCAACCTACATGGACTCTGATTTTCTCATTGTAAAGTACTGATAGTAATGTGGCTTTCTTGGGAATAGATGTCTTAGGGACTTTGTTCACTGCTGAGAGAAAGTGCTTGACACTCAACATTTAAAGTGAGAGAGAGGTCTTTTGGCTCAGAATTGTAGAGTTTCTGTTCTGGCCCACTGGCTGCAAAGCAGAACAGTGTGGTTGAGGGCCATAGCACAAAAAAGGGTGCTTGGACCAGAGTGACTGGAAAACAAAGACAGACTCAGGGAAGAGCCCAGAGAAGAACCTTCTAATTCATGCCCACAGTGAACCCCGTCTTCCAACCAGGCCCCACTTCCTAAGTGCAAGTCAGCTATAACATCCCTATAATGCAATCAATTCTGAGATGTCTTACTTATGTGAGGCTTTATGGGGGTATCTAGATATAAACCACTATAGTATTCAAGAAGAAAAATATGTTTTAGATACATGTGATACCTGCCTTGTAGTAGAAAGTACCCAGAAATATGATTTCAAATTCAAATTCTGACTACACTCTTTTTAAATCAGGTGGGAGCTGGCTCTGTCTTGTGATACACCTTAACTACTAGAGGCAATGGTCACATATTTGGTAGCCTAGAATCTTCATATTTTTCTTTGGACTTCTTGCATGGACAGACCTACTAGAAAATGGTGAATTAGTTCACTGATTTAATACCCTTCTAATTCAGTGATTTTCTAATCTTTTTTACTAGTATCTATTTTTGTAAAAAAAAAAAAAATCTAACAAAGAATAAGACTAGACAAAACTGGCCAGTGAGAGGAGCCGTGTGGAGAGTGGCTGAGAGGTCCAGTCCAGACTCTCACCACCAATGTTCATCAATCCAAGCTTTGAAGATTTCCAGAACAGTGTTTGAAACTACTTTTTCTACTAACAATCCCATTCTGCAGATGAGGAAACTGATGCCCAGAAAGTTGTTAGAATAAATCCATCTTTGCAATATATAAATGCATTATTTTCAACAACTTGATTTGATTTTATATTGAACTGCTTAGCAAGGTGAAACAAATGTATGTGTTTTATTTATTTTTTACAGAAGAATTTGAGCATTTCTCTTCCTTTCTCTGATTTTCTTCAAGATTATATAATAATGGCTATGTTCATTTTAGCTACCATAGGAAAACAGTGAATATCAAGAAAAGCTTTTGTAATTTATCTTCAAAAAATAGCTACTTCATATACATAAATAAAACACTAAAAATATTTTCAATTCCTTTGACCGAATATCTTTCCTGAAAATTCATAGAAAGTAATCCTCAGTACAAAAATGATTTATGCACAGATGTTTCTTACCACATTAATTACATTAGAATAAAAACTGCCACCAATCTATAAAGAATGTGTAGAATGGTTGACTAATGACAGCATTTTAGCTCAAGGGAATATTACGTGACAATTAAAGTTGAATTTATGCAGGAACTACTTCAGGAAAAAACCAATAAAGTATGTTCAATAGTTACACAAGGAAGCTTACAAAATGTTACTGAGTTCAATTAAATAATACCTAAATAAAAGAAGAAATATCATTTTAGTCTAGGGTGAATCAACGTTATTTTGTCAATTCCTCCAAGTTGATCAATAGAGTCAATGAAATCCTATTCAAAAACCCTAGCAGGTGTTTAAAACAGAGATTAGGAAAATGATTTCAAATTTTATACAGAAATGCAAATAGAATAGCCGAAGGAATTTGAAAACACAAACTGAAAGATCTGATTTCTAGATTCTTGATTTCAACTTGATTTCTAGACATACTTTAAAGCTACAGTAATAGAAATAGTATGATAAAATTTTGAGAATAAACATATAAACATATAACCATATAACATGGTGGTCATGCCTGTAATACCACCAAGGCCAAGGCAGGAGGATTGAAAGTATAAGCTCAGCCTGAACAACTTAGCAAGTTGGTGAAATCCTGTCTCAAAATCATAATAAAAATTAAACAAGGAATAGAAATGCTGCTCTGTGAAGATCCTGGATTCAGTGCCATTACCACACACACACACACACACACACACACACACACACACCAAGGAAACATATGACTCAGTGGAAAAGAACAAATTGCTTGGAATAGACTCATATATTTGCCAAGGTAATTCAGTGGGAAAAGGATAACCTTTTCAATATGCTAGATAGGAACAACTAGTTATAGACATGAAGGAAAATGAATTTTGGCTTTTATATCATATACAAAAATAAGTCAAACTATGTCTAAAAGCTATATATTAAAATGAAACAAATATAATTTTCAGAGAAAAGACAGAAAAAAGTTTAAAATCTTGAAGTGGGTAAGGATTTCTTAGGACATAAAGAACACTAAAGGAAAAACTGATGACTTGGACATTATAAAATAAAAAAGTTCTGTTCTTTGAAAAGCACAGTAAAGATTATGAGAAGAGAAGCCATGATTAGTGGTGGAAATGTTCACAGTGGCAATGCATGATTTTAAAAAATATTCAGAATTTATAAAGAACTCAATAAGTCAATAATGGAAGATTAATGATCCAGTAAGAGGACAAAATATTTGAACCAACATAAACGAACATATGAAATGTTCACTGAGCACCTAGAATTCTGCTCAATATTACTGGGCATCAAGGAATCTAAACCCAAAAGGGTGGATGACTGCACAATCTTAAGAATTAATAAAATTCAATATCAAATGTTGCTTAGAATATGAAGCATTTATATATTCATATTCTGCAGCAAGGAATGCAAAATAATATAGGCATCTTAGAAAACAGTTTGATAGTTTTATACACAGTTCAGCATTCACTTACTTTGACACCAAGCAATCCTACCTCTAGATATTTACCCAAGAAAAGTGGAAACATTTATCCACAAAAGAACTTGTAGAGAAATATCCATAGAAACTTTATTAGTGATAATCATAGTCTAGAATCAAATGAAATGTATTTCAGAAGATAATAAACAAATGCGTATGTAACCATACAATAGAATACAATAAAACACAGCAAATTTGATACATGAAACTAAAGGACATAGCTTAGTACTGATATGCTGAATGAAAGAAGCTGATATAAATCCAGACACATGCATGTTGTATGACTCCATAGTGATTAGCTATAATATTTTCCATACTCAAATGTTTTTCACTGAACTTTTTAAAAAAAGTTTTAAGCATTTCACTGATACTATGCAAGGGAAAAGGGTGATTACAACCATCAAAGATATGAATCTGCAAATATTCAGAACCATATTTGGTAAAAATGATATAGCAGTGGCTGAAAACTAAGGAAAAAGAAATATGTTTTTATTCAGAAAAACTAGATTTTGAAAAGCAATTAAAAATGTCTTGTACATAAATCAGATTCCTATGAATTTTCATTATAACCTGTGCTCTTGACTCAGTTTGAGAATTTCCTGAGTCTAGATTTGTCTTTGGAAACCCAATTAAGCTAGGCTGCTACAGAAATCCAACTGTTAGGAACTAAGATCCTTCTGAGGGCACAGATAGGATCAAACTACCAAGTTTATTTTGCATGATCTTCACACTACATCTCATCTCAGAGAGATTTATTCAAATCCTCCCAATCCAAGGACTCTTTCTTGCTTACTGCCTTCTTCTAGAAACAAGTACTTCAAAGTTTTACAAAAGAGTAATACAAAAATTTTATTATCAAGGAGGATATATATATATAAATACATATGCAATAGAGAAAGTCATTTTAAGTAGTCCATTTAAACTTTTAAAGTTTGTGGTATGTAAAATCTCAGCAGCATAACAAAGTGTAATCTTTGGGCTCTGTAACTTCATTCAATTCATTCTATTTATATAACTACCCAGTGTTCACATCAAGCATATTTTTTTCAAAACGTCTTCTAATTCCAGGTTTGCAATTCAACTGAAAAAAAATTCAAAGACCCCCGAGAACATTTTATAACTTAAAAAGTTTTCTTTTCTTGAAATAAAAACTACTGTTGGAGATCTCTCCTCCCATATCTTATCAGCTGAACTACCTAGTGTGATTTGAATCACCCAAACCACAGTTTAAAAAGAGACAGAGAGAGAGAAAAGAAAAACCTTTAGCAAAGTAGTTTCCTTTGATCCTTTTCTGCTACTTAGGAAAACTCACACTGTATGTTTAACACATTCCCAACAAGCCAGGATAATGAAGCACATGGGACAGCGAAACTTAATTCCATGTCTGTTTCTTTATTTAAAAAAAAAATACATACTCTATGGGCCAAGCAAAGAATAGAAGGACTAGACTAGCTAGCAGCAAACCGTAAGAAATAGTTGTGATTGCCGAGTTGGGAGATATCATTAAAAAGCAAACTGGGGAGATCCAGTTTTGGATCCAAGGAGATTATTGATTCAAATCCTTTAAGGCATTCTTCAAAGGACTTCTTAAAAAGTTGTATTGTCTGAGGAGTTTCAGGCAAGTGCGTGAGTGTGTGCATATGTGTGTGTGTCTGTGTGTTACACAAGAGGGGATGTTAATGGTTGGGAGGGCTGCATCTATGTGGAGCAGAGAGGAGTAAGTTGTGTGCATATACTGTGAATAACCTCACAGCTGGTCTGAGTAAATATAGGCCATCGTAAAATGTGCTTTTTGGTACTGGCTTGACTTTTGGTTTGCTGATAATTTACCTCTGGAGTTGTCACCAAGGCCATTCACAAGGTGGCTTTTTCTCTCCTCCCATCTCTCCTATCACTCTCGATGGTGCTGAAGCTAGGAGCATAGGGTAAAGGTCAGATCATCTAGGTCCAGATCCGTGCTCATTTACCAGCTAGGTGACACTGGGATATTTAGTTAAACTTGCTAAGCCTCAGTTTCCTCATAGATAAAATAGAAATAATAATTTCTACCTGGTAGGCTCCTGCCATGGTTTAAATTATAGAATTTCATGTCATCCTTGTTAACTGCCCTGTATGGATCATTTGTGTAACTTACACACATTCTCATTCAGTAGCTGTTTTTGAAAGTTTCCTGTGCACTAAGTATATACTGTTCTTCTAATTTGAGGTAGTATGTTAGTTTTCTAGGGAACTGTAACAAAACTCCACAGATAGAGTGGTCTAAACAATAGAAATTATTATCCATCAGTTCTAGAAACTAGGAGTCTAAGATTAAGATGTTTGCAGAGTTGGTTTCTGGGAAGATGTCTCTGGCTTCCAAATACCTGCCATCTCTTAGAATCCAATGCCTGTGATCGTTTTCTGTACTAGAGTACCCTTGGTGTCTCTTCTTCTTGAAGGATATCAGCAGTTAGATTAGGATTGCATCTGAGCAGCAGCACTTTGAATTTATCACCTCTTCAAATATTTGTTCTTGAAATGTGGTTCCTTCAGAAGTACTGAGCATTAAGATTCCAACACATAAAATGAAGGAATTCAGTCAACTACAGTTACTAAGTTATAGCTCATGTGTTTTATTCTTTATACAAGACAGGAAGGCCTGGAGAAGTTTCCTCTACTTTTCCTCTTAGTGAGCTTCCTGCTGTATTCAGGTCATCTTATACACTACCTGCACGGCAGGTATTCTGTTGAATTCACCACATAGTTATCTAGGCAAACATTGTTTTTGGAAAGTTTTATTTTTATATGTTTGTAGTACATAATGGTTACATTCATTCATGAGGAGTTGGGACATGTATGTTACACATCTTATTCTTTTTACTCCTCCTTCTCCTTTCCTTTTCCCCTCCTATCTGTTGGTTTCCTTCTCATTTGCTAAATATCTATCTGCCTATTGCTTGTTACATATTTTTGTATTTTGCCCTTTAACTTGTTTATATTTTGGGGTTATCACCTAAAAGAACATTTAATATTTAAGCTTGTGTGTTTGGTTTGTTTTACTTAATATGATCATCTCGGGGTTCATTTATTTTCCTACAAATGAGCCAAATTTATTCTTCTTTATAGCAGAGTAGTACTCTGTTGTGTATAAATACCACATTTTCTTTACCTGTCTATCTGTTGGTGGACATATAGCACATTTCAAAGATTTAGCTATCATGAATTGTAGGCCCAAATCCTCACATAAAATTTGTTATGTGCTTGTACATACATATGTATACAAATATGCGTATGTACATCTATTCAGATAGGTTACTACATATGCCTGAATAATTTCGCCTTATCCTCTGTTTCCCTACCTGCAGATTCAATTTCCCATTGTCAACTATGGTCTGAAAATAGTAAGTGGGAAATTCCAGGAATAAGCAGTACGTGTTAATTGTGCACTCTTCTGAGTAGCATGATGAAACCTTTCTTCATTCCACACTACCCTGCTGAGGATATGAATTATGCCTTTGTTCATCATATTCACACTGTGCACGTAGCCCACCCAATAGTCATTTAGCAGCCCTGGAGGTATCAGGTTGCCTGCTTCAATGTCATCGTGCCTGCACTCAGGGAGCTTTTGTGTAGTAGCTTCATGGTGAGTGAATACAATAAAATATTTGAGAGAGAGACAGAAGAGAGTTGCATGAGAGTTTCCTTTTCAGTATACTGTTAAATTTGTTCTATTTCATTATTAATTATTGTTAGTCTTTCACTTGTCCTGATTTATAAATTAAACTTTGCCATGGATATGTATGAAACAGTGCAAATGTTTGATGCTGTCTATAGTTTCTGGCATGCACTAAGATTGTTGGAACATGTTCCTGTGGATAAGAGGGCTACTGGTATACACACCTGCAAAAATAGGTTAAAAGTGATTGCTTTTAGAGTCCATATTCCCCTTACAGAGGAAGCTCCATGAGAAAAAGGACTTGTTAGACACCAGTACATTCCCAGTGCCCACAACAGTGCCTTGAGCAAGAGTTGATTCTTTTATTCTTATTAACTGAAGGGTATGAATCTTCTCAATATTAATTTTTTCCTTAAGACCAAGAAGTGTGTTTGCCATCTTTTCATCATTTGCTCAATAAATCTTTGTTGAAAAAATTAAAGACGTTTTTTAAAGGTTAGCATTCAATGGTTTGAAATTACTTTGAGCACTAAGATTGGAAAAGTTGATCTGCTTATTTTGACCTATGAGGGAGACCAAAAACATATATCCTTTTGCTTATGAAGCCATAATGGAGGGAAAGAAAGTCTTCTGAGTAAAACAACCGAGCAGAATTTGAGACCAATTGCTAACAGTATTTCTGTCTTTGAGATTTTCTTTTTGCACACAAACTTGGTTTGATAGGTTTGACTGACTTGACCATGCCTTCAGGCAAAGAAATATGATAACTATGTATCTAGGGGTGGATTAAGACAAAATAAGGGGCCATCACCGGGTTCTATCCAATTCTGTCTCTCCACAACTCCCTCTGGGTAAATCCTATAGCTTACACCTGTCCAAGGCAGCAGAAACCTAGACCATCACATCTGTCAATGGCTGCCCAAATAATTAAAGCCATCTGTGCCCAGAGTCCCGACACTTCTCTGAAACAGCACACAAGCTCCATAATTTCTCCAATAAAAAATAGCAGTTCCAAAACCATTATGCTTAAAAATCTTTTTTACAAATGAAAGAAGAAGAATCCAGAAAGACGAGTTCTCTTTGATCCATCGTGACCTCATCAACAAAAGGTCCCATTTAAATGCAGCAGCAGAGATATTAGGCAAGTCTTCAGATAGAGTTGCTAAATCTCCAAATCAAGTTAGAGGTCAGTGCATGTATTTGCCTGCATTGTTTCGTTCAGCACAGGGAATCCAACCTACCTGCTCTCCTTGTGTGTCTGGTGATGAATGTGTTGACTGATTGGAATGCGTCCAAATGCTATTTCATGTTGTGCCTTCTCCTCGGGGTATTAAGAGGCTGTGCAGAGCAGTGCGGGGAAGAACAATGAATGCTTAAGAGCTCCGGCTACAGAGTCAGACACCCCAGAATGAGAGTCCAAGCCCTGTCACTTGCTTGACTTTAAGAAAATTACTTGGCCTTTCCACATCTGTTTCTTCATCTGTAAAATGGAGATGATAACAGTACCTGCTTCATCATTTATGATAAAAATTACATGAGAAAATGCTTGTTAAGAACGTGCTAGACCATTGACACCTTGTTGGTGTGTAAGAATTATTATGGTTTTTGTTGTTGTGGCTGTTACACTGAAAATCCTGATTTTCAGCAGACTTCAAAAGGGCAAATATTGTGAGATAGGCTCACTCTTCTATTCCACACTCAGCGGATTGCTCTAGTGTTTACTTGGACTCATTAATTGGTAGAGTCTTTGGGATAGCATGATGCAGGTGGTCGGAATCACCCCATGTTTGATTACTCAATTAGGAATCAAAGTTTAGAAGGCAGTTTCTACCTGCCAGATCTCATGCTGGCTACATTTTCCCTCCAGCTGTTTAATCCTCAGGAAAAGCTGTGAGGTGGCTGTCGTGGGTGTCATTTCTCTTTCACAAGTTAGCCCATTGACTTTCCAGAGTTCATAGACCTACTACCAGCAGAGATGTAATATTAGTGGATGCATGATTTGCCCTCCTGGAATTCCTTTAGTTTACCTGGGCTCATACAATTCAGTCCCTTTGGTTTGAGTGGGATTGAATCCATCCTACTAGGGGCTAAAAAAGATGGGAACACAGACCAGGGTTACACAACCTCACTAACTACAGAAACTGCTGCTTATACAGTCAGGTCTGTGGAGCTGCATGCTACCTCTCCCACACTGGATAAGAAAGCGAGGATTGAAAAAAGCCTTTTTTTTTTTTTTTTTTTTTTTTTTTACCAAAAGCACTGCTCCACACTGGCTTTCATTTAGGACTATTAATACTTGCCTCTAAAATAAGTTGTTCAATAATATGTCTGAATATTTTAAAAATTTATTAAATTTGTCTTCTCTTTAGCAAGTTTAGTTAGCACTGAAACAACTTTATAGTTGGTGAAAAAAAATAGGAGCAATTCTTATATCGAGAAAATTTTGGTATGGTGAAGAAAATATTAACTCTGATGCCCAAAGATGAGCATTGGACTATCAGATCTGTGGTCCTCTGGCTTAGTAGCTGTATGAGCTTGGAAAACTTGTCTACTTTCTTGGGACATCAGTTTACTTTACATAAGTGAAGATAATTACACTTATGTTACAGAGTTAGCACAACAGTTAATTGAGATTGTACTTGTGAAACTGTAACATTCTATTAACTATAATATACTGATGTGAATGTAACAAACGATGCCAAATATGCATCTAAAATATAATTTTTACAGATCTGGTCAAGTATATTCTTTATAAACAGTTTAAGTTGGTATTTAGTGTAAAAACATGGGGTTTTATGATTGAATGCTGGCAAATGCGTTTCACTTTGGAAAAATGTATAAAAATTATGCTTTACCATGAATATTTTTGGCATATTTTATTCTTACTTTTTAAATATTTTTTTAATTTTATGTAAACAATAAATATGCCAGATATAACTGAAAACATTCTGGTTATTACCAATAAAACCATAATCTCCAGAAAATCGAATTCTTTGTATTGAAATCTTCCCACCAATGGAGTATACTTTTAACTTGAAGTTGCCTTGTGAAATAGTTCTCAAATTGTTTATAATTATATATATATATATTGTGTATATATATATATATATATATATATATATACATTGAGAGAAATACAAAATTTTGGTTTGTGGCTTTCTTTGAACACTTTATAACAATTCTTTGGTTTTTAAAAATTATATTCATTTATTTCTCTATGGATAAATATTCAAATTTTTTCAATTTCTTTATGTGGCCAACAAAATATTTGATGTCTATAAGTGTAATACTTTGTGAGTACATGCAACTTCTTTTGCAAAAGAGTTATGCAGAGAAAATTTTCTGATGCCTACGATAAATAATTAGATATTACCCTACCAGATTGTCCATTGGGTAGACTGCTCCATTAATGGTTATGTTCAGTTTTGTTTCTCTTCTCCTCAATCCCTTGTTTGTCTACACTTGGCAGTTTCAAATTTTATAATCTTTGCCAAACTGCTAGTGGAATCTCATTTCAACTTGCATTTTCTGATTACTAATGAGGCAGAATCATTTCTCTTAAAACAATTCTGATTTCATCTCACCTTTTCATAACCTTTAAACTGTATTTCCTTTGGCTTTTGATCTTTTTATTGTAGATATGAAGCAACAAACTAAAAGTTTCATATGTTTATATTTGATTTGTTTTGGGTGTTATAATTTTACAGCTGTGAATATATGCTCTTGGTTTATTTATCTTATACATTGATTATGATGCCTTTTCTAAAGATAATTTTTAAACCAGAAATATTTCAATTCTTTGTTTTCTTTTTTGCTATATATATATATATATATATATATATATATTAAAACTTCTGAATCTAAGGTTATATAATTGTCTTTTAGTATCTTGACATAAACCTTAGCTTTATTTCTCCAAATAGGGGCTTATTTTTATCTATGAATAGGGCAAATTTAGGATTTCTCAGTCTAAACCATTGACCTATATACCTGTTCTTAATACATATTCTTTTTTTTTTTTTTTTTTTTTTTGTCTTTTTCCTTTTTATCGGTACTGGGGATCGAACTCACGACTGCCTGCTTGCAAGGCAGGCGCTTGTTTTAAGCGATCCAGTCACACCTGGGTTTCTGGAATGACAGAGTCATAGGAATTACTTTTATGTAATTTAAGTACAAGGCGTATAGAAGAGGACTTCTAATTAAGGAACACTGCCATATACTGAATGTGGTAGTGATGGTGAGCTTTTCACATTTTATTTTTTGTATTTTGCTCTCATGTCACCTGTGGAGGCACTGGCTGAATCTTATGAAGAGAAGACATCTAGACGGAGATATCTTGTATTCTCAGGATCACACAGACTGTAACAGCGGAGTGAAGATAAGAATGTCACATCTCCCTGACTTCAAAAGTCAATTCTTTTTTCTGTGCTTTCCATGTCTCACATCAGGCCATCCTTAAGGAATGCATAGCATTATCTACAGATTCATTATTTTTTTGAAGCTATATTATTCTTCAGATAAGATAGATTCTTACTACTGCAAGAAGGATGAGGTGTTTCAATCTGCTATGCACAATTTATGCTGAGGTCAAGAAAAATAAGGAGACACAGAATCTTTAGCAAAATGGGCCAATTTTTATTTATTTTAAAGAATAGTACACTGCCTACCACCAGCACTTAACCTCAGACTTACCTTATTTCCCCTAATCACTTCCAAATGTTCTTAAGTTTTCCGCTGTCTTCTCTTGGAGACAGAAACCTAATGCCAACAATGGGTATCAAGCCTTCCCTTTGGCCTTTGCTCTTTGTGACTGGGTCACTGCCTTTGGCAATTAGTAAATCATGGACAATTTCAGGTGTCACATACTCTTGGATTTGACTCTGACCCCTCTTTGGAATCTGAAGTCTCTTGAACCAATCTGTCACTTTTCCATATGGGCTTCCTTCCTGGCGCTGCAGTAGAGAGGGATGTCAAAAGGACTTTGACTGGAGGGACAGGGCGTCCGGGCTACAGATTACCTACTCTAGCTTTAAAATAATTCTAGTTTTTACCTAACGGGAAGATAGTTAAATTTATCAGGTCTTTAGCTTTGTTATGGTATAGGAGAAATCTAGACTCTTCCTCCCTTCTCGTTTAAAGAAGAACGGAGCCTTGTCTGTGCTAATTTATGATCTTGGAAAGGGAGAAGGACACAAGATAAAAGCAGAGCTATAGAATATTGTGATGAAGTGAGAAACACCTGAGGAATCTCTTCTTCCTGGAGAAAAGAGAGATCTTAGCTATTGAGGACAGGTACATTGAAGTTTGTATTTTCCCCACTTTTAAAATGTGAATCTGTGTCTATTCTCACTTTTCTGACAACTTTGAAGTTCCGCCCACTAGATTTTCCTGAGATAGTAACTAGGTCTTAAGAAGTGACTTCTGCACTTAAAAAAGCTTTTTCTTCAAACTGCGTGGATCAGTTTCATTTCCTGTAGCATAACGAAGGAAGACTTATAAATAAGAATCTTTGCTTATTTATTTAGATCTCAAGCAAATGACAGAAACTGTTACATATGAAAAACCTAACATTTCCTACAGAAGCTTTTATAAGTAAAGCTTTGCCTAATTTTCCCCTGAGCAGATCCTTTGTTGTTTGACATACATCTTGACCAATGTTTGTGTGTCTGAGTCCTAGGAACGCACAGAGAGTTAAGAACACAGGGCCGTGGCGGTGGGAGTGGGAAGGGGAGGGGAAGCGAGGAAAGCTCAGTCACTAGAGAAACCACATGCTCTTACTTGCCAACCAGATTTTGGAACACAGCCATCCATTAAATGCAATGATCACACTGTCTGTCATATTATTGAGTCCAGGAGATTGTGATCACATCACTGAGCAGACCGTTTTCTTCCACTCCGCACGCTTTAGAGTCTAACCTTGAGAAAGGTTGAGGACTCTACATCACAGAGTGTCTGAAATACTGAATGCGTAGCTGAGAGTCTAACTGCAAGAATGACAGCCAGCTCAACTGAAATTCAGCTGCAACTCTGCCCCTCTCTGCATTGTCTAGGGTGGATCTTCTAGGTTTTGGATGATGGGTTTCCAGAAGAAAAGTGATAGATTGAACTAGATAAGTCCTAACATCCTTTCAAGGTCAATAGAAATACAGTGATCCAGACAAATACTTATTGGCTACAAAGTATCACCTTTCCTTATGCCAAAGAATCAGAGACCAGCGGTTGCTGCCAAGCATGAATTAGTACAAACAGAAGAGCCATCCAGGGCTCACATTAGTGGGCCACAGATCCTTATTTACATTTAAAAAAGAAAGTGTGCGACCAAAATCAGACTCACTACAGTCGGTGCCTCTTTATAGTCTCCATCAGTCAGGTGAAGAAAATCCCTTCCTTACTTCAGACTTAATTGGTTTCTAGGCACTGTAGTCCCCCTGTGCCATGGTTTTCTTATTCAACATGAGCTCAGGTGCAATTTTCTGTGTACGCTTGAGGCTAACGAGACAGCTCTAGTTATCAAGAGTATCTTTCATAGGAAACAATCCTCAAATATGTTCAAAAAGATGAATTGAAATTCTGAGGGATTTGACTTCCTTGAGATGTGCTTGAGAAGCATCATCTCTTAAAGTGGGTGAAGGAGAAAAGTTTTTTTTCTAAATTAAAGTTAGCTATCTATAACCCTGGGGATTTTTTTATTCTATTAATGGCTAAGTAGTCTCATATCAAACTAACTGTTCTGAAAATAATAACTGTAAACTCCAAAATAAAAGTGTAAGAGTAACTAGCTGAATGTTGAGTGAAAAAAACACAGCAACACTCTGAAAATCAGAGGAAATGGAATAACATTTGGTGAGGGGTGTGTGTGTGTGTGTGTGTGTGTGTGTGTGTGTGTGTGTGATTTTTAAGCAGAAGGCAGGTCATAGGCTGTGCTATTCAGGTTAGCCCAAACTCCAATATAAAGCTGCAGTTGATCTTCCCTGAAATCTAGCACAGAGTTCAGCACAAGGCTGTTAGAAAGTGAGAGGTGTGAAGAGTATTGGAAAGGAGAAACCAGAAAGAGAACCAAAAATTCAGTGCAGTCTTATCAACTTGTATGGCTGAACCTAGAACCATGCATGCAGAAAACATATCACAAGTAGCCTAGCCAAGACCGAGCCAGAATCAACTGAAAATTTAGTTTATTTTTGAAGCCTCAGTAACTGGCCTGCTTAAATAACTATGCTTTTCAGAGGAATATAGAAGGATCCAGAGTTTCTCTGACACAATATTCACCACATCCAGTATATAATAAAATTTTTTCAATATATGAAGAAAAAGAAATGTAACCCATTAGTAAAGACAATCAACAAAGACTAACCCTCGAGTGTCTCAGAAATCCAAATTACCAGACAATAGTCTCAAAGCATTGTTTAAACTTTGCTGAGTAATGCAAAAACAATATGCACACACTAAAAAAAAAAACACAGAGAATCGCAGAACAGAAGATAGAAAATAGAACCTAATAGAAATTTTAGAGCAAAAAACAACACAATACAAAACAAAACCCCAGAATATCTGAAAATGTTCAAAGTTCCATTTTTTGTTTGATAAATCTGTATGAAGAGGAAAAGGCGCTATTTTATGTTTTGAGGACCAAACACATGAATGTAAAACATGATGCACGTTGGTTCTCCAGAACTGAGTTACCCTGGGACTGAAATTTCATAGCCTTTGATCAGCATTTCCCCACATCTTTTACCCACCACGCCCAAGCAGCTATCATTCTGTGCTGTTTCTATACTTCTTAGATTCTGTATATGACTTAGATCATGCTGTTTTTTTCCTTTTCACTCCACCATAAATTTTTCTATTTTAATGCTGGCCTCATTCTGTTTTGATTACTATAGTTTTGTATCTTTTGAAATGAAGTAGTATATTGTTTCCAGTTTTGTTCTTGCTAAAGGCTGGTGAGGCTATTGATTTGTGTAAGATTGTTCTAAGAATTCTGTAAAAATACTATTGAAGTTTTGAAAGGGATTGGATAGTAGCTATAGAATTCCTTAATTAGTACAGGCATTTTGAAAATGTTGATCCTTCTAATCCATGAGTATGAAGTATCTTTATATCTTCCATCTTTTCCATCCATTTTTTTGTTTTGTTTTCAGTGTACAAGTCTTTTGGCACCTTTCTTAAATTTATTCTTTAGCTTTATATATATATATATATATATATATATATATATATTTTTTTTTTTTTTTTTTTTTTTTTTTTTTTTGAGAAAGGATTTCACTGTGTGGACCGACTTGAGCTTGCTTATATATACCAGGCTGCTTTGAACTCATGATGATCCTCCTGTCTCAGCCTCCCAAGTGCTGGGATTACAGGCTTACACCACCATACCTGGCATTTCCTTAGCATTTTGATGCTGCTGTAAATTGGATTATTTCCAACTTCCCTTTTGGATAAATCACATATTAATCTATATTATTAAATAGAAATTTTTAAATTTATTAAATAGAAATTTATTTTTGTATTCTGACTTTGCATTCAGAAACGTTACTGAATGTTTTTGTTGGCCCTGGATTTTTTGTTATGCTTTGTTCTTTTTGTAATATCTTCCAGGTTTCCTACATATAAAATCATACTACCCATAATCAGAGACAATTTTTCTCCTTCCTTCGGCTCTAGATGCATTTTATTTCTTTTTCTTGCCTGATTGCTCTGGGTAGGACAAACAACATTATGCAGAATAAAAATAGTTAGAATTAACACCTCTGTCTTATTTTCAATCTTGCAAGGAAAACTTTCAACTTATCACCACTGACTATGATTCTGGCTGTGGGTTTGCCATATATGGGCTTTATTCTGTTGAAGTACATTTTTTTCTATGCTTAATTTATCTAGAGTTGTCATCATGGAATGATGCTAAATTTTGTAGAATGCTTTTTCTGAATTAATTGAGATGACATTACAGATTTTGTCTTTCATTCTCTCAATATGCTGAATCATATATTAATGATTATACTACTTTGCATACATTGGTCCATTCTTGCACTTCCTTTAAATTATGGTGATCAACTTTTTAGTATGTCATTGACTTCAGTTTGCTAGTCTTTGGTTGATGTGTTTAAAATCTGTTCTTACCAGGATATTGATCTGCAAACTTTTTTTCTTATTATGTAGTGCCTTTGTCTGGCTTTGGTACCAGATTAATGCTGGCCTCATAAAAAGTTTGAAAGTGTTTTCTTCTCTTCAATTTTTGGATGCATTTAAAAAGAATTGGCATTACTTATTTTTTGAATATTTGTTAAATTTCAGTGGTGAAGCTCTAGAAATTTTTTCCTAATTTTTTTACTAAGTTGTATGTTTATGGGAGTTTTCCAGTTTCTTATGGGCTACTCAATTTGTTGGTATTCAATTGCTTATAAGCAGTCTCATATTTGTGTAGTATTAGTTGCAATTTCTCTTTTATTTCTCATTTTACTTACTGCATTATTATCTTTTCTAAGCTAGTGAAAAGTCTGCAATTTTATCATTTTTTTCAAATCCATTTTATTTTAAAGAGAAAAAAATTTCAAAACATGAGAGTCAGGGACAAACAATGATACCTACATTGCACATTGCCATCCCTAAATCAGTCACTCAAAGCAAAAGACATTTGCACTCAGTTGTCTGAACAATACCAGCACAAACCTTTCTCTTTAATGAACTCAGAGAAATCAGTAGTATAACTATCACAACTATCTTTTATATATACATATATTTTACATATATTATCTTTTATAATATACATCACTCATATATATATACATACATTGCTTCTTTCATCTTCACACACTAGTGAGACAACATGATGTCTACACACACGTCTGATTTATTTTCCTTAAAAGTATGCACTTAAATTGTATCCAATTACCTTAAAAGTCTCACATTATCCTTCTTTTTAGCTGAGTAGTACTCCATTGTATAAAATACCACATCTTTTTATCCATTCCCCAGTGGATGGCCATTTAGGTTGTTTTCAAGATTCAGCTATTACAAATTGTGCTGCTCTAAACATGGATACACATATATTGCTGTGGTATGATGTATTCAATTCCTCTGGGAAAATGTTCAGAAGTAGGATAGCTGGGTCAAGTGAAACCTCTAATCCTAGCTTTTCCAGGAATCTCCACACTGATTTCCACAGTGGTTCCACCAATCTTTAATCCCACCAACAGTGGAGAAGAGGTCCCCACAACCCCTCCAGAATTTGTTACTGGTTGATTTCTTGACCTTGACCATTCTTTCTGGAGTGTGATGGAATCTCAATGTTGCTTTAATTTGCATTTCTCTAATGACCAATAATGCTTAACATTTTTCATGTATTTATTTGTCATTTGTATTTCTTCATCTGAGAAGTGTGTATTCATCTCATATGCCAGTTTTGGATTGGTCTTTAAATCTGGGGGGACTGATTTTTTTGAATTCTTTGTATGTTCTCAATAGTAATCTTTCGTCTGAGGAGCAACTGGCAAACATTTTCTCCCACGTTGTGGGTTGCCTCTTCACTCTGTGGGCAATTTCTCTTGCTGTGAAAATGCTTTTAAGTAGCATGAGATCCCAGTTGTTAATTTTTTGTGATAGTTCCTGTGTAGTAGAACTTTTGTTCATGAAGTCTTTGCCTATACCAATGTTTTCAATACTTTTATCTATTGTATCTTCCAGAAGATTTTAATGTTTCTGTTTTAATATTTACATCTTTGGTCCATTCTGATTTTAGTTCAGTGTATGGTGAAAGATATGGGTCCAATTTTAATTGCTTATATATGCAGTACTAGTTTTTCCAGGATAAACTCTTTAATAATCTCTTTAATAAAAGAGATTATCTTTCTTCCAATAAAAAGTTTGACCCCTTTGTAAAAGATAAGGTATCTTTGTGTATCTTGAGTTGTTTCTATGTCTTCTAGTTTGTTCCACTGATCTTCAGGTATGTTTCTTTTTCCAGAACCACACTGGTTTTATCAGAGTATCTTTTTTATATTTTTTATTTTAAAGAGAATAAAACAAAAGAGAACAGAACAAAGCAAATCAGAACAGAACAATGCAAGCAACACAGCACTTCACAACAAGACAAGCGGTATCAACAGTACTACCCTAATGTCTCTTTTCTTTGAAATAGTTGACAATACTTTCACACACAATACGATCAGGCATAACAAAATCGTATAAAACCATTCAAAGGAATGAAAGCATTATAGGACTTCAAAAGCAAATAACAGGAAATGAACAATGACTAATCTAATATTGCATTTTCCTTAAAAAATTTGTTTATACCATCACACATAATAAAATCTAGTAAGACAGAACCAATCAAAACAGAAGAACAAAAGCATGGTAGGACTTCACAACAAGATGATAGTAAATCAGCAATAGCTGCCATAATGTCTTGTTTCCTTCAAAATAGCTGTTCATACCATCACACATAATAAAATCAAACAAAACAGAATAAAACCAATCTAATCAATGAATGAAAGCATTATAATACTTCAAAGCAATATAGTGGGAAACCATGATTACCATAAAATCTTATGTACTCTTACCATTTCTTACACTAGGGAGACTATACGGTATTTATACATGTAAGTTTGATTTATTTCACCTATGAGTATGGTCTCAAGTTGCATCCATTTACTTATAAATATCTCAGTGTTATCATTCTTTATATCTGAGTAATACTCCATTGTGTAAAAATACCATACTTTTTATCCATTCCTCAGTTGATGGGCATAGGTTGTTTCCAAGATCTGGCTATTACAAATTGTGCTGCTTTAAACATGGGTGCACATATATCACTGTGATACGATGTTTTCAACTCTTCCAGAAATATGCCTAGAAGTGGAATAGCTCGGTCAAATGGGACTTCCAATCTCAGCTTTTTGAGGAACCTCTAGACAGACCTCCACAGTAATTGCACCAGTCTGTACTCCCAACAACAGTGCAGAAGAGTTCCTTTTTCACCACAGATTTTCCAGCATTTGTTGTTGGTAGTTTTCTTTATTCTGACCATTCTTTCAGGAGTGAGATGGAATCTCAGTGTGGTTTTAATTTGCATTTCTCTAATGACTAATGATGCTGAACATTTTTTCATGTATTTATTTGCCATTTGTATTTCTTCATCTGAGAACTGTGTATTCATCTCAGATGCTCATTTTTGGATGGGGTCTTTGAATTTTGAGGGTCTGATTTTTTAAAATTCTTTATATGTTCTAGACAGAAGTCCTTTGTCTGAGAGACAGCTAAGATTTTTTTCCCCAATTTGTGGGTTTTCTTTTCACCCTACTGTCGAAGATTTCTTTCGACATGAAGAAACTCTTTAATAAGACGTGATCCCAGTTTTTGATTCTGGGAAGTATTTCCCATGCAATTTGATTCTTGTTCATGAATTCTCTACCTACTACTATGTCTTCAAGATTTCTACCTACTTTGTCTTTCAACAGATTTAGTGTTTCTGTTTTAATATTCCCTGACTTGATACTACAAAGCCACTGTAATAAAATCAATATGGCACTGGAATAAAAACAGACCTGAAGACCAATGGAATAGATTAGAAGATACAAACACAACTACAAACACACTCAAACACCTTATCTTTGATAAGGAGCCAAACACATACACTGGTAGAAAGATACTCTCCTTAATAAATGGTGCCAGAAAAACTGGCCCTCCATACACTGAAAACTAAAACTAGACCCATGCCTATCACCATGTACTAAACTAAAGTCTAAATGGATCAAAGATCACAGTGTTTTTATGGTATAATTTCAAGACAGGGATTGTGATGTCCGCTGTCTTGTCTTTGTTGCCTAGGGTTGACTATGCTACTCTAGGTCTCTTCTGGTTCTAGATGAATTTTTGAGATTGTTTTTTCTAATTCTGTTAGATATACTATTGAAATTTTAATTGGGGTTGCATTGAATCTCTGTAACAATTTTGGAAGTGTGTCCATTTTCATTGCATTGATTCTGCCTACACAAGATTGCGAGATATCTATTTTCTAATATCCTCTTCAATCTCCTTTTTCAGAGCACTGTAGTTTTTAACATAGAGGTCTTTTACAACCTTCATTAGATGGATTCTTAGGCGTTTCATTTTTTTTTTTTTTTTTGATGCTATTGTGAGAGGTGTTGTTGCCCTGACTTCTCTTTCAGGGAGTTTGTTATTCGTGTATAGAAAGGCTATTATTTTTTTGAGTGTTGACTTTGTATCGTTATGCTACTGAATTTGGTTACTAAATCTATTAGTCTTTTAGTGGAGTTTTTAGAGTCTTTTTATTTATTATTTTTAAAAATTAATAGAATATCTCTGATCACTGCCATTCTTTCACTAGTTTTTATTTCTGCTGTCATATTTGTTATATTTTTTCTTGTCAAGCTTCTATTTTGATTTCTTTTTGCTGTTGTTGTTCCTGGAGGCATAAAGTTACATAGCTGATTGGAGAGATTTCTTTTTTTCTTAAGGTAGGTATTAATTCTATAATGTATCTTTTAGAACTGTTTTTGTAGAATTCTGTAAGTTTTGATATTTTGCATTTTCATTTTAGTCTCAAGACAGTGTTTGATTTCTTTCTTTGACCTGCCTGAACAGCTCCCCCGCCCTGAGCACATTTGTTGTTTAGAAGAGGCTTGTAAAGAGGTAAGTTAATAGGAAGAAACACAAGGAGTCATTTCTGCAAGTGTTTTGCTATTTCAAGATATTTTCAGGATTTGTTTTTATTTCTTGGTAGGAAACCGAGACATCAGGTACTAAAGGACAACAAGCTTTGATCCAAATTGAGACTGAAGTTTCTTTCAACTGATTTCCCCACCTGTGAATATTCAATACACAATATTATCTTTTTCAAAAATTGTTGAACAAAAACATTGTGAGAAAACACATTGGGAGAAATCTTTTTTCTTACAAGTAAACTTCAATTGTTTTGATTTCTAAAGCAGAAAAAACTAAAAAGAATGACTCAATGCTTACAAGGGTCCAGTAAATTACAACCCAAACAAATGGTAAAATAACAATCTTTTAAAATACAAATTGGCAAACTAAGGGAAAATGCTACATGAATGAAGGTATTTACTGCAGCAATATCTTGTAAGGAAAAGACTTGAAACAGAATTAACCAGGAAGAAAGACTTTTCTGTAGCACATAGGAGACTATTAAGTTCCATGTAAGTACACAATTCTCCTTAGAAGCACAAGCAAAACTGTGCTTCTATTCCTTTGTCTTTACTTCTCTATATTTGAATCAGTGGGCTCCATGGCTGACATTTTTCATTCTTATTCTCCTATATTTTAGTTTTCTGTTACAGCATGATAAATTCCCACAAACCTAATCATCTAAAACAACATACTTTTATTATATACCAATTAGGGACATCAGAAGTCTGGGTGGGATGGACAAAGCTCTTTTCTTAGGACCACACAAAAGCTGCAGTCTTGTTGAAAGCTAACTTGACTGTAATCTGGAGATTTCTGAAAGAATTCACTTCCTGACTTTCTCTGGTTCTTGAAAGAATTTAAGTCCTTGCAGTTGTAGTTCTGGCTTCTTTCTGGGTATAGGTAACTCTAAATTCCTAGAGTCTTTTTCCAAGGTTTTCCATATGGGCCCTTTCATGTCAGCAGTAAACAATTTCCCTTACATTTCACTTCTCAAATCTGAGTTGTTTTGTTTTTGTTTTTGTTTTTTGTTTTGCTACCAACTGGAGAAAACCATGCTTTTACGGGGCTCATGTAATTACGTTAATGCCACATGCATGATCCCCCACCACCATCCTAAACCAAATGAATAGTAACCGTCATTGTATCTGCAAGTTTCCTTTTGCTGTGTAACTTCATACAATGATGGGAATCGCACCAAGGGGGAAAAGTAAAGGGTTCCCCTTGAATTCTGCATCCAACACTACAAGAAAGCCATAAGCATCACTTTCACCTTTCCTTTAGTCTTTTAATCAGTTGTTGACTTAGCCAAAGTGTTTCCAGAAAACTGAGTTCTAAATGCACCTCAATTTCCTTCCAAATTTCCACTTCTTTCCCTTGCTTTGACCTCTCGAGCACTTATATCATAAAACGTATTTTGCTTACTTGTATTTGTCTCTCCCATTATATTAAACTTTCTGCTGTGATTTCCACGTCTAGAAAGGGCCTGGCACATAGCAGGCACTGTATAAATATGCATATAGAGAATAAATAAATAAATGATGCTAAATCTGTAGAGTATGTTGACAACTTTACAAATACGAATTTTTAAATACAATTTAAATAGTGGTAAGAGGGTAAGATTTTAATAACTTCAGAGTCTATGCCTTATACCAATGATGGTGAACATTTAGAGCTTTCAGTGGTACAAACAGCCTGCAGCATCCCCGCTGAAGGCTCACCACAGCTTCCCTGTACTTCTCACTGATGCTGTGTTGTCATAACAAACAAGACTCAATCCAAGGGACTGTTCTTTGGGATTTAGGCATTAACCAAGTATCCTGAGGTAGTGTTAAGGACCTTATGGCACATCATAAATGGAAAAATATGCAAAAGACAGTGTGGTGGATAAGAAAGCATAGGAAATAGAATCACACAGATTTGGATTTAAGTCTCGGTAGCATTTACCAGTAGTGCGACTTGAAAATTCACTTAACCTCTAGAGTAGATTCAAATCTATTTGCTCACTGAAGAGACGAGGACACTACTTTCATCACTGGATTGTCATGGGGATAGTATGAGACACTGAATTTGTTACTTGAATAGTATATGCTCTTATATTGTTTTTCTTCATCTCCATTGATTCTCCTAATTGCCAAGGAAAGGTTGCTCACCCAATACCACCTCTTCATTTAATCTGTATTCAGTTACAGGAGATCTTTTCTGATAGGAAAGGACCATTTTTAATGAAAATAGTATGTTTTCAAAAATAGAATCAAGTTACAATAATGGTAAGTAGCCTATGATGATAGAAATATGGAAAGTACAATTTAAATATAAAATAACTCCCCCTGAACTCTAAAAGATTTATATTCTCAAATTATTATAACTTGAAATTTCTTGGTCACTATATTCTATGTGATAGCTTGAAACATCAAATATTGGTCACTGTCAGAGTATAACTTCTTAAATCAAAAACAAAGAAAATGTGTTTAGATTTTGACCTTGAAATGAATTATTATTTGGCCTTGAATCAGTGACCTTATTGCTCTTGACCCTCTGGTGAATTCTGAGAATTCTTGCATGGATGAACAAATGATATTTGTAGACAGATAAATCCCATATTAATAAAATGAATGTCCATAGTTTTCCTCACATATACCATCCTTATAATCTTAATATCTAAAGATATAGTGCATATTGTGTTTTAGGAGCATATTATTTTCTTATTTTTTCTTTTTCTTTTATCTTCCTCCTTGCATCTTATAAAAGCTAAATAAGCTCTTTTGCTTCTCCTTCACACTTTCTGCCAGCATCATGCAGATGTAGTTATAATTTTCTTACCAGTCGGTCACTTCCACAGTTTCATCATTTTGTACACATCTTTGAAAACTCTGAACTCAGTAGAAAGCTCCCTGTGAAGTTACTCAGACTTCACTAACCTGCCCCCTCTGCAACTTCGTGAATGCTTATTCCAGTAAAATCATCATTTTATTTGTGTGTACCTCATGTCCTCTGAGATTTTTATTTTGGATATTAAAGAAGCTTCAAAAAGAAAGATTCCAAATGTTTATTCATCTTGTGTCTTTCATTAGGAAATTTTAGAGAACAGTAGGTTCACAATAAAGCAGAAGGAGGGTAGAGAACTGTGAAAGAAGTTTTCTTGTAAGCTGATGCCTGATATATTCGAACATTTGAAAAGAGAAAATATTTTTGATCTGATGGAACAAATTAATGATAGGTACATGGAAACTATTCATGTTCTAAACAAACCAACCAAAAAACACACACAAGGCACAGTTTTCCTTTGGTTCCAGGATCTCCAATAGATACCAAAATTCATGGATGCTGATGGCCCTTGCATAAAATGGATAGTATTTCATATAACCTATGTTCATAATCAGATATTTTAAACCATATCTATGTTCCTAATAATACCTACAATAATGTAAATAGTTGTTGTATTGAATTGTTTACAGAATAGTGATGGAAAAAACTACAGTATTTAATACTGATGTAATTTCTTTCCAATATCTTTGTTCCTTAGTTGGGTGAATTCCCAAATGTGGAGCCTGCAGATAGAGAGGCCTGAGATCATCACTAGCCCTTGGAAGATGAAATGCATTTTGCAAAAATAGAACCAAAGCTGTGTACTTGTTCTGCTTTGCACAGTATTTAAATAATAATTTAAACCCTGATCATTAATTAAGCAAACTCAGAACAGTAGTAAATTATACTCCAACGTGTCTGTAACAGTGTCTCCCACCCAACAAACCTGTTGCAATTAGAGTTTGCCAGACCCTTCATGTGGAAGTGAATTTGTGCTGCTCTGAAGTCTAGACTTGTCCCCTTCTTCGAACAATATCATGTGGTAGAAATGATGCTACAGCTTTTTGAAGTTGAATTTGAAAGAGATTCTGTAGTTCCTATTTTCAAACTTTTGCAATACTTCTTGGAATTCTCCCTTCAGTCTGCCATGCTTGGAGAACACCCATTTCCACCCACATTGTCTCCCCATTACAATGGGGAGAATCAAGGAGCTCTGGTCAAAATATCCAGGTGAGGCCAGCTGCTGCCCGTCCACTGTCTGAACGTGGTCACATAAGTGAAGTTAGGTAAAATTAGCAAGAGGAGCCACCCAGAAAATCTGTAGAATCACAAAAAAGAATAAATTACTTTTTAAGGAACTAACTTTGGGGTGATTTGTTACCCCGAAATAGATAACTGAAGCAATATCTATGTTCAGAAGATGGAAGGAAAGATACAGAAATAAAAGAATGCTAAATTATTTGTTAAAATGCCAGGAAAGTAATAATAGCTTCAAAAGATGAATAAAGGAAAAGAGCACAAGAGTGTATATTATTAGACCTAAAATACCACAAGAAACAACTGAAGTGTTTAAAGTTGTTGCCTGGGGCCAGACTGTAGGGTGGGCCAGGGGAATGCAATTTTTTTTATTACAGACCTTTTAGTAGTATTTGATTTTTCACATGTGAACATAAATAGCTTTGATACAAATGAATTTATATACTTTAAAATTCTCCCTGGGATACGAAATTGTGTAAAGTAAGGGCAGGGGAAGGCCTAGGGCTTGACAGTCAACGAGGAGGCAGCTCCAGTCTAGAGGAGAGCTTCTGTTGTCTGCTCTGTCCTGGAAGGCTTCTCCTTCCTTCCACATCTCTCTTTACAGTCGCAGTTTTTGACAACCAGTTCAAAATTAGGATGTTTTTAAATTTGCAAGTAAAGACATTTCGAAGATTGCAGCAACTCAAGAGACAGTAATCAATTGTCCTTTTGTCTTCAGCTAATTTCTAACAGGGCACCATACCTTTAAAAGAAAGCGTAGGAAGAAAACCAGTGGCAATTCAACTCCTAATACCTGAGCTCAAAGAGTACTATCTTTAAATGACTAGGCCTAAATACTTTGAAAGAGTCACAGTTCTGTATGATCTGATTGCTGGAAAATATACTTGTAATTCTTCTAGGTTTGGGACTCCTTTTCGCATAATCTTACATAAATGAGGTAGTATTAGTAATACATAGGTGTGAATAGCTTTAGAAATTTTGCTTATTTTTATTTTTGCTACTTTTCCCTTCAGACTTCTTAATGTCGTTTTTTGGTCTGTTAGGGAGATCGCTTCAAGCCATTTATTTTTTCTTAAAGCAACATAGTTTGTGGCTTTGGCTACACACTTCTAACAACTGGACAACGGACTTTAAAAAAATCAATCAAAGCAGCTGTTTGGTAAAGTGTATTGACGATTTTCTCATCTTTCAGCAAGCTGTTATGGAATTACATCACTTCCACTCAAGTATTTCTCATTCTCCGAAATTTCTTTGTCTCTGACTGACTCTCCTTTACGACTTCTTCTTGTCCCAGCTACCTTCAAAGAACCCCAGGATTATGCTTTCTGGCTGGGTGATTTCAGTAATGAAGGTGGAGCTTTTCATGGGAAATGGATCAAAGAATATTTGTATGGTCAATTTGTATGCACAAATGTCAAGATGTGAAATCCTGCTTCTGTCTTCTTCATCTTCGCCAGCAGTATTCCTGAATTCTTTTTCCACCAGCTCCTCAACACATCAGGATACCTAATTCAATCTTATCCTCTAGTCTGACAAATGAAAAAACATATAGCAAATAACAAAAATGTGTTGACAAACAGCGTGTTTTATGAATCTATCATTTGACTATTTATTCCCAGTTTTACCACCAATCAGGAATATTACATATGATTATTCTCATTTTACAGACAAGTTTATATAACTGACTCAAGGCCACATAACTAGACCAATGTGGTGACAGATTTCCACCCACATCTTTTATCACAAAACTTATTCTATTCTGTAATATTACATGGATTTAGTTGGCTCCTTGGGACTTAAA
Organism: Cavia porcellus; assembly: GCF_034190915.1. Taxonomy (NCBI): domain Eukaryota; kingdom Metazoa; phylum Chordata; class Mammalia; order Rodentia; family Caviidae; genus Cavia; species Cavia porcellus. The sequence goes on along the minus strand of NW_026947484.1, from coordinate 181,709,750 downwards.
AACCACTCCCATTCTATTGTTTTGATCCTAAATAGTTCTATCTTTCATTGAGTCACTTTTGGAGATTCTCACCACTACATTTTTTTTTTTAACAGATTAAGCCTCAATTCTAAATGGTTCACTTGATTCTGTTAACCCAAATGCCTCTTTGCTTTGGCAGAGATCAGTCTGGAGAATGATCAGTTCTCTGAGGCCTCTGATGCTTGGTGTTCCCTGATTCCCCTCAATGCAGCTTACTGCTCAAGATTTCTACCCTTGACAGACACTTATAAAAATGAATGAATGTTATATTCATCATTTATTCATGTCGTTATGTCCTATGCACTGTGTTATAGGTAGTGCAGAACAAAAAGTCAAATCAAGAACAAATCCTGATGTCAAGGAGCTACCTCTATAAAAGGCAGTTGAGGGGCTGGGGATTTAGCCCAGCGGCATAAGCACCTGCCTTGCAAGCAGGCAGTCGTGAGTTCGATCCCTGGTACCGATAAAAAGGAAAAAGACAAAAAAAAAAAAAAAAGGCAGTTGAGATACATAGATTTATATCAATAATAATAGTAATTTTAATTGTAAACACTTATGAAACTTTTGCCATATTCCACGTGCTTCACAATAATTAGTTTGTACTTGCAGAAACTTGATATGATAGTTCTATTCCTATCTCCATTTTATGTAAGAAAAATAGCTGCATCGAGGTCAAATCATGAATCCAAGGTTGTTCAACCAGATCCTGGCTGTTAGCTTTACCAAGTTTAATAAAGATGCTGCACAAAATGCAGAAGAATCACAAAGCACGGGGCCTTACAGGAGAGAGAAGTATCAATCAGGTGCGTAAAACTATGATGACTTCCTGCAATAGTGACATTTGAGCCAACTCCTGGAAGATGGGTGGTATGAGATCATGAAGAATGAATATGCACGGGGGTCATTTTAGAAGGAAAAAATGGCAATTGGCTGGTTGTTTGTGGCATACTGATGCTGAAGCCCCAAGCTGCATCCTGTCCGTTGTGACATGATTCATCAGCGTAGCACTAAAATACCTGAAAATGTGAAAGACTGGGGAGCTCTTTATCCACCAGCCTGAACAGGTTTTGGGAAGAGTTCCTTTATCCCCTTTTAGCAGGACTCTGGATCGCCCTCCTGGTTTATCACTACCTGTGGGATGGTAGATCCCTCTGTTTACGAAAGCCTGTATGAAAAGACCTTGAGTAAGGACAATGACCAAGGAAAGGAAGCAGTTATGGGCCACATCACGTGAGTAGATTCACTGGCTCACCTAGGGAAGCACTTTCCCATTTGCTCCACATCAACAATTGCTTCTAATCAGAGACAGATGGTGGTGGGTTATTTAACCTCTGTGTGCTTCCTGAACGTGATATGGCTGCTCAACTAGCTTGACAACTAAACTGAGGGGGACACCAAGCCAAGATAGTTGGAGAAAAGTGTGAAACTGTAATCCTTACCAACTGTATGGACCCTTCACTATGTCCCATCTGCTCCTGAAGTGTATGCCCTGCTTTTCCTACCAAAGACAGCTCTGAGAGGAATGTGGCAAAAATCTAATGCCTGCTGTATATGTCAATGTCATTGACCACAGCAACAACTGTTGTGGAGATTCCTTAGTTGTTCAATCCTCTAACTTCAAGTCCTTTTAAAGTACAGTCTCATGGATCATCTAGCATCTTTTTGTTTGTTGGTTGGTTGGTTTGAGATACAGTCTTGCTACATAAACTAAACTGTCCCTGTGTTTGCTGAGATTACAGGCATGTGCCACTATGCACTAGTCACTTAGCATCTTGGTTCGACTTTTTGTTCTCGTTTTGTGATTTTTCTACTACACATATGTGATCAAGAGGTCTCTCTAATTAGGCCATTGTTTTTTGTTATGCATGTTTTCCTAAGTTGCTACTAATTGCCTATTCCTGACACTAGGAAATGTACCTTATTTTCTTTCTTTCCTAAATCCAAACTGTGGTTCCAGTGTTTATGTTCATTGTGCTCCAAAATAGTCCTTATCTGGCAATGAGCTTTTTCTGTGAATCTTCCCAAAAGATACTTTTTTTTGTTTTGCAAATGAATTTTGACACTATTTTTCTGTGTACGCATATATGTGTGTGTTTCTGTGTATACATGTGTGTATCCATGTGCATGTGTGTGTATATGTCTCTGTGTATTCACTGAATGTGTGTAGTTTTTACTTTATTTACCCTATTTCTAATCTTGCCCTGGGTTTCTGGAAGTCCAACGAGGCACAAGTAAAGATGCAGGATTCAAAGGTGCACATTTCCTTTGGCTCTCTGATGAATGGAGTAGAGTATTCTGATGAAATTCCAATGTAAAAGCAGGAAAAAAACTGATTAAATGGGGAAAAAATGACAAATATCTCATAACAGATTATTTCTCTAGAATGACAACATGTTCAAAAAGTCAAAGAATTCAAAACTACAAAAAATGTGATATGAAATCAACATTAAACTTCCTGGAAAACTCTTATTCCTGTGATGCGTTAGGTCAGGTGTGGCCCCTTTGCCTACTCATGAAGAACTGTATTTTATAGGCCTTTACAGGATTATTTAAACTTTGGAAAATAAAGTTGCTACCTGTATCTCATTTCTAAAGGATCCTAAGCCACTTCCGCCAAATGTACCAATTCCAGAGGATGACTATCTTTGGGCTTTAGGTAATGTCACCAGATACTTGGGTTGAGTTTTTTGTAGTTTCGGGTTCTCTTCCCAGTGAAGCCAGGTTTTATGGCTTTTGAAGATTCACTTCATCTTTTGCAGCACAAGAATGATCACTTCATTCTAAAGACCACATGCTGATTGGATAATTTCTATAGATCTCTCTCACTGTCTGTCTCTCACTGGCTTGCTTTTGTCTGCTCATTCCTTTTCTTTCTCTTAATTATTTCATGAGGTTTTTGCTTTACGTATTTCCCATGCTCAGTTCAAGTCATCCGTTATCCTTCTCCTCATCTTCAGAGCCTGACGGCTTTTCCTCCCATGGCCTGGGATTGCAGCACTGCAGAGCGCCATCATTCCCAATCTTGGTAATTGAAGCAGAGATTAGAAATTATGTAATCCCATACTCCATAGAGGTTTTGGCTCATGGTGGCTTTTGACTCTCATTTCATGGAAAATGTGACATGCTCAAAACTGGAGAGCAGATCTGCCAAGTCAATAGATGAATGAAAACTTGTTCAAAGTTCTTGGTATTTATTAGCTTGGCTAAAACAGTATCTTTTAGAATTCTACACAGGCAAACTTTTTGGTGTGTTTTAGTTTTTAAATTATATGAACATTTTATTTTGATACTAGCACTATGAAGGCTATGAAAATATTCCAGTGTGGTTCTATAACAAGGGCTATGAACTACATTTAGAATTTAGTATTATACATTGTTTGTTGACTTTTTTTGATAAAATAAACTGCAGCCCTTAAACATATACTTTTGATTCAAAGTTGATTATAATAAATTAAACTTCTTTTAATAAGTTTGACTCAGAACTTACAAATCATTGTAATGGTTGAAACATTGTGTCAACTTGAGCAGTGACTCAGCAAGGGCCAGGGTCCTCATTTTGTAAATATTCTCAGTCTGTGCAAGACGAGGGCACTAGCATGGTACCTCTACTCAAGGACAGGTAGCCGGCATAAAATATAAAGGAAGAAAAGAGGCGTATCAACCCACTTTGCTCTCGCTGCTTTTGCTGTCTTCTGCTGCCTTCAGATGTAGCCCCTCTGCCATGACATCACGCCTAGGAGCCACTTGATTATGGGCTGAAACCTCCACTTACTGTGAGCTAAATAAACCTTTCCTTCCTTAACTTTGGGTATTGGGTATTTTGTCCCAGCAATGATAGAAAAGTAAATGAGACCATCATTAAGAAAAAACTCTTTCTGGACATTTGTAGATATCTTCTTATGTTCAAAACAATTCATTAATTCAATTTTGGAAACTTAACCCAAATATCAGAATTAAGGAGATTTAAACAACAGCATGAGGATTTGCAGGAATCCCCATTTTCTACGTTTTAGTCCTTCAACTCCCTTTTCATTTATTTTTACTATAATATTCTTCTTAGAACATAATCTAAATTGAGGTTTTGCCTGAACAAAACGCCTCAATGACTTCATACCATTTCACAAATTAAGTCACAGTTCCAAGAACCAACAATGCAAAATTTCCATGATGTGATTTTAGCTTCTCTTAATCTTGTATTATTTTGTTTTCTTTTTCTTTCATTTCCTCCTTTCCTTCTTTTCTTTCTTCCTTTCCTTCTAAAGTATTAAATACTCACAAAGTAATGAGGAACAAATTGAAATAAGTCTCTAACACCTCCAGTGTACTGGAGGCCCCCACAACACCTTCTACATATTGAGATCTTGCTTTTCCTTCATGTGCTTCCATCATTCACCCCACCCACCACCCACTACCATCCCTCCCCATCTGTGTATCTGTCTTCTTCTCCTCCTCCCCCCTCCCCCTCCCCTCCCCTCCCCCTCCCCCCCTTCTCCTCCCCCCCCTCCTCCTCTTCCTCCTCCTCCTCTTCCTCCTCCTCCTCCTCCTCCTCCTCCTCCTCCTCCTCCTCCTCCTCCTCCTCCTCCTTCTTCTTCTTCTTCTTCTTCTTCTTCTTCTTCTTCTTCTTCTTTTATACCAGGGATTGAATTCATGACCTCATACTTGCCACACAGGTGCTTATGTCACAGAGCTAAATCCCTGGCCCCCTCCATCTGTGTTCTTTTCATTCAGACTCACTTCCTTCATGAGTACTGTGCAATGTAGCATGCCCACCTTCTTTGGGACACCTACATACTCATTCCATAACAGTTTGTGAATGGAGATAAGTGTGAATGGAAAAAAAGACGCATGCTCTAATTTGACAAGGTAGCTTGTAATAGTTGATTGATTGTGACAACTTGAGAAGTTTAGTTAAAAGAAGCTTAACTAAACTAGCTAAGCAATACTATACCCTAGGCTATAGAAGGCCCACCCTAGGGTAGATTGTTGCCTAGATGAAATGAAGAAGGATAAATCTGCTTTTATTCTTCAAAGGAGCTCTAGTTTCCACCTTCAGGTTGGATATCAGTGCAGACCCTTCTGTTCCTGGGGTAGAATCTTCAGCCTTCCTTCATAGACTACTGGCCTCCTTGTATGGACTTGCACAGATGCTGCAGTGAACTCCAGACCTTGGACTGAAGCCTTCAGTCTCCAGTGTGCAGAAACCTTCTACACTCTTCCTCATCTGATTCTATGTGTGACCATCATAAGCCAATTTTGTAATTTCTTATATATTTGTATGTCTTGTGTTATGTCTTTTTATCAAGTAAAACACAGACTGATACATCACTGAAAATCTGGATGTCTGGATTCATGTTCTGTCTTTGCCACTTAGTTACTGAGGGACATCAGGCATAGCATTTGTCCACTCCAGGACTCATATTTTTCTACTCTACAAGGTGGAAAGTGAATTTAATTACTTATAAGGACCATTGAAGTTGAAGAATCCAAAGCATATTTTTCATGTCCATAAATGCTTTAGCCCTTGCAATGGATAATAATCATGTTCCTCACCTAATTCCTGACCTAAAATTAGATCTTTTAGCTTTATTGGTTTGTGTTATTAATCTCACAATTTTATCTAACATAAACTCGATAGACCTAACTTGTAACAATTCTCAGCCATTATATCAAATTCATTATCTAGTTATCCAATAATGAAAAATACTGGTCTTGTATTTCATTGTTAGGTTTTATTTTTATTATATATATCTCAGTAGGCTTGTTTCCGTTGCTTTTTTTCTGACTTAAAATGCCAGTACTAAACAAAACATTAAAATTCTGTCCACTTGAACAATGCCTTAAACCTTATTTACGTCGATTGTGTTCAAATTCATTGCAAACCCATATATCACTTGAGTCTCTATTTAATTCCATCCTCTCTTCTGAGCTTGAAGTTTTTTCTATCTAGAACTACAGTTTGAAGAACCTAAACTAGAAACTTTATCACAAAATTCATGCCAGCAATATTAGCAAACTAGATTAGGGAATAGATTTATGAGTTTTTCCAGCTCTTTAGAGTTTCTGTACTTTTTAAAGGAAGCTGTTTATTTTTTTATGACCTATCTTCTCTTTCTTAGACATGATCTCCAGGAATCTCTTCTTTTATATTTGTTATATGATTGCCTTTTCAAGTAGCTCCTGAATCTGTATAAGCATCTAATGGATGTTTTATTTTCTGGGCTTTTGGATAGATGAGACCATTCCATTGCATCCTGCAGACATTTGTTGGCCAATGACAACTTCCCTGTGACTAATTTTCCACTTCTTTAAATTGGTTACCTTTCTTATCAATTTGTGTTGAATACTAAATAGAATAGTGTGAGCAAATCTGAAAACTAAAAGCCCCAGTAGAGGTAGTGGTGGTAGAGTGTCCTTTAAAGCTGTCTCAATGTTTACTGGAAAACTGTCCCATGTACAGGTCATGTAAAATTTCTGTTACTGTTAGGGAAGAAGACAGTTGAGGGAAAGTTTTATTTTATATTTTGTTTTAATACTACAATAATAAAATATAAGTAGAACTTCTGTACTGTTGTGTGTTGTTTTCCTCTAGTATTTCATGTTATTGGAAATATTTATTTTTTAAAGTAAAACTTGCCCAAGTTTATTGTGTAAGTTGTATTCTTGGAAATACATTGGCAAATACTAAATAAAAGACATCAGACCAAACCTATATAAAAACATGAGTTTATATATAGTCATAAAATGAATGACAAATGAAAAAAAACAGTTACATAATCTCTGAGGATTGCATTGTGAGGTTCATGTCTGGAACCAATATTGTCTTTAAAAATTTCAATTGTCATAATAAAGTTATTAAAATTTATTTGATTATGATTTTGAATTTATGATAACTAGTAGTCTCGAGAGTCTAAGCACAAAAATACCTTTCCACATCTTAAGGTTCCTCTTTCATATGTCAGTTTAATATCCTGTTATCCTAGAAGGAAAAGAAATCCAGAAACAACTATTTTTTATAAATAGAAGAAGCTTATTTACTTTGTTTTGTTTTTAATTTTAGTTTATTCGTACAATGTATAGTATTTGATGTTTACTTTGCTCACTTTCGTTACTGTCACAATGTGAGAAAACTGAAAACATGACACTGCAGAAAATCAACTGCAGAAATAGTAAAAAATTACTTAGCCTCTTATTTGAATAAAAATACATTATATACAGTATACCATCTAATCCAAATAGGAAGAAACCAACCAAATGGAGAAAATCTTCTGTGCTAACTCCATGCTATGGTAGATTATGTCAATTGTTTCTTTCCAATCTTTTTTAGCCAGAAGCTTCTGAAGCAAAACAACGATTTTTGTTAATATAACAGGTCCTTAACGTCAGGTTTGTATTTTGAAATAGCAGTTCCCTTAGGCCAATTAGGTTAGCATGTTTGAATTTCTGAATTTTTAAAAAATTTGAAGTATGTATAACAACTCACATAAAACTTTTGTTTTATACACAAAGGTATTACTCCACTAATTGTTATAAAGTAAGGATCCAAAACTAAGGTCCAGGGAAGAAAACTGATTTACTGAAGTCCGTATAACTACTGAGGAATTGAGTTAAAACTTCCCTTTAAGCTCCATGTCCCAAACTCAATTATTCTGTCATTCCTGATCATTCTTCTTCATCTCGCAGGAGCAGCAACATCTCGTCAGTATCGCTTTAGTTCCTGGGATGTATTGCTTCTCACTCTGAAAAATACTATTCTTTTGGAAATTCTGTGGAATCAGTAGATATCATGCCACCTCGTTGTGGGAATTATTTTTTTCTAACCAGAGGTTGAGGTTTTTCATAGAAATAACAGGAAAAATATCACTAAAATATAACGCGTGTTGGCTGTATTATTAAACTTGCTTTGAGGAGATGTTCACCAACTAAGCTTCAAGTTTCCAGTTTAATTGCTCACACAAGGAACTTGTCTTTTTTTTTTTAATTTGTTTTGTTTTGTTTTGGTACCGGGGATTGAATTCACAACCTTGCACTTGCTAGGCAGGTGCTTAGGCCACTGAACTAAATCCTTGGCCCCTGAAACTTGTCTTTTTAAAAGAAAAAAAAAACTTAAAAGTTGTTTGGGAATGATGTTTTCCTTCATGAAACTTCATGTGAAAAATACTTTGATGTTCATTATCATTCCCAAGAGAAAGGAAACAAAGGCAATTTATGTGCGAGGAGAATATGAGTCAGTTTCTCTTTTTGCTAGAAGACGGGGGAACCCCAAACTTTAAGCCCCAGATAGACCCACTCCTTCTTAGTTCACCATTTGCCCAATGACTCACTCTGCCGTGGAACTATTTTATGGAGGGCAGCGCTGGCACACCATTTCTACCAGAGGTTGCAGATATTTTTCTTTAAGCTCTTATATGCTACTGCTCTCATGAACTCGTTACGAATAAGAGACAAATGTAACTTTTGAGACCCTCTCATTTCTCTGTTGTGAATTCAAAATTGTCCTAGTTTCTAAGACTTCCTACTTTCCCAGACAATCAAACAGCTATGGCTTTATGGGGATCAAGGTGGTGTGAACATGGTATCTAAAATAGCCAATAGGCAGAATGTATAGAGTTTTGGATGAAGGACAGAACTCCCCTGAATGTCCAAGAGGTTAAATGAATATACATGAGGCTCCAGCAATGAGCCAGGCACAGGGCTGTGCATTTTTACCCATGGCTGTCTTCTTTTCATTGGTGCAATCATTCTCCTGTAATCTAGATCTGGCTTTTACCTCGAACTATAACTAAACTACTTTATTGTTGTCTGTAATTTCACCTCCTAATCAGTCTGAACCAGTTCCTGTGTGAACCAGTTTTAAAGAAAACTGATAGTCATGGCGCGTTTTTAACTGGCAGGTCCACTAATCTCTCTTGGATTGGCATCATTAGTGAACTAAGGGTGGAGGCTTATTGGTTCATTTGTTTTTCAGATGGAATCTGAAAAGCACCTACTCATCCATTACAAAATGATGGTCTAGGTAAAAAGTAACACAATTAAAGTCAGACAAATCATGATGTGAATCTCAGCCCTATATTAACATGCCTGGGCAGCATTAGGCAAGTACTTACTTCTTTAGAGGCCAATTTACTTATCTGCAAGTTTAGCTCTTGGATTGTTTGAAAAATTAGATCACATAGCTGCTGCAATATTAGCTCCCAACTCATCCTGTAAAACCCACCTGAGGAGCTGAAACTGGGTTTTCATTAAATCTCTATGAGGCAAACATATTAGAGTTAAAATAGAAGACAAATAATAGACCAAGCCTGAAGATTTAAGATGATGGTCAGCAAGAACGAGAGGGAGAACTGGTGAGGGACATGACCTATTAATCAAATAAGCAATATCAGAGAGCAAAGAGGAAGAGGGAAATGGTGAGTGGTCAACATGCTTCTAGCTATTTTGACCCTTAAATAAAGACTTTGCTGAGGGGAAATACTAACTACAATGAAAGAAAACAGCTTTTCCAAGATGACCTCATTAAATATCTAATTGGCTGAGAATATTTCATGGGTTTCCATGCATGGCTTGGGAAACTCTTCCTTTTCTAAGTATCTTTTCCATTATGTAGACTTAAGACTTGCTAGGAAATCAACTGCCTTGTCCCACTGGAGAATACAAATATTACTGAAGTTAAAGCAGTGTCTTCCTTCGATGTGTCTCTTTTGGAATAATCTCTCCTTCCTTCACCAAGAGAATGGATGACGAGAACAGTGGGATGCTTTATTAGACAGACAACTGAAGGTTGCTTCATGTGGTCGTGAAGTTGAGGTCAGTAAAGGGCAAAGCTGGTGGGCTACGTTCCTCAGAGCTGGAAGAGGATGATTTAAGTTGTTCTTACTTTTCCTAAGAGGTAAATGTCTTCCAAAATGCACTGCTCAAAATATTTCAAGGTTTAAGTTATATATAAACTCACAAATATTGCACTTTCTTCTGGGAGGAGGCCTAGGCCTGTTAAGCCCTGCAGGGAATATAGAAGAACTACATCTAAGAAGCTTAAGAGAAGACCAAACACTAAAAATTAGTACAAGATATAGTCAGTATATTTTCTTAAATTTTTTTTGGTCTTTTTCTTTTTTATCAGTACCAGGGATCGAACTCACGACCGCACACTTGCAAGGCAGGCGCTTATGCTGCTGAGCTAAATCCCCAGCCCCAGAGCCCCAGTCAGTATGTTTTCAATTGTGAATGTAAGTAGAATACAAAAATCCTTCTGTTCTGGTAGATGCTGATTGTTGATAAAATATTCATCAAACCATCTCAAAATGCAGAGAAAATAAGGACAATATTTTAATGTCAGTACATATGTTTTCTATGGAATCTATATATTAATTATTCTACTTTTTCATTTTCATTTAATATATTCATATATAAAATATATAGCTTTCCTTGTGATAAATTGATCCTTATTTTGATATTATTATGTAATCTGTATTTTATGAAATGATGACTATAAAGTAGTTATCTCTCTTTTTTTTTTTAACAACAATTACCATTTATCCCTGAGAACCTTTGGTTTCAAACAGAAAGGTGAGTATTTTAGGGGCAATGAGAGACTTTTTTGGAAGAAAGATAGCTTTTTGATCAAGAGGGTGTTAGGAGAAAGTGGATAATGTGTTGAGACAGTTAAGTAAAAGACCAAGTTAGGAGGTTAGAATTCACATAGTAGGAACCAGGTGCCGGTCACTGTCCTGCACTAGCGTGACATAATGAAAACTGTATTAAAGAAGGTAATTTTGCCATTATGACATATAAGATGGATTAGAAGAAGGTGAAATAAGGGCATTTAAGAAAAACCAGTGGGAATTACACTCCTATTTGCTGAAGACCAGGTGGTACTCAAGAAATCTTCAAACACAATTTCAACTAAGAGGAGAAAATCAAGAATACAGAACTAGAGATACATTCACAGGCTTCCAGGTTCCTCTTGCCTGGAATGTCAGATTGTGAGAGATGGGCTTTTCCCCTTTGTCACTTTCTGTACTACAGTGCACAACACAACAGAATGGGCAGGACGGTGGTCTCTAGACTGTTAGCCTTGGTTTTATTTCCTAGCAATTGTGCAACTTTGAGAAGTTTACCCTCACTTTTTTGCATAGAATCTATAAATACAATATACTTATAATATAGGGACATTTTGAGGATAAAAGGAAAATGCAAATGATGTGCTTATTAGAACATATGGTTTCAAGCAGGAACCCAATCATCAAATTATTTCTTTTGTCTGTGTAATGTAGGGCACACTCAGCCTCTCTGGGTCCTGGTACCCTCAAATATGAAAGAAGTCAAATCAAGCTGACCTTTGAATACTTATTATGAGAATGAAAGGAAGGGATGCATGGAAAAGCACTTTGAAAACTGTAGTTTGTTTAATAGAGGGTAGCTTTTGGCTATTCTTCATAATAAATATTAACATAAACACTCTATGTGTCTGGAACTTAAGGGGAAATATATTATTTTGCATTTAAATAGTTTGTTAGGCTTACAAGAGATGAGGTAATCTAGGCCAGTAATGGCGACCATGTGGCACACGGGTGGCACTGGATGTTTGTATCTGAAAGTTCTAAAAGGTTCACCATTGCTGATCTAAGCAGTATTCTTAGGCTGAGGAGTTGGATTAGGCAGTAAATGATGAGCTGACCTGTAGGTGACAGAGATTCATGCTAAGTTGATCCTCCAGACCATGTCATAAAGGGCCTACAGGCTGGCCAGACAACCAGATGTCCAGGTTTCTCTGGTACAACCTGCAAAAACTTGTTCTGAGCTCCTTGTAGGGTTAGAGTCACCCAGGCTTTACTCATTCACTCTTCACTAAACCATCTTAAGCACTTACCTATGGAACTCATAAGCACTCATTTACGGCACGGTCAAATCATTTACAGTTGCTACTTGTAGGTAATTATAGTCTTCAGAGAAATGAGCCAGGAAACCAAGTGTCAAACTATGAGCAGAAGTGCAACATAAGATATCTGAGTGGTTCAGATTTCCTCACAGAACTCTGTATGCTGTAATAAAGACAGGTCGGGTACATTCCTAGACTTAGCCTGTAACTAGCTGTGCGATGTTGGTTGGGGGACTCAGTCTGTCCCTGGGTTTCTGCCTGTAGAGTTTGTTAACTATATACATTTCCTCTGTTTGATATTAAAAGAGAGAATTAGCAACTGACCAAGAATAAGGTTTCAGGATTTGGCAGGTGTTTTTCTTACGAAGAGAGTATACAACACAGGACCTCCCAATGACTATATTTTACTCAGTTGTTTTCCACTAAAGAAAAACCAGGATCAGAAAACTTTGGAGAGTGGAAATTACCTTCTGTTGTTACTTCTATCAGCCAAACGCTGAGAGCCTAAGCACTTTTATCCAAGGAATATAGCTAATCAAAAGTAGGCTAAGATTTGACTAATAACTATTTGACAATTAACTATTGCGTCCAAATAGCTTGAATTTTAGCATGTAAGAAGAGACTTAGCATGATTTTCTCCTCTCAGCCTCATTAAGTCTAGAAACTTGGGTTGTTTTGTTTTGTTTTGTTTCTGTCACTGCTACCACTCATGCAGTCTGGCTTATATATAAAATCATCAAATGTTTTAACATTTTGGTCAAAGTTTACATATGATTGGAATATTATTTGATTGTATAGGTAATGCTGTATGCATTAAGACAAATGTCTTGTATATGTTTTATAACAATATGCCATTGAAATTAATTACAGTGGTGGACATAATCAATATGAAAGTGATTGAGGATACAAATTGGTATTTATGAATACATACTCTTTACCATGTACAATTAAAATTTATTTTGGTTGTTCCTCAGAAGATTCATTTTTTAAATGTCGTTCTTGGCAGCTTCCTCTGTTTCAGATGTTCTAGGTATTAAAGATACACAATTGAACAAAACAGAACCTGTCCCATGGTGGACATCAATATTCTCTTGAACAATATGAACAGTATATAAAATACCCATGCCATGGGAAGCAGTGTTATAAAGAAGAGCAAGGCATAGAGAGGAGGCTGTTGGGCTTGGGATTTAGCTCAGTGGCATACGTGCCTGACTGGCAAGTATGCGGTGTAAGTTTGATCCCCAGTACTAAAAAAAGAAAAGAAAGGAAGGAAGGAAGGAAGGAAGCTGTAAAATTTTAGTGTAGAAAATGCCCCATTCAGTTGAAAGAGTCTCTCCGAAGCAGGATTGTGACCTGTGGGAGGTGAAGGGGCTGACACTGGAGAAGTGGAAGAGTGTTCCAGGCAGAGATGAATTGACAGTGCAAAGGCCCCAATCAGGGATATTACTGGTAGCTCTGAAGAGCCACAAGGACATAGAATATAGAAAGTAGTGTGAGCAAGACAGAGATAAGATCAAAGGTATTACAGTGGCTGATCATACAGGGCCCTGTAAACCACTTAGAAAATGTTTAAAGGCAGGCTAAAAGAACAAAAAATGAAATCATCTGACTTAGGTTTGAAAAAGATGACTGTGGCTGATTCGAGGAGATAGAATGTTTACAGGTTGTGATAACTCGGGGGAGACAGGGATGGTAGCATGGACTACTGGCTGTTGAACTGTGGAAAACTAATTGGATATGGAATGTATCTGAAAGGCAGAGGTGATGGCATTCTTCTGATGGATGGGGTAAGGAGTACGAAAGAAAGAGAGGAGTGGAAGATTATTCTAAGACCTTTGAAAATGGATCTGGAATAATGGAGCAGCTTTAAGGGACCAGAGATGACAGCTGAAGGCGTTGCTAATTGGTGGCCTGCTGATGCTCACATGCCAAAGCTTTGCCCACAAAACTCTGTTTCTTTCCGTGGGGCAAAATCCACATACCCGATTCACTTCACTCAAGTTCACAAGACACGTGGTATGGATAAAACACGCACCAAGGGCACTAAACATGACTCTCTTTCTCCCCTCCAAAGTTAATTATGAAGCAAACTCTTGTTTTGAAATGATAGTGCTTCTGTAAACCAAGCCAGAAACTTGGTCATTATGATTACAGAAAGTGGGGTTTTCCTGGCAGCATTTAAATTTGTTTCCACAGCTCTTCTCTACCAAGGAAATGGGCCTAGATGCCAAATTCTTTTTTTTTTTTTTTCTTCTTTCAAATTGTATCTCCTGGGATAACCTCTCTGATGGGTGTGGAACCACCACAGTGGTTATTCATAGTGGGTCTTTAAACTAAAGTGTATCCATCAAAATAAAGCAAATCACAAAAGCAGGCTTATGGGACTGATAAAGAGATAACTTCAGGAAAATTTTAAGCAACAGAACTGGCAGAAGGCATGCACCTAATATAGCTCTTTCTTGAGGAAGATTTTTGTCCGACTGGCCACCTCTACATTTCAGAGAAACACTGCAAGACGCATACCTCCCAGTCCACATGTCCTTCTAGACACATGCCTGAAAAGGTCTTCAAACACAAGATTTTTTTCTCCAAAGAACAATTAAAAATATTAAATGTAGCCAATATGAGTTTATTCATGCTGGTACATTCATTTGCTCATTTATTTAATGAATATTTATTTAACAACCTCTGTGCCATGCTTTATGCAAGGAAGCATATGACAGCTTCAAACTCTCAAACCATCATGGGTAAGGGCAGAAGAGACAACACAAATGTCTACCACATTCCAGGCACTGAGTTATGGTCTGGGAATATAACTACCTAGTGATAGGACAGATAAGGGTCCTGCTCATGTTAGTTTTACAGAAAATGAGTGAATGTAGCTTTTGGAAACAGGTTTTTTTTTATATAGATGTAAAAGCTAATAACTGAATACAGAATGGATGGACTAAAGGGCTGTAGTGCTTTGGATAGAGTATATACAACAGGTGTGTTATAATCAGAAAGAGAGAAAATATGCCTGAATGAAGGGATAAAAAATCAAAAGTCCTAAGGGAGAAAGATACAGAGAGGGAATAGCAGCATATGGAAGGCCAGTGTAATTAAGGCTTAGCAAATGAAAGAACTGCTGGAGTGCACTAAGGTCAAAAAGAGAGAGGCAGGGGTCCAATCACCAGAGCTTTAAAGGTTGTGGGTAAGGGATTTCATTCTTATTCCAAATGCAACTAGAAATTATTGGGTGATTTTACACAAGGGTTTGGTACAGCCTTACGATTTAATTTTACTCCATGCAGGATACATGATAAACAAAAGGAGCCATGCTAGAAACAATGGAAAGATACCAGACCCTAGCAAATGAAGAAAGATGGAAAAATGGGGACTTATTGGAAAGGGGAAGAGGGTAGAGTCTTGGTATATTGATCAGGCTGGCCTCAAACTTGGAGTAATCCTCCTACCTTAGTTCCCCAAATGCTGGGATAACAGGAATGTACCACCATATTAGGACTGATTTTGTAGCAGTAGAAATTCTGAAAAATGATCAGATTTGTGGTGTAATTGGAATGAAGAGTAAGAAAAACGGAGCTCGTGAAGATGGCTCCTGGCTTTTGGTGTAAGCGACCAGTGGATGTTGTGTCATTAAACTGGGTAGATAAGATTGGGCGAGGAAGCAGATATAAGTCAAGAACGCTTTAGGGATCCTTTAAGTTTGAGATAATTAAATCTGAGGTCTAAATCTTAGGGAAGAGGTAATAGTTTTCCAGTTGATGGCTAAATACTGACTTGACATTTTGTGAATAGGTAAGAGAAATATGTGTATATAAATTCCACAGATATAGATTATTGAAAATATATTTATTTAATATACTATATTATTAAAATAATATAACAGTACACTATATTATTGGAAACCGTATTATATGTAGGTAATAATAGATGTGGTATGTAAGGATTATTAAAGATATTATCATATATAAATTATATATAAAATAATAGATAACCATATATAAAAGCTATTGAAAATATCCGAAGTATTTAACAATTCAAAAATATTAGTAACTTTAGTCCTTGCTAGTTTTAGTAGCGTGGTGGCAGGATTTTGAAACATGAATGAAAGATAAAGAAGCAGGAGTACTGAGTATAGACCACTCTCTTTGGGGATTTAAAAGGCTTGAATTTAGAAGAAGAGTAGATAGATTACACAGATTGAAAAGATATTCACATTTCTTTTAGGATTAGAGAAACCTGAAAGTGTTTATTAGCTCAGGAAAGGAAGGCACTAACTATTTAGAAGGAAAACAGAATAATAAAAAGTCAGGTTTAAGAGGAGGTAGAGGAGGATGTTCTCAACAACACAGATGTGTGGCTGGTTGTGATCAAGCAGTAACAACACAGCCTTCAAGGACTGCAGGTGATAAGTCAGTAATGAGTGTAGATAACAGAGGTGGGGCGGTAAAAAACCTTGATTTTTCTATAACTCTTGAAAGGCACAAGATTGTTGCCAACAGCGAAGAGAACTGATATTAGATGGAACATTTGATGCCAGTGAAGGTTTAGAAGTGTCTAAGTGAGAAACAGAAAAAGGAGACGACTACAAAGTAATAAAAAGACTGATGAAACACGCTTGTTTCTTTTTGAAGAGCCTGAGTGTGAAGACTTGGTCATCTGCATGGATGATTCTTTTTGTGGAAAGAAGTACTAAAGAATTTAGTCCATATCCAGAAGTGGAAAAATAAATAAAAGTACCAAGCCACAGTTACATTTATATTAGCAGATAAAGTGAAAAGATGGGAGGAAAGAGAACTATGTACTAATGAGAGAGCAAGTCAGTGACATGTTATGGGGCCCAATTTGGGCAGATAAATATGAGAGGTTAGAATACAGCTCACAGACTGGGAATACACTGAATCTAAGATATGAAGATAGCTGAAGGACAGTTAGCATAAAGATAGATATTGTGGGTCCTGGATGTTGGCTTGTGTGAGAAATTGAAAGTATTTCAGGAAGTAAACATTCCTTATGCTAATAAGGGTTAGGGATGGACACACATGTGATGGTCATGCTTATGCAGAATGGAGTGAAAGTGAAAATCACAGGGCTGATGATGTAGGATGGTTTGTCAACATGAAATTTAAAGTCATTCTTATCATTATATAGAAAACGCGGAGCTAAAATCCAGTGTAGGAGGAGAAGGGTCGTGGAAGGCCAGTAGTAGATAGTTATGAATGAAAATAGTTTGTATGATATGACTTTTCATAAGAAGTCAAGTGAACAAAAATTTGAAAGTAACACTGGAAAGCAAAAAGAATAGTTAACTTACCTCATGGTGCTAACCAAGGTAATATGGTAGAAGGGTAAACTTTCATTTGAGAGGATAAAAGGATGTATCACATTTTCAGGGAAATGTGTATAAAGGCCAATGTATGAGGAAGTTAATGTGAGAGAATTTATTTATAATGAAAGGTTCTAGAAGTCTTATTGGAAGCATTTTAAAGACGAAGACTATTTAAAAGTTGAGACCAGAACTAAGAAAGTCAGATTAAACAAGGGATACAAATAGCAGTAAGGGAAGGTGCCTACAGAACTTAATAATTTAGAGAGCAACCACTGAAAAGAGGCTGGTGGAATGTGCTGTTTACAAAGACTCACAGATAATAGTGGCATAAAATAGTAGACCATTAGCCCACTGATGCCTGCATTTTGGCATTCTGTCCTAGTGAGTAGCACAGAAATAACTCCTCAACTATCAGCTCTAATATTGGAACTGAGACAGAAAGAAGCAATGGGAGGCTTTATCTGTGTGTATGAGTCCTCACCTCCCGGTATGGTTCCTTCTGTGTGCACTCTGGTGTTCTTCTCCCTGGCCATTCAGGCACAGAGTGTCAATCTCATCATCAATCTTTGTTTAAGCCTTCACTCAGTCTTCACATTGGGTACTTTACAACTGATTTCTATGCAAGTTTGAAAAGGTATTAAAAAGATGCCTGCTATTGTCCCACAAAGTGTTTCTTGAACCTGAAGTTCTATTTTTTCAGTGGAAGAACGATGTCCTCATGGATTCAAACTAAAATGACCTTTTATTAATTTTTCTTGTACACCAATGTTTAAACCTGGTCTCTTTGTGCATGATGTTATTTAACTTCCTCCTGTGATTTTCCTCTCCCAAAATGTTATTATACCACTTCATATTAATTCCTATTTAAATTATGAAATATTTGTTGGTAATCTACAAAAAGTTACATCTTCTCTGTATCTTATGTACAGTTATAATTTCCTATACCTAAAAGTCATCTAGGATGTTCTACGTGAGCATAAATAATGGAAGGTCTGTAAACTCTACCTTTCCCCTAATGAAAAGCAAAGTGCAACTTAGAAATTCCAGCTGCAGATACATTCCCCAGAACCTTGCTCTCACCCTGCAGAGCTGGGAGTATAACAGACTTCAGACAGTGAACTACTTTTCCTCAGGATCAGAGGTTGCTCTTGTGTGACTTGCTCTTCAACATCATTAGCTCTGATGCCTTGACCTGTCCAAATGCTGGAATTTCCTTGCCAAGGAGTACAACTGTGACCTACCTGACTCGAACTGTCTCTGTTTACTATTGGAACTTAACCTTGACAGCATTCATCCTGTCTTGTTCTTTGCAGTGGGAACAACCTATTGCCCTACATTTCTAAAAGATGGAGAAGATGGCTGTTAGCTGAAGACCATACTGATCAAAAGGGCTTGAAATTGCATCTAGAGGGAACAAATGCAGACAAAACTACAAATCTGTACACTGTCATGAGCAGCAGGAGGGTAACACTACTGTTTGTCTTGCCCCTGCCAAACCTTTACTCATTTACACAGGTAGTATAACCAGGTCTTTGTAAGTTGTAAGTTATATAGATTTAACTATGCGATCACCTTATTCCAAAAATCTAAGGCTTTGTAATAACTAGGAGGAAAATTTTCAAAATCTCTACTAGGACTTTTGAGGCAGTTTATTATCATGCTTTATTTTTAACTATTTGCTCTTATCTCTTGGCATTCTAAATCATCTACGTTCCAGTCATATTGTAGTGTTTTTTACCTTAACATATAGGGGTTCTCACATGCTTCTGTATTTCACAGATGTCTGCACTGAGACTGAAGCAGGAGGTTTGCAAGTTTGAATTCAGACTGGGCATCTTCTTAACTAAAAAAGGAATGTGGGGGAAAAAAAGGTCAACAATAATACATCCAGGTCAGTGATGGTGAATCTTTCAGAGAAGTGTGCTCAAACTGCAACCCAAAACCCCTCTTATTTATCACAAAATGCCAATGCTGCAATTAAACCTGAATACTGAGGTTTTAGTTTAGAAAAAAAACTCATACATTATTTTTTTTGTCTTAAAAGAAAAACAAATAACATATGTGCTATAGGTTCACCATCATGAATCTAGATGTTAGGGTGCAAGTGTTATAAAATTAGATACAGATGTAAGTATAGATACACATATATACATACAAGTATATTACACTCACGTGGATTTGTCATAGAAAATTGGCTTACGTAATTGTAGGAGCTGGCTGAGTAGTTTTGTAAGGCTATTGTAAAGTTTCTGTGACAAATGTTGGAGCTTGGAATACATTAAGTAAACAAACAGAAAGTGAGGATCATCAGCAGGCTTGAAAATGCAACACATTGGAACCCAACATGATGAATTAGAACCAGTATCCATTCTTTCTGCCTATGATCTAATGATGCAAGAATCTTCCAGAGGCCAGAATCTGGGATGAGAAGTGCACTAAACTCGGTACCCCACGCTCATACTCTACCACTGAGTTAGACCCCCTACCAGAAGCCAAGCTCTATTATTGCTGAGCTAAACTCATACATCTGACTTGTAAGTCAAGGAAGCTGAAGGAGGACTGAGGAGATGATAACGCAGTTGCTGGCCCAGCTACTGCTTTGTGTCAATGAAACTAAACAGTAGATCAGTAAAATCTTATGTGAGCTGTAAATGGCTAATGCTTCCCTTGTAGCCTCCTGATCACCCCCAGGAAGCTTGCTTATAGCCCAACATTAGCAGAAGCATATGAAAAAGGAAATTCTGAGAAATTAAGTTAAGCTTAGCCAAGTCAATCAGGAAAACATAAAATATTTAAAATTCCCCAACATGCTAATAGGCCATGAGTTAAGAAATCACTAAGAGAATTTTAAAATATTTTAACTGAATGACAGGAAAAGGAAGATACAACAAAATTTGTCAAAGCAATACTTAGAAGAAAATACAGTATCATTAGAAAGGAAGAAAGTATTAAATCTAATCTGTCATAGAAGTAATGTTCAAATAAATTAGAAGAAAGTAAATAAAAAGAATAGAAATTAGAAAAAAAGAGAAAACAAACAGTAGATTAAATTAATAAAATGAAAACTTTGATTCTCTGAAAAAAATGTCAAAACCAATAACTCCCTAGTTCAATTGATCAAGAAAACAAACAAACAAACAAAACCAAGTAGTAAAACAAGGAACACCAACAGATACCTACCATACATCAAGAAGACATGAAAGGAAGCTGGATGTGATGTCACAGGCCTGAAATTCCAGCACTAGGAAGGCTGAAGCAAGAGAATCCATCGTAAGTGCGAGGCCAGCCTGGGCTGCATAGTGATTTCAAGGCCAGCCTAGACACAGAGACCCTGTCTTTGAAAAAAAAATATGAGACTGTATTAACAATCTTATGCCAATATATTTGGGAACAGAACAGATGGACAGACCATTTCCTTGAGAAAGGAAAACTTTCTAAAACTATCAGTAAGTGAAATAAAAAATCTGAATATTCCAATTTTTCTATATTTAAATTTATTTTCATTAACATTTCCATCACATAAATTCTAGCCCCAAATGATTGCAATAGTGAATCCTATCAAACATTGAAAAGTAAACTATATTGTGATAGAATTCTTTTTGAAAATAGAGAAGGAAATATTTCCCTTCAGTTCTATGTGGACATTATAACCCTAATACCAAAACCTGACAAATATAAGACAGAAAATGAAAATTCTTATCAATTATCTCTCATAAGCATTAAGCCACAAATACTTTAACAAAATATTAGAAAATTGAATCCCTGAATTTTGTAAAATATTGAAAGTATAATACACCACACCAAGTAGATTTTATTCCAGTAATAAGGTTGGTTTCAAGATTTGAAACTCAAGTAGTATAACTTATCATATTTACAAAAAAATGCTTAATGATTATAAAGAAACAAACAGCACTTAATAATTAACCACTAATCATTAAAGAAAAATCTTGCTCAAAATTAGAATAATATTGTAATAATGAAAGGAAAACAAAGTGCTCTAAAGGATATAACTGTATGTATGTTTAAGTGTGAAAGACAGATAGCCATACAACTAAGTTTTTGTTAGTTTGTGCTGCCATTGCTTGATTGTCCACATATTATGCTTTGATTTTGTAACTTGAACAACTCCCTTCTAAGATAACAATATGTAATTTGTCAACTAGTGATTTCTTCCTGTTTTTTTGAAATTCTGTATTATTTCTACTCTTTTTTCTGTTTTTCTGTTTTTCTCTAAATAAAAAAATAATTTCCTACATATGAGAAAGGTCACTTAAAAAGTATACAGCCGACATATTCAAAAAGAGATTACTTTCTTAAGATCAGGAATCGTTCAAATATATCCAGATTCATGGTATATATTCCACATTGAACAAAAAATATTAAGGAAGAAGATTATTAGATTCAAATTAGCAGAAAATATTTACAAAACAAATAGCTGATGAAAGAAATGTATCCAAGATATTCAAAGAATCCCTATGATCTCACTGAATCAATTAAATTGAACTTACTGATTTCAGTTCAAATGGACAAAATATCTTATTATACATTTCACAAAAGAAGATATGTAAGGATCAATGAGCAAGTGAATAATTGATTAACACCATTAATCAACTGAGAAATACAAATGAAATTCACAGTAAGATACCATATAGTAAATGAGAATGGCTTAAATTATAATGCTTGACAATAATACTTGTTGGACACTATCTGGAGCAAGTTAAGCTCTTATGCAAGTTTACAGAAGCGTAAAATGATTTGACAGTTTCTGGTAAAATTAAATATATTCCTACACTAAGACCTACCAATTCTAACTGTTGATATTTGTCCAAGACCAATTAAAGGAAACTTGTACAAGAATGTTTAGGATGAACAAATGGATGAATAGATAGATGTGTGATAAATGAAAACTACTTCATATCAATACTATAATCTAGGTGGTTGTTTTCAGGTGCTCATGACAGGTTTCTTTTAATTCTAGCATTTGTGAAATTCATGAAACATATTAAATAAATAACCTAAATATTTAAGAAAATAAAACAGATATTTCCCAGTTCGGCAGTTTAATTGTAGTTTTGGAAATGTCAGTGCTTTATTTTGAAATATGGCACTAGTACCGTGTTCCTTCACCCATCTCTAAGCCCTATGATGAAATGACAAAGGAATCTAGAAGTTTTCAGACATTCCTGGTAACTGGCTTCTGCTTGGACAAAAGAATTCCTAAAGTCTGGCTTTGAGAACCAAATGTTTCTTTTAGTGTGGAAGTAGATTAGGGTGAGCTTCTCATTTTCTCAAAACCCCAGGGTTTGGAGCAGGTGGAGTGTGACTCTCAGTCTGAAACCAGAAAGTGCCTCTTTATTCACCAGCCATATCTGGAGGAATCAGTCATTGATTGACAGAGCCCGTAATGACCTGGCGCTTTGGGTAGTATAATAGTACTGCAGGTGTCTTTCGAAAGGATGTTTCAGACAGGACAGTGAGCCCTTCCCTGGTAAGCCATACTTGACCATACACAAATGAGACCTTTGTTCAGCGGGGAAGAGAGTTTAAAAATCTACTGTCGTCACTTGAAGGTACAGCTGTCTGAGACAGTTCTAAGCTTCTTTAGAAGAGGAGACACATTTGAACTTTTTCTTTACTTAAACACTTTCTTTTGCCTACAAGAAACTAACAGTTCTATAGTTGAAAAATTTATTCTAACTGATAAGGGTATTTATCTAGCTTTAGTTCTGTTTTAAATTAGGGGATGACATTTCACAGGCCTGGATTTGACTTGAAGAGAGGCTGTAGCATCCTGAATGTAGCACTGCCTCGATCCAGAGGAATGGAACTGAACTCTGTTTATGTAGAATTAAAATGGAATTTTATAAGGAGTCACATGCAGACAGGAAAGAATAAAATATGAGTGGAAATGAGTGAGCTGAAGGTAACAGTCCCTACCCTTTCAGGGAAAAACACAGAAAAAATGTTGAAATGTTACTTAACTCCTAGAAAGATGAAAATTTCCTCCTTTAAATACACATTTTCTGCTTCCTTCCCTTCCACATCCTTCATCTTTCCCTTTGCTTTCTCCTATTATTCTCGTGCCGGTAAGCTGTAGATTATATATCTAGAACTATGTCTAGACTTGTATGGGTACAAAATCTATAACTGTAAAGAGGTAGGCAGATGGGATTTCTGCTGATTTCCAAACAGTGCATCATGAATACTGAAGGTTAAAACCATCACCATGAACACTATTTGGTGCAGAATTAAAGAAAAATATTTCAGAAACTTAATACATATTCACCAAGGAGGTAGCACAATTCTGAATAAAATTTTCTTTCCTTTTTAAACATTTCACCTTACTTGTTTGCTTAGAGTCCATCTTCTCAGAAAATAATTTATATGCTTTAAAGTATGTATTGATAAATAAAGACTGAAAAAATATGTATAGCCACATTATCAAAATAGGAATAAATAAAAATTATGTACAAGAAAGTAAGATGTGTATTAAAATACTAGTAAAGTATAGTAATAAAACATTTCTACAAGTGAGACACTGGTTAATTGTGTATCTCTCATAAATTAAATAAAAAATGTGTATAATCACAGTGGGTCGTATATTCCATTTCAACAAGATAAAGAAAGCACAGCAGTTTTCTAATAAAGGAAACCTTTTACCACCACTAAAATTGTAAAGAAATTTAATATACTCACACTATACATGAATGCCTATGGAGTTCTTTTGTTTAAAAACTCACTTTTTTCTTTGTTATTCAAAATCTATAAATATTTTACCCTATTTTACAGAGAACAGATTGACACTAACAGACATATGGCTGTGGCTAGCAAATTACAGAGGAGGAGCTCTAGTCTGTACCTTTTAACTCCAAGTCACATGTTCTTTCCATGTCACCATGTCAGGGACATTGGTCATGATAATGAATTCTCTTTTTTCAACACTGCATTTATTGAAGATGCAGAAATGGAGAAAGCATATGACATTTCCTATACTGACCCTTGGTTAAAAGTTGAGGGCATGGGGGTTAAAGCAAAACTCACTGAGTTACTTGTGTTACAGGGATAATTTACTGAGGTCTAGGTATTTCACTTTCCAATAATATAAAAGTAATGTGAGTTTAAGAATGTAGAAGAACTAAAGGAACTGAGGGGAAATGTGTTCCTTCTACTAATAATCTCATTATTATTTTCTTGATTGGAAATGGTGTCCCAGCAGGAAACAGGTAGCACCACTCAAACTGCATAATTGAAGTGAGTTTAATAAAGGGGTTGTTTACAAAGGAATGGACAGAGTTTAGGGGAATCAACCTGGGTCAGTACAGTTCTTCCAGAGAGAAATCAGTCAAGGAATCAGTAAAGGAGGATTCTGTATCATCCCTCCAAGTAGGAGCTAGAGGAATGTATTCCTAGGGAAACTCAGCAATCTCCTGCTGGGGCTTTCATTGACTAAACTCAACTGTAAGCATGGCAGCCATTGATACATCCCATATGGTTAGCTCATAGTGGTTGGAGCAGGGGGCAGAAAAAGCAAAGACTAGACCAAGAGGTATATATGAGTCAGAAATATATAGAAGTTAGCACAGTAATAAACTGTGGAAAACCAGACAGCAGAAACGTGTCAAATTACCTGTCAGGTCACAATTACATCTGAGGTGGTTCTAGTACAGATTAAGCTCTGAAAAAAAAAATAGAAGAGGAATAAAGCAAACATTTTTAAACACTAGTTCTGTTCCAGGCACTATGTGAGTTGCTTAGCATAAAGCAGCTTATTTAATTCTTCTGTGTAATAATATTAAATATCATTATCATCACTATGCAGATGAGGAATTAAGGTGCAGCGAGGCTAAACAATATGAAAAAAAAAAAGTCAGTAGCAAACCTGAGATTTGAATCCAAGAATATTTGATAATGAAGATTGGATTTTCTTTAATCTTTGCAATTTTCCTACTTTATTCACATGTGAGCAAAGAAGCACCATAGCACATATGTACAGTTTCTGATTAAACACTTTAGAATTACTTACATATGCAAACAAGTTATTATGCAAGGTCAAATGTTACTAGTCACAAAAATGGAAAAAAGTATTCAAACTTGGAAATCTCTGTGTGCCTTTTCAATAATGACAACCGCCATTTATTGAAAATTGAAGTATATTCACTTTCCATTCCTCATCGGCCTGAAGAAGTTAACTGAAAAGCAAAGAACAGAAAGTTAGGAGTAAAAAGATGAACAGAAGCTAGACTTTTTGAAATAAATTTTGTTTCCATGATTATAAAAAAATAAAATACAAAATGAAAACAAAAATTCCCTCAAAACAGAAAATTGTTTTTTTTTTTTTAACAAAACATAGGATATATGAAGTTTTGGTAAAAATTAATAGGCAGAAATATTTTCAATGGATTTAAATCTGAGAAATATTTCTGCACCTTTCAGTGGGGTGTACCACAGGGGAGAAAAATAATTACAAAAAGAAAAACTATTTTGTATAATATTGTGATCAATAAGATTGACATTGTTTTTCTTAAGTTATTATATGTATGTATTATTTATGTATTTAATAATGTATGAAATAACATGGTGACACTACTTTAACATAATTATTTTCATTAGATCCTAAGATTTCTAGGATAGGAGAAAGTGGAATGTAAGTATAAAATCAAAGAGTTAAACAAAACCTTGGAACTTTCAAGTTGAGCTGAAAATACCAGTGTGTATTAATGAAATATAGCTTTGCACATTGAAAAGACAGAAATAATAACCAATCCAGTAGCAAGAAGCACTACTAGCAACCAAATTATATTCTCTAAATATCTGTTTCTTTAGAGGAAACAGGGCTGTTTGGAGAAATGGCTGAGTACAGGTCCATGACAGGAAATGAACAAAATAAATAGAAAGTATTTTATCATGCCAGAAAGTAAAGAAGGCATCAGCAACTACAGGAACTATGCAAAAAGACCTCACGACACAAAATGATGTGACTCCCTCTGGATCAGGCAATCAGAATATCTTTAGGAATGATACATGTATAGATTGAATTACATCAAAAGTCTGACAAATCAATGACACTACAGTGACATTTAAAGGAAAAGAGTAATTAGTAACCTTTGTAGTGTACTTTTAAAAACATTCTCATTATTCTGAAAACTGATAGAGTCAAGGATTTCATATGGTTTTCATACAACATCAGGGAAGCCAAATATTTGATGAAGGAATTTTATTTTTATAAACATGAGCCAGATAACAGATAAAAAAATCAGAAAAACAATTTTCAAACTTCTAATAACATAGTGAGTTAGGTAATGATCATGAATCAGTACTACCATCATACAAAATGTAGATCCTATGTGCCTCCTTTGGAATCATGAAATACTGCCTAGGAAGTGTTTTTTAAAAACCCAAACATTATCCTAAATCAGACTTTCTGGGTGTGTTGAACTGTTTGCTTAAGGAAAATGCAGAAGGAAAAGGACATATGAAGTATTAACATAGATTAAATCCAGAAAGGGAGAAATTTAAAGAACACCACTAATGACTTCATTTTTTTTAGCAAACAGATTGTAAGGAAAATGAAAGAGAGAAGGGTTTAAAAAGATATAAGAAAACTACAAAAATGCAGTGCATGGAAATTATTTGGCTTTTGATTCAAAAAGCAAACTATAAAAACAAATTTATGAGACGATCAAGAATATTGATAATATTACATATTTAATTATATGAAGAAACATAAAAATTTTATGGAAGTTAATAATACTTTGTTCATATTCTCTAAAACTATCAGTTTCTAGTTACTACATGCTGCACTAATGAAATAATATGATTTCTAGAAATATTTTTTTGTGTGGAGGGGAGATGTACCGGAAATTGAACTCAGGACCTTGCATTTGCCAGGCACACACTGTGCTGCTAAGCTACATCCCTAGCAACTTACTAGAAATTGGTTTAAAATAATCTAGGGGCTTGGAACTATGGGGAAGGGTTGATGAAATAGGAATGGACCTGTACAGATAACTGTTAAAAAAGAAAATGGCAGGCTGCGCCCCTCCAGGGGGAGAACCACGAGCGTCTCCTGAGATCTGCACCATGTTGGAACTTAGAGCGCTGGGAAACCAAGCAACCAGCCTGCCTCCCTGCTCAGCAATAGTGAGCCTACCCGTACACGGGCTTAGAGTCAAACATGCCATTTCCCCTGCAACCCCTTTAGCAAATGGGAACCAGAGATCTGAGCATCTCTTGGGAGATTGACCATAAACAATATAGCAAATAAGGGGGATTTCCTTCTACTATCTTTTTGAAGGCAAATATTTTTACTACTGTTTTGGTTTATTATGATTAATGGTACTGTTCTATTCAATATTCTGTTTTGATAAGTTCTATAATGTTCTGTACTTCATTTTATTTTGCTATATGTGATTGAAAGAATAACTATTGTGATGATAACGAGATATACTGTGATACTTATTGCTGTTATCCCAGTAACCTGCTGTGAAGTTCTGTACCAATTTCACTACACTGTCTCAATTGGCTTTGTTCTGCCTTGTTCTGTTGTATTTTACTACCTTCAAAATAATTAAAAATGGGTATTTAGAGGTTTATTATGCTTCTCATTATACTATAATAGCATTTAAAAATATATATTCCAATGAATGGGATTATTAAATTCTATATGGGTACAGTCCTGAGATCTATGTAATTTTTAAATGCCCTCTTATAAATAATTCATCCAGTTACCAATTTAATACTGTATTTTCACAGCTCCTTTGATATGTGATAGGTATGAATCTTGGTCAATAACTCCAGTGTGCAAAAGAAGGAAGTTTATCAGAACTTTTCTGAAACCCAATTTAGGTAAAGAGCAAAATAAAATCTAGATAATAGGACATAGGGTGATAGATCTTTCTCAGTACATGGAGAAAGAGAGAGAGAGAGGAAAGAAAGTAGCGCAGAGATAAAATGAAATTCAAGAAAGAATTAAGATGTACCAATTATATAGGTGTACCAATTCTTCACCAGGAATGTATTGCAAACATGTGCCAAGGAAGAAAAAAGGTGCAGGGATCAAGAGAGGGATGGAGGGGAATGCTGGGAAAAATAATGGAAAAAGGAATTAAGACATATTGTGTCCAATTCTCCAAAGTATGTAAATATTACATACTATAAACGTGTACTAATAAAATACTAAGCAACAAACCTTATTTTGCAAGTAGTGGAGATATGTGAATCCTAATCTCAGTTGATTTAGGCTTATTCTCCCTTTTCTGTGGAGTACATCCTAGTTCAGGTCACCATATTATTCTGGTCCTGGATTAGGGGACATCTGCTCTTTGGTATCATCTGTCCAGGATGCCATCTGCTGAAATATCTATCATGCCATCTGATCCTTGATCTTTAGTGCACAGCAAACACCAAAAGTTGTCCCCTTTTTCTAGTCCTCAAGGTTCCTTGAGGTCTGGTTCTTTCCAGCTGAAAACTTGATATCCCTCTCTCTCTTCAGGTACAAATGATTCATTCTGAGGTTCTGCTTGTTTGTTCAGAGTATCTTTCAGGCTGCACAGTAAAATGACTTCTCTTGGTTGTGTCTTTCCCTGGGACTCAGCTTTGAAGCAAAGCATGAGTCTGCTCTACTTTTGCATTCCCCAAACAAATCTGAAGTCCTGATTATTTTCTCCACCACTGGCCTAAAGCCCATCTGGGTCAGTGACTTCAGGGTTGAGCAGTTTTCCAGATATCTACTGACGTCTATTGTACACGTCTTTCCCTCCAGCTCCTCACTGCAGCCCAGGAACTCTGTTTTGGTCTCACAGTGAAGGACAGAAAGCTTGGGCAGATTCACACCTATACTCAGGCCTGAGTTATTTCTCTTCCCCTAAGGTGTAGGCATGCTAAATACAAAAGCTGGAAAGTGAGTCTTGTTTTATTTTCTTGCAACTAGTAACCAGATGGAGACAAATGAACTGCCCAAATAAGGAACTAAGGAATGGGAATGAAGGTGAAGGCAATGACAGAAAATATTCAGAGTTCAACACTATATGACAAACTCTATTCTAAAAGCTCCACGTACATTAACTTGCTTAATCCTCATAACAATTATTCTCATGTAACTGAAGTACTGAGAATTCCAAATGTTAGTCCAAGATTCAATCACTAGTAAGTACATTAATGGGAATTCCAGTCCAGGTAGTCTGCCTCTACATGTGTACTCTCCAAGCTGTTAAGAAATATGTAGATTAAAGATGGAAACTACTTGAAAGTTCTAGTTCTAGTCTTGACTGTGTGTGTTTTATTTTCTTCATCATCAGAACTATAAAGCCTGCTCTTTTTTCTATTTTCTAGTTTTTATCCATATGAAGGAAAGAAGAAATTGAATACAGTACCTAATGAAGTCTCATAGATGTCTCACTGTAGCACTGGAATAAAATATTACTAAATTTCCTTTTTTTTCTTCAGCTGTTGCTAATGCTCTTATGGACCTACAATGAGGCAGTGGAGGAGCTGGGATGCAAACCCAAGGGCCTCTGAGCCTCCCAGGTTATGCTTATTCTCCTGCAACACAGGAAAGTTTAACCACACTCTGCCTCAGACTGAAGATGTACGGCGGCATGGCCCCTGCAAACATGCAGCCCCGCCACAGGATATGAGATTCAAGCTTTGGGGCTGTCAAGCAAATACCTTTTCACCAGCTGCGACTCTGCTTGCCTTTATACAGCATTAATGAAAAGGCTAGAGCAGTAACAGATGGAACACACTCAAACCTTCCAAGCAGGGTTCTTCGATCCCCTTTGGCTCCTCTCTGCACTGTGCATCATCTGCATTAAAAAAAAAATCCGTGGATCTTTCTCAGCTGCTTGCCTTCAGTCCGTATAACGTGCTTGCTGACGTTCCTCTGGGAGAAATCTGTGCTGTGCAATAGCAGACTGAGGAGGGTGCAAATAATTAGAACTCAGATTGTCAACTCACAGTCTCCAAAGTCAGTCACACAGGAAATATGCTCCCTTGATATATGATACATAGTGCTGTTTTATGGAAATAAATGGTCTAAACTGCATATTTTGGGGTAATAGTTGATGGCATATTTTATATGTCTCAGTCACTCATTTTTACGGGAACGGAGGCAATAACATTGATTAAGATGAATTCTTCAGAGCCCACATCAGCTAACTTTGGTTGTTCATGAAAGATCATTCCTATATCTTTTCTTTCCCCTCACCTGCCATCGTAAGCAATATATTTAATTTAAAAAGTCATTGGTAGGTTTTTAGAAATAAAAATGCTCAGGAACATAAGTACAGTGATTTTCATGAATGAGAAATAGTTATTTAGACATGATAATACCTTGCAGGCTTGTTATAGGAGTCCTAAATTAATGCATAGAAAACACCCGCACCCAGACACATACACCTTGACTGAGGTTAAATAGCTCTCCTCCCCTTTCTGTCACAATAACTTAACATAATGATAGTGCTGTCATTATAAATATTTGCAAGCTTCTGCATCTTGATAATTGATGGATTCAGAAGGTTAGAGAACTTAGAGAATAATTTTTAAAGCAGCATAAGCATTATATTCAAAGTTTTTCCTTGGATTTTCAGAATGAAAGCCAGGACCAACTTCTGCTTCTCAAGAAAAAGAGAGGAAGGGATGTTCTGTTAATCCTTGGGCCTTCCTCTGGTACCTCCCCCTGTGAATCTGCCACTCCAGATGCTTAGCTGGAATGCCACACACCTGCTCAGTGCTGGCCAGGACCCACCAGAGCATATGGCAGTTCACATATTGTTTCATCGTGGGATGGATTGGGAGCCCTAGTCACCTGGGCTCTGTTTTCAAGTGGTTTGACAACAGCTGTGGGAAGCCCAGAGAAAACATGTTTTGCTGTTCTTCTTCCTACTAGGAAGAAAGAGTGAGGGGAACAAAAAGAGATGTTTTTACAACCCAACAGCTATATGACTTGTAGGAAAAAAAAATCACTGCTTCCTGGCTTCACCCACAGAAATCACGCACAATGGAAGGGAAATCCGGGTGGTTTAAAAGTTAGAATTGTAATAGGCAGAAATACAGCCCCTGAAGATGTCCGTAGTCTACTCTCCAGAACTTTTGAACATGTTACCTTACATGGTGGCAAAGGAGGATTTGTTAGGATATGAAACTATGGTTTTAATTATCTGACCTTAACATAGCTGGTTATCCAGGACAACCTTACTGGCTACACATAATCATAATTCCCCAAATGTGGAAAAGGAGCATGAGAGGAGGTGAGAGTGATGCTACGTGAGAAGGATTCAACTTACCGTGTAGACTTTGAAGATGGGGAAGAAGGCCACAAGCTAAACGATGCAGACAGCCTTAGCAACTGGACAGGGCAAAAACAGAAGAAATCTAGGGCCCTCAGAAGGGACCATGGCCCCTATGATTCTTTTTTTTTTTTTTTAGCCCAATGAGACCCATTGGTACAAAATAAATAAAGTTGGAACTAAATAAATAAATGTGTGGCAGTTCATCACAGAAACAATTAAAAGGAACACATGAAGTGATAACTGGAATTGTGGTTCCCAGTCTTGGTGTACATCAGAATCAGTTGGTAACTTTTAAGTCTTCATGCTGGAGCAAACCTCAGAACAGTCATATCAGAATCTCTGGCCATGAAACCCAAGTCAGAGTTCTCAGATGTTTCCAGATGATTTTAGTGTGCAAAGATTTGGTAGACAGAATTCCCTCAGTGTTCAGAGTCAAGAAAGTTGAGTTGGAATCTCATTTCTATCATTTTAAGTTTGGAGCTCAATTTGCCTACATATTACATGTACATACACACATATATGTTTAAACCTGTAAAATATGTGTGCATAAACATTTAAAGCCATTACATACAATGGACACTCATAGGTAAGTGAGATTTTATATGTAATATAGCACATGGCAAATGCAGATGGTAGAAGTTATTTTAGCATCAGTGATTAATTGAAAGCTTATGATAAAATTTAAGAAATTCTTTCTTGGGTTGCATTAAAATACAGTATTTTCCCCACTTTATTCTTTTGAGTCTCAAAGTATGCCCTAATATGGATGCCGTCCTTAAATCATATTAGATCACTGGCATCTTGAGGAAGCAAAATTATTTTATAAAAGTTTGAATTTACTTCTTAATACAAGCTCACTTAACTTCCTTGAAGTTTTCTTTACTTTTCTATTAACTTTCAGGCTCAGATTATAAACTATGACCTCGGGTAATTTCCTTAATTTTACTTTTAGTTTCCATTTCAATGTTAGTGGATGAGACACCATGACTTTTCTACTGAAGAATAAAGTGAGAAGTTAGCAGTTGTAAACATAGAAGAAAGCAATTTGCTCCACGCTTTGATTTGGCCACGTGTCCGTAGTGTTACAGGTGCCTATCAGGTGTGGGCATAGAGAGCCCACCTGTGCACAAGAGCTCTGGTCTGTCAAACACCAGACCCTGGGATTTTCTAGAGAGGCAGAGACACAGGAAACCTAGTGGGTTTCACAACATTTAAGATTACAGCTGGCTACAGTGTATCCAGATAACTCTGATACTTTCACTTATGCCTTTCAGCTTCCTGTTAATCTTTTGAGGGCAGGGGATGGATCATGGTGTTTTGCTCTCTGATTTCCCAGCACTGTTCTGCGGACAGAACCCATGTGCAGTGGAACCTTCTTGTTTCATTAGCCCATAAAAGTTACATAAAAAGCATGGTTCTGTCACTAGGAGCCCCGAGGTGGAGTTCAGGCCTCAACACTCACACCTGGCTAAGACCAGCCTCCTGTTTCATCTTGACTGTGTCACTGACCTTGCTGAACATCACTTCATGCATCTAATGGTGACAGAGTGATAACACCTTATCTGCAGTGCCTCCTTTATGGGGCTTGTGCCTATAAAGCATTAGAGATGAGGGTGATCATTTTGCATAGACTTTAAATAAAAAATCGAAGGAGGTAGGCTCGCATCTATTTGGGAAGATAACAAGAACAATTCATGAAGAAATTGCCCACAGGTAGCAACTAAGGAAGTTTTCTCTCTGAAGTTGCTCAGGCAGGATGCAGACTCTTGTTCTGTAGTTATAACTGGTAGAAATGTGCTCATTGTAAAGATGGGTGAGACAGATAATGGCCTAGGAAACCACTCAGACCAGGTCACAAATTCAACACATCCACTTACTAAAAGCAGAATCATAGTCAAGACCCAGCTTCTCCTGACATTTATTGTCCTTATCCACAAGCAGGAGTGATGCTTTTGATGTGGCAAGGCCAGCCACTGGAGCTTCCCACAAGCACCCCTTTAGAGTGCAAATAATAAGGTACATGAGAAGCCTCAGTTTCCCCTGCCTTTATGGAGTCTCACAAAAAGCCCACTTGTTTATAGAATAGAGTACAGTTAGAATCTTTATTCTGCCAAAGTGCAATCATATATGTAGGTTTAAATTTTTAGAAGCTCTTATAAGACATGTTACACATAGAATTATATTTATGATCCTATATAATACATTACATATGTATGATATATCTATTATGCTGTGTAGGTACATAAGTGCCTTTAGCATACACAGGCACTCATTCCTGTGGTAAAAACATTAAACAATAGCAACAAAAGTTCTATCAGACCCATTTTTAGAGGTAGATTTCCTTTTCTAAAAATCAGTTTCGTCAGAAATGTATAAAGCCAAATTGTTATCCTATCTGATTTCAGTGACTGTCTAGACATCTGGAATTTGTTCCCTTGAGACAGTCAAATCTAAAACTATCTGTGGGAGGCTATGTGGAAAAGTATTTAACAGCCCCAGTGCTTTGTGGGTTGATGATCTCTTCTTGATTGATTGGGCTAGGTTAGCTGTCTCCAGACACTCCTAGACTGTCACCTTCCCTTACTTTCCTTTTTATTTTTGCCAGAATGCACCCATGTGTCACAATATACAGGGAAATACAGCAGTATCAATGCTCAAAGCCTGGGGAATAGCATGAGGCAGGTAATGGAAACTCTGATTCTCAACTTTTGCATCTGTGAAATGGGGATTGCATTAATTTTAATCACATCACAAGGCAGTATGAACATTGAATGGCATCATGTTTTAGAATATGAAAATATTTGTAAAATAAGACATTATAATGACACACATACATTAATGAATAGAATAAAATCTGAAGATGCGAGTATGGAAAGCATTTAAAAGTCTTAGTTGACTATCACTCCTCTCCCCTAGCTTCAACTCCTAATTTCAAAAACTACATTGGTTTCAGCCTTGGTTATGGTACTGACTCACTGTAGTTTATGGCTCTAGAGTTATTTATAATGAAGGAGTTCTAAGCAATAAAATTTAATAAGCACCTACTAAGTGCTAGTCCTGACTATGCAGACCAAACTGACCAAAAGATCTACCCTCAGAGTATTTATGCCTTTAAGGAAATCCTTTGGAATGATAGTCCGTGAATGGGGTTCTCTGACACAGAGCTGCTATAGAGGCCAGGTCTTCTCGTTTTCATCTTCTACATAATATAATCCACTCCCAGATCTCTGAAAACCCCACTTTTTGGCTTCAGTCCAGGACAGGCATTTGGAATTTTGAACCAATGTTTGGAGCTCAGAAGTTGGACAGGAACCATGTGCTGAGTGCCAGCAATACAGTCTGAGAACTGATATCTGGGTTTAATTTCCACTGTCTGTCAGGGGAAGCTTTGATCACATTCTGCATTTTTTCACTTCTACTAAGTGACTAGAAGCTACTACTGACCCTCCTACTACTATGTGAGCTCTGGACTAGAGGGAATATTACAGTTTATTTACCTGAGTTTCCCACTATTGCTCGGTCCACTGTTTCTGTCCTTTCCAGCTTTAGCACAATTGGTACCAGCACTGACCAAGGGAAGGAATGTGTGTCCAGGATGGTTTAGAAGGGAAATGGGGAGGGGGACCCACACGTATCACAGAAGGAAATGCAGCAGGAATAAGTGACTGCAGCTGGGTCTTAATGGCTTTTCTTCTCTGCCGTCATTTTCCTTTAAGCCCAAAAGAAACCCTTTGTAATACGTGTTAAAATTATGGTTCAGATTTCTGATGATCAAGTTACATAGATTAAAGTAATGGATACCAGACTCCGCATCAATTCAGGTATAAATATGGATGAAATGAATGTACATTATCCACTGTTATAAATCTGTGTGTTCAAGGAAAGACATAAATCTCCCAAACCTTTCCTACCTCAGGGTATGAAAGTGTTGTGATTTTTTTTCCCCTAGTGTTTTCAATGAAATTATGATTTGGAGTAATTTTCTGGTTTTGTAGAAACCTCAGGCTTCTTGTTTTTTTTTTTTTAACAAGAAAGGGTAGAGTATATTATTTATAATAGTGAGTCATTAAAATACTCCAGGAAGTCATCGTTGCAGAGGGGGTTGGAAAGGCAAGAGGTTATGCGGCATTCCAGATGTGTATGTGTGGAGAGGGACCTTGCTTTTGGAGAAATTTATAGCACCTGGCTCCATTGTAAAGGGTTCTTGGCCTGAGGGTATTTCTGTGCTCCTCCCCTCCCTCAGCCCTATCACCACCATTCTGCAGGGACTCAAAGGTGGTATGTGATAGGCACATGGCCACAGGATGTTGTGGTCTGGAAGGAAGGACTGAGTTCTCACTCCTGCTGAGCCCAGGGCAGATGAAAGTGTCAGGTTCTGAGCAGCCTGGGGCCCTCACAGGAGTAAGAAGAAGCTCATGGTGAAGGGGAAAGAGCAGAGCTTAGAAAGGCAAACCCCCACTCTGTGCTCAGTAGTTGCTTGACTGGGCACCTTCTTTTACCTCTTTAAATTCTAGTCTGCAAACAAATACAGTATGCTTTCCATAAGGTTTGCATGAGCAAGAAATAAGATTATGGAAATGAAGGAATCTAGGATGTCTCCTTTGTCTTCTTGCTAAAATGCCCAACTGTAAGGCTCAAGGATTCATAACCACCATGGTCCTAAATTGAACCACAGAATTTCAGTCATTTCCTTAGTTTCTATATTTTTTTATTTTTTATTTTATTTTTTTAATTTTATTTAAGGAGAAAAAAAAAGCAGAGAAAGGGTACAAGTTATACAGATTTACAGAAAAAAATAAACAGTAGGAAATCACTAGTTAATGGATTACATATTGTCATCTTAGAAATAATTGTTCAAGTCACAAAATTAAAGCTTGTAAAGTGGACATTTCAACAGTGAGACTGCAAACAGTTCTGTTCAATGATCCAACAAAACTCAGTGATATCATTATCTATCTTATACACTTAAATATACATGCAGTTATATTGTTTAGAGCACTTTCTTTTCCTCTCTTTTGTACAATGACAATTACACATTTTGGGTTTTGTTGCTCCCACAGTTCTTATTATTTTTTTTGGAAGGGAGTAGAACCAAATGTGACATAACAGAGCAGAGTCAATCAAATCAAAAGGGTGGACACAATAGATAATGTAAAAGCATAACACAAGGTGATCAACAATGGTTACCATAATGCCTCCCACTATCTCTAATAGAATTGTCTATATCATCAGTTATAATAAAATTGAACGAAACAAGAAGAAACGAACAAGAACAAAACCAACAAAACCAAAACACTGGAGACATTATAGGTCTTCAAAAGTAGATAATAGTCAACGAGAATGGGCGTCATAATGAATCTCACTATCTTCACAGCTGTTGCTTAAACTTTCGAACCTGGTACTATAGTTTCTAATGTTTCTAAGCACCCTCTGTTAAGTCCACCTTTAAACCTAGGTTGAGGTTCATCTGCTTCTAAATTTTGAGACCAAAGTGAGGACCTGAATAAAGAGCTCCAGACCCTTCCCATGGATTGTCCCGTTCCTCTTCTGTAGCATCCACATGAGCTCCCAATCACCTTGTCCTCATTCCAGTAGCAGAAAGGAAAGTGGGGAAAATATCTGGCCCCTTCCTTTTAGGGACTAACCTGGAAATAACTTTCCTTCACATTTCACTGGCAAGGTCTTAGTTAAATGGCTGTACCAAATCCAGAAGATGACAGGGAAATTATTCCTTACTAGAGGTAGCTATCTGTTCATGTATCCTGGGGATTTACTTAGCATGAAAAAGAGGGAGATAGACATTAGGGGCAGTTAGCATTCTCTTTTGGAGAGGATTGTGGTCATTGTGCCAGAGATTCAACTTTAGCCAGAATCTATGAGAGAGAGATTTAAGCTCTTTGGAGATGAAGAAAGGAAGATTGCAATACTGTGGATCATATAATGTGTCCAGGTCTAATCATTAGGATGTAGTTGTGTGGTTTACTTTGTTAACATTAGCTCCAGAAAAAATATGATAAGTTTTGTTTAATATGGGTCAAGTAAAATACAACTATCTCTGCAGCCCAGCAGTCATGCTACAGGTACCCACTTGCTTTTTACCTCTGTACCCCACCCCGTACACTTCCACAGGCTTACGCATAGATGATAAGTATTGGGGAAAAAACCCTGACTTAGTGTGAGGATGAATTAAAGGGCCAGGAGTGAATGGTCACTAGGGGCAGTGATGTCAGAAGGCACTTTCATAAATAAAACTAAATTATGTCTAATTTTCTGAGGCAACATCACTTTTCCTCTTCAGGAATGTCTTTGATTCTCATTTATACAGAAAAAGGAAAGAACAAAAATTCCTCAGAGTCTAAAAGCTTACCAGCATACATATCCTCTTCCCACTCCCTCGATGACAAGAATGAGATGCTCTCCCAGGGTCTGGGATTCCTGCTTTGTGCTCCCCAGGAACGTATGCCACCAGCCTTCCCTCTCTCGTGCATCTGCCCATCCTTTTACCTCTTTTGGCCCCTTTGGGCTTAAAGGAATTCAAATTTCTCCCATCTTCTAAAAAAATGTTCATTTGCTCTCTACTTACATTTGAGTCTTTTCTTCAAGTTTACCATCAAATTTCTCTTAAAAATTGGCTGAAGTCACTATTCTTTTCTTTGCTTCTCACTCCCTCTCTCTATCCCATTGGTGTTTGGTTCATATCTCCATGACTACCTTGATCCTTGTGATCACCATAGTTGCTGATGATCTCCCAGTTGGAATTGCCAAGAGACATTTCTAGCTCTTAGCCCACTTCGCCATCTTGCAAGAGTTTGACCTTGTTTATCTCTCCCCCGACCTTTCTCTTGAGAAGCTTTCCTCTCATGATACACATAAAATACTGCCTATCCTCATTTTTCTCTTATAGAGTCTCTTTCTCAGTGATTACCAGTTATTGAGGTTTCTGAGGCATCTATTTGAAGCTATCTTCTATTTTAACTCCACAAGCAGGTTCCTGGGCAACTCATCTGTGTAGGTTTAATGGGTAAACTGGATTATCAACTTGTTTGGCTTAAGAGCCACACAGAAGACTAGTCAAGCACACTTCTGCGGTATTTCTGGTTGGCTGTGGAGTCCTGACATTGCTACGGTACCTGAACTAAAACAATTGTTTCTTCCTTTAAATTACAGATGTCACATATTCGGTCCCCGGAATGGGAAAGATGACTAGTGCAGCAGGGGGTCTCTATGTAATTGGGACCCAAATGCAGCCGCTCTTATTTCCAGAGTACAGATCCAGCTTCCATTTAGTTGGATTACATTATTTGGCTTCCTCTATGTACATTTAAGTATTCTAGAATACTCTAGAACACTCCATGTATAAAAGTAGATGCATGCTCTTTCAATTACTATGTTTGTTCTTGTTTTTCCTTGATTTGTAAAAAGAACACAATAATAATTACAGATTTTTATGGAAGTGAATTGATTGATACATAAGAATTTACCAAGGCTTCTGTGAAGTATGTGTGCCTGTGAAGAGTGAAAATTTCACGTCAATCAATAAGGCTTCTCTAAGTATCTCCAGCATACCCAGCATGGTTCTGAATGTTCTTGGGATTATAATGAGAATAAGCCATGAATTCTGTTTTGAGGGCTGAGACTGATTGGAAATTGGCAAAATGAAATAACAAGGCATTAAACTGTGATGTGGACAACAGAGTTCATAAGAAAGCAAAGTCCAGTCATGTCACTTACTAGTGGGTTCTTGAAGTGTCTTGTATTCCTTTCTAGCTTCACTCGATTTCTTCTGAAAGACACTGCCCTGCCAATAGCTCAGGATATCCAGCTTTAGTTGTCACACCCTCTGTCACCCGTAGGAACCACCATTTGAGCTGGTATCCATCTGACCTGGACTGAACCTACCAGAGCATCTTTCTCATTCAGGCTGTGCTGAGAAAAGGTAAGCTAGAGATAGTACTAGATTTAGTGTCATGGAGATAGATAAATAAAGGTTACAGGAATCAAACAATCATCTGGCAATGAAAATCCATTCACTGAAGGGACAATAGAGCAGGAAACCAGGAAGGTGTGGAGTTAAGAGACTATCTGGTCCAGTGAGAGAAATGGGTCTTGAATGTTCCTCACAGGCCTGTGTGTTAAAGGCTTAGTTCCCAGTTGGTGATTCTGGGAGCTGATGGAGCCTTGAGGAAATGGAAACTACTGGAAAATCTTTAGTTTCTCAAGGGCTTGCCCTTGAAGGAGGTTGTGTTATCCAATCCTCTCTTCCTTCTTCTTTGCTCCCTGACTTACGTGACAACACTTGTGCTTTACCTTAAATTCTCACTTTGTTTATTGTCTCTCCATAGACCCCAACCAGTGAAGCCAATTGACTATAAAACAGACACTCCAAAGTTAAACCAAAGCAAGCCCTTTTCTCTTTATAATTTGATTATCTTGGGTATGTTGTTATAATGACAAAAGCTGGTTCACTAGATTTCCTGCAACCACATTAACTTTCAACTTGAAGTTTAAGCTTGCTAGAATATCCTATGGCACAATATTGCATTTTTATTTATTTTAAATTATCACATGGAAGTAAGGGAAAAGAAAAAAGTGGTGAGAAAACAAGAAAAAATGGAAACAAATCTTATGTAAATAAGGAGGGGAAGAGGAACTAAAAGGAGGGTAGAGGAACGAGGAAATAAAGAATCAAATAATATCATATACAGGTACAAATTCCCTGTAATGCATGTAATCATTATGTATACCTAACATGTACCAATAAAATAAATAAATAATTAAATTACAGCAGGAAATTTCTACAATATGCCCCTTAGTCACTTAACAGTGTAGATTTAAGTTGAAACTTGATTCAAGTTGATGGGAATATGTGGGAATTTGATTTTTTTCTACCTTTGTTTTCTAATTGGAATTACTGCCTTGCATGCATTCATCATGCATTAATTATTTTAAAAATAGTAACTGCACTGTTGTTTTAATTTTATAGTTATTTGTGAGTTACAAAGGGGTTTTATGTGTTGTTTCATTTGAGTCTCATAATAACTCTGTGTGGCTCAGAGAGGGGAATGAATTATTTAGAATTATACAGTCAGTCTGGGACATAAATGGGGATCTCATCACCTTTAATCCAGTTCTGCAGCATATTAAGAAGGCAACAGTTCAGTCAGTGCCTTCTCCAACTATCCTGAGATAGGAATATCTCTTAAAACATTGAAAAGACTGTGAAGTTAGTTCGATTGTTTTTTATACTCAAAGTCACAAGAAGAAAGTAACAGAAGAATGCTGAAATTCAGCTTAATTCACTTCTGCTTTCTTGTGATGCCTTAGCTCCAGGCTCAGCCCTAATTTTGTTGTGTGAATGGACTTGCTGAGTTTGAAACTTCTGTATTAGAACAATTTAGAGCATCAAGCCTGATCAGTTAACACTCAAATCTAACATTCAAAAGGTCTTCTCTGTAGTGACAGGGATTGTGTAACCCAGGGACATCGGTCAGCCATTTCATGGAAACATCTTTGTCTATTCAGCTCTTTTTTTTTTTTTTTTTGTCTTTTTCCTTTTTTATGGGTACCAGGGATTGAACTCACGACTGCCTGCTTGCAAGGCAGGCTCTTATGCCGCTGAGCTAAACCCCCAGCCCCCATCTATTCAGCTCTTATAGCTGTTCCAAGGACACCTGAGACAAGACTGAAATCAAAGAGCATGGTAGTTCGAGACTTCTAATACTGGGAACAAGAGCTGTCACATAATCTCATAAAACTTGCAAAAGCTATTAGATCATCTTTGAGACAGCCATCTTCTCTCCTGTCTATTTTGGGAAAAGAAAAAAAAATTTAGCTTTAATCATGGTTTCTAAGAGATGAACCAAGGGAATGTTTCCAAATATTCCCCATGCTCAAGAAAGCAGAGAACTTCCTGGACCAAAGAAGAAGAGGTGGTCTCTTCTCAGGGCATTCTATAGGCAGGCTGTACTCAGGCTACAACCAGAGGATCTACTGGTTGTCTTGCCTCTCTAATTATTTTGCCCTAAGCAATTCCTTTGTATCTCCTCCTTTCAAATACAAAGAAAAAGGACTGGTTGTTCAAATAAGGAAGGATGCAAGGTGGCAGGTGGGCTGGCGGGGTATCTGCCTTACCAACCACACCTCCACCAACATACTCATCTTCTCCCAATTTCCCCAGGATAAGAAGTTCCTCACTGATGAAACATGAAATAGGACCACCAAAGCTTAGATTTTGGCACAATTCCCTGGCACCAGAGGTTTCCTTTTCAAGAAATAAGATGGTCTTGAGTGTAGTATCTGGGACTCCTTGACTTCTACGAAATAGGAAGAGGAACTATCTAGCATGAGAATTGCCTTTCACATCTCCTTCCTATGTGAGGGTCACAAAGCAGATCTTCAGAAATTGCATATGCTCATCATGTTGGTTTATTGCCTCTCAAGAATCTAAGTTTCCTTGCCTTGGTTCTCTAGTCTTTCTCAGAAATACTTGCTCACCTAGAATCCCAGGGCCAGAAGAGAGCAGAATGTTAGACGGATGGGATGCCCATTATTGAGGCAGAGATTTAGATAAAGTAGAGCTCAATATTGCTGTGAAAGAACCTTAATACCTATCAGTTTTCCCAAGAAGTCAAGTTTCTTGAGATGTGCCTTACACTGCCATGTGCTCTTTGTAATCCCAAATGATTTACACAGTGATTTATTTGGCTCAGATAGGTCTCTCCTTTCTACTTGCAGGTCCAAAACCTTAACCAAAAAAAACACCTCAGGGTAAAGCAAATGGAAGTCAACAATCCCTCTGCAGCAGCAGGAGCCTTTAGACCGCAGAAAAACTGTGACTGCTCTGAGGAGGACTGTTATCTAGTGGAATGTAACAGAC
This sequence comes from Cavia porcellus, assembly GCF_034190915.1. Classification (NCBI taxonomy): domain Eukaryota; kingdom Metazoa; phylum Chordata; class Mammalia; order Rodentia; family Caviidae; genus Cavia; species Cavia porcellus. Next base: position 181,667,358 of record NW_026947484.1, on the reverse strand, counting down.
CAATAACAGGAAAAACAGCCAACGGTATCAAAGGATAGGAAAAGGTGTACTGTACTCCAAGAAACACTGAACTGATACAGGTTAATTCAGTGTGGCTAAGGTCTGTAGCTAAAGGAAGAGAAAGTCTTTCAAAAGATCCCATTTTGTGCCAAAACAAACCTCCTCCAAAAGATAACTTCAAAAATATTTCTTGGATCTAGTGTTATGCAAAAAAAAACCCCATATTTCCCTATGTCTTCTCTTGCATTTTCTAAGCTATGTTAATGAATTTGTGGAACACGCATGTCTGTGGGCTCACCAAATTTGGCATAGTACTGCGTTGCCCAGAATCTTCTAGGAGAAATGAATAACTGGCTGTTCAATTTAAAGTAATAGGAAAACACTGACATACATATGCACATATACGTTGGACTTCTGGTCCAGTTGTCTCGGAAGTTGGGTGAACAGGTATGGAAATCTCTTTCCCTGGGGATACTTTCCCATAGAAATCCTAGCAAAGGTCACAGCCAAAAACAATGGGTTGGAGGAAAAAATACTAGTTATATCATTAAAGGAATTAGTAGATGATCATTATGGAAGACTTTTTATAAGGAGTGGGCAATGTTCTAAGTGTCTAATATGTACCAAGCTCACAATCACCCCCATAAGATATATAATTATTGCCTTCACTCTATAACCAAAGAAACCAGGGCTCAGAGATGTTAAATAGTTTGTCCAAGAACTTAACCTCAAGTTCTTAACCCAGGTGGTCTGAAACTGCAGAAAATGTTCTTGGACCCTCCCCCTGCATGCTCCATTACAGAAACAGAAATCTCAGACAAGAAGCAAGGTGAGAAGCAAAGAACAGTAAAAGAGAAATGAAAAGGAGCAGACCCACTTCTTTATAAGCCTGCTAAGCCTTTTTTCCTCAGAATGGGGTATATATATTGCCAAAAGTATATATATGATGGGAAGTCAGGAGACGTTATAGGCAAGTATCTATCATTTTAGGAATATAAATGCTACAAAAGAATTGTCTTAAATTTTTATTCCCTAAATCTTTTGATAAGACCCAACTGATGGCCCAGTTCCCTGGCAACATAGGCACTCTTACCAAGAAATAAACTAGACTTGGGTTCAGTGGCTAAGATTCCTTGATTCACACCACATAAATGCAATAAGCAAGTACTTGATCCTACAAATTGTATTTGATCAGTTGTTTTATTCAAACATAGTTTACAAAACAAAATATGTTTATTTCCTACCAATGATTTCCCTGATAATGAAACAGTACAGAAACTTTTCTGGGTGTGTACGTGTATTTTTGGACTTCTTATTTTAAGTATAATGATCTTTAATCTGAAAACATTAATCAGTAGCTAAAAACAGAAAGTTTTAAGCATAAACTTGAAGTAAACATCTGCAAAGTGAACAAAATTTAGAAATAACCTAAAATCCTCAGCTACCATGGAATTGATGGCTTTGCCTCCAAGATTTCTCATTACATACTTCAGAGGGAAAAAATATGGCACTAACCACAGCAAGTAGACCAACAACTTCTCTCAGAAGCAGGCTTTAAAAATCTGTGCATAAGTGTTTCTTAAAATCTGAGCCTTTTGTTTATATAATCTTTTGCTTCCAAGGTGCCTAACCTATCAAATGTCTTGTGTAAGCTTTCAGCCACAAATATACAAACATGTAGTTTTGGCTAAATTGTTTTATTTTATTCCTGCAAATGTTTTATGATAATTATGGCCCTTTTTGAACACAGAAGCACAATTCTGATGGAATGAATAAAGATGTTAAAATATATAAATAAATAAACAAATTAAGCTTACTATGTCTTTTGAGTTCAATAGGAAGATCATGTTGAAAGGTGAAATGTAAGTAAAAGGAAAGAAATTAAAATATCACCAAATGCAGTTGAGGTCAAAGGAGGCAGACAGGCTAGAAAAGCGTCTATTACTGAATGACACCATCACATTCTGCTTTAATGTGCTCAGAAATATATTCTTGAACAAGTGGGAGAAATTGAAGTTAATTTGATCTTTCAATGTCTAACTATTTAAAATGTTAGTGCTCATTAAATGGTCATTTTAGTTGCCTTCCCTCCAGTATTTTAAATTAAAATATTTGCATTAAAATTTTGATTTGCAAAGTAGTGACAATAATTAAAACATTTAAAAATAAAATTGTGAAAGTGTAAAATATTTTTACATACCCATATAATTCATATGCTCAAAAGTGAAAAACATTCCCATCAAGACCACCCTTGAATATATCAGTCACCTCTGTATTACCCTCTGAAAATATGTCAGTCTTTCAAAACACATCACCTAAATCTCAGTATGTTCAATGATACTGAGAACTTATAAATCCCACTTAATAAATAGTGGTATGAATATTCACCTTCTAATATAAAGCTGAAATGAAACAAGATGTGACCTTGAAAACTTATTCTACTCTTCAAAATGTGTGTTCATCAAGAAATAATCGAGTCATGATTTTCTAATAAAATTCTACACACTTTTTATCGTGAAGAAAGGGGAGAGGTCATGACATAACAAGGAGTGAAAGCCTGGGTAAAGGGAAGAGCTTCATTGTTCTTCTTAGTGATTAAAAAGCAGCCCATAAGTTTTTATTTCCTAGAAGTATTTCAAACAGTCCTAAGGAAAAGACAAAACTAATTATTTACTGTAATGAAATAATGTTTAAGAATTGACTGACAATTAATTATAGGAATTGTAAGATTTTCAAGCTCTTTGTTCGTTTGTATGTCAAATGTGAACATGTACTTCATTATCCAAATTAGTATTCAAACTAGATCTTACTAATTGAGAAAGAAAATTGGTCTTATTTATTAATATGCCAGACAATGTTATAAACCAAGACTGTCAAAAGAATCTAGTAAGTGTGCTTTCCATATATTTATTGGTAAAAAGAAAGCAGTCCTATTCCCCAGATACTTCCCCTACCCAAAGTGGGGGTGATCAAAAGGAAAAGCCAAAGAAAATGTAATGCGGCATAATTTCTCTGAAAGAGGCTACAAGCAGATCACTGACAATGAGTACAAACTGCCACAAAGAACAAGAGACTGAAGTGAGCTTCTTCTATCTTTGTAGACGCACCTCATGGCTGTACTGATTTGCTTCCATCTTTCCAAGCATTTCTCGGGAAGACTGAAAAGAATTGTAGAGGCAAATGAGAGTCACTAAGGGAATATAGACAAGGGAAAAGTCTTATAAGATCACTCATTCCTGTTGCAAAGAAGCTGGTAACAAGGTGAGATGAAAGTGAAGATAGGAATTGACCTCACGCAAGCAGTGGTTCAGGTGAGAATGAATGAGAGATAGAACCAGTACCCCAGCTGTAAGTAGAGAGCAAGTCAGAGAGATGAAACAGCTTTCTCACTTGGGGTCACAGGTGACTTGGGTCAACCATGGAGCTTCCTACTAGATGACCTGCCTCTGTATAACTTAATGTCAATAGACCCAGTGTTTCAAGACTCCATTTCCATTTTTCTATTTAATAGGACCTGACTTGGTAAAGAATCCTTCCTATACCTAGTTAGTTGAGGCCAGAAGACAGAGACAGTAAATAGAAACATGGCAACACAGGCTCAATTCCAAGTAATCAGGAATTTAGAAAATGGAAGGTTTAGCATGCTTTCTTTAATGAATGAATGAATGTGTGAAAAAGAGGATTTTGATTTTAAGCAAGATTGAAAGTGTTGCACAATGACCTGCACTCACCTGCCCTACATGATGCTCCTCTTTGTAGAAACTGCTCTGCTTGTTTTACAGATGGAGAAGGATAACTTTTCTTGGCCACATAGCTGTTAACACAAGGTTCAGGACTGCACATGTGTATCTGTGTCTGAAGGACATGTTTGTCCCAGCCTTTGTATAACACTGCCTGACTTAGTGCTAGGGAACACAGACCTTTGGGGCCAACACATTTGGAATAGCAGCTTGCTTCCTGGAAGAAAACAGGAAGCCCCAGTATCTTCCCTTTGTAACTAGCCCTTTTCTGGAACAAGGTCTTTCTCAAGTTCTTCTCATGATTAAATTTTATCCCTAATGGCCCCAAATTAGGTCACTTACGTATCTATGAGTTCCAGTTTCACTTCACCTATTTAATTAACAAACTTAAATCCAATGTTTTGCATGTCCCTGGCTCTAGACTGTGCTACAAGATAAAGGTTAACCTTGCCCCAAGAATCTCTCAGCCCACTGGATAACATGAGATATGAGCATAAAAATCATATTCAAGACAAACATAGAAAATATCATCATAGGAGAAGAGCATTGGGAGTGATGTGGAAATTTCTAAAGAGATTATGTGAGCAAAATTTCATGGACAAGAAGACATTTGAGCTGGGCTGGGAAGATGCACTGAAGTCACCTTTGTGGCATTGGTATATGTGACTCAGGTGGAGGAAAAGTGCAGAGATCCAGAGGCTGGTAATCAGGGACAGGGCAGGGAACAGCAAGAATGAATCTACTAAGGAAAAGCTCCATCTAAAAGGAGGAAGGAGTGGGTGCTGAATGCTTTTTGCCACTCTGACACTGACATTTGAGAGTCTGATTGGGTTCCTGGCTATTCTCAGGAGCAGTCCTGATAATCTCTGAGGTTGGCATGAGGTTGAGCACTTCTATCTTTTCGCAGTCTTTTTCCTTTTGATGAGTCCCTGGACATATGAAATCCACCTCCTCTCCTGGTAGTGTTATCAAACCTCATACTTGCATTCAAAATGGGGTCAAAAAAAGAGAAGAAAAGGGCAATTGATTTGTATGTTTCAGTCATTTCCTTGGGAACATGCTGAGCTTTTAGTCTGGGGTGACTGCGAAAGAGATCCTGCCTGTGATTAGATCTGTCAGGCAGTGGCTGTGTTACACTAGGTACCTGGGGAAATAAAACCACGGGCAATTGCCGATGTCTGCATGCCCAGAGAGTGGGCTGCTGTGCAGTACAATAACGCCAGCGTTGTGTGCGTGTGTATAGGAGCCCCTTGGCTAGCACTTGACAGTGGGATTCTAGATTCCAACCAGGATTGCAGATGGTCTGTAAGACCCCTACTCAAATCTCAGATTGCATGACTCTCTTTATGTGGACAGAGAACACAGTGAAATGATGACTTAGGGCACAGAGTGGACAGGTATGTCCCCTTTGCATTTTCCATCTTATCTACATCATTTCGAACACCATGCTGCTATCAGAGTCCTGCTTCTAAACCCTGGCCTTAACCTATCATTCTTCCTTTAGTTCCTACAAAGCTTAGTGTCTCCAGTTATCTGGAGGACAAAACCCATACTGCCCATGACCTTGCTCAGATCTCTCTTCACTGTACCTGTTATATTCCAGCAACAATGGATTTTTGAGTTCCTGCATTAGTCTTCCTCCTTATATGACTTCCTGCTTCCCTTCTCGCTCTCTTGTGCCTCTCCTTTCTTGTCTTCCCCACCCCTAATACTGAAATGCCCTCCTCTCTCTCATTTCCAAGTTAACATCCCTTAACTTTCTTTTAAACTTTGGCTCAGTTTTCATTTCCTTTAGAAACTTTCCCTGATCACAATAGTCTTAAAGCAGTTTCCACATTTCTATATTGTCCTTAAAATACTGAATTATAACTATCTACTTGTATGATTCCTTTGCTAAGTAGTAATATCTTCAGGTTCGAGTATTTAATTTCATGTACTTTTCAGTCTCTCACTTCTAGCTCAATGTTTGATACAGTGCTGAACTGTGACTTTCAATTGCTTAAATATCGGATGGAAGGAATAGATGAACAGCAGGTAGAAAGATTCCTAAAGTAGATAAAGCATTATTTTATTTAGATTAACAAACAAGCTATTGTAGCAACAAAAGGAATTGTCACACAGTTAACACTAACTTTTAAAATCACAATCAGAGCCCCTTATTCCAAAGATAGCACTCTGATCTCTATTTTGGCATTCTCCAGCCACTAAGTACCTACTGCTTCTTGAATCCTGAATGATCTAGACCTAGAATTCTGCAGCTCAAAAGAACCTAAAAGAGAGGCTTTCCTACCCCACTCCTCTGCTTTCTATTTTTAGTAGATAATTAAAAGGTAGAAGTGGTCAAGTGACTGGGTATCTTATTCATCCTTCAAAATCCTGTTTAGTCATAACCACTATTGTCTTTGTGAGTGAAAGGAGAATTACAACTAGGATAGATGCAACAGAAAAGTCAATGGCACAAAAACCTGTGGTATAATTAAGAAGCCAAATCAGCAGTCTTATGATTAAGTAGCTAATCATCATGTACATATTAATTGACTGAACACTGGGCATCAAGTATTCTTCTAAATGCTAAGTAAACAATAATGGGTAAACAAAGTCTTGTGATGCATGGTGCTTACATTTTAATACAAGAGAATAGACAATAAGCAAGAAAACAGACTCCTACAGAGTCATGTAATAGACATATAACAGTAGAGATTAGTCCAATAAAACAAGAACAAGATTCTCAAAGAATGTTAAGTCAAAGCATGTTTAGGAACTGAAAGATTTGTACAGTTAGAAAATGGAGACAGGCTGTCACATAGTGCAAGCCAAACTGATTAGTCATGTCTTGGGTCATGGTGGGTCTTGAGAATCATATTGAATTTACATTATACCCTAAAAGCAAGAAAAATTAGTGATGAGTTTCAAACACAAAATTACATGACTGATATGTATGTATGTGTGTTTTTGTGTGTGCATGTTTTAAAATATAGTAACTACATAATAAATGATCAGGAAGAAAGTAATAGCAACTTCTAAGATACGTTTGGAAGATACCCTGGGAGTTGTAATGGTTGTCTAGAATACGTTTTGCCCAGGAGAAATGAAAAAATATGGAGAGACACAGTGGATTCAGAATCTGGAAGAGATTTTGGGGATGGCACTGAATGTTCTATTCTGAGAAAGGTGTGTGGAAGAGTTTTTCATTTGATGAGAGGAACAACACTGGAAGAGAGACATATTTGGGAATGGAAGGAATGAGAATCTGTGAATGAAGTTTTGGACCTGTCATTGCTTAGGTACTCGAGAAAAAGCATCACAAAAGAGGTGTTAGGTAGGTGATTCGACCATAGGAATCAGTGTTTCACAAGAGAACTAGATAGGCAATTCAAGGCTGGCAATCTCAACATAAACATATATACAAAATCATGCAAGTGGATGAGCTTGCCAATGGAAACAGAGCTTAAAATTAAAAGATTTGAAGAATCCCAAAAGGAGCCAACAAAGTAGGCTGAGCCAGAGAAGAAATGCAGTAAAATGGTCGCAGTACAAAGGTTAGAAAAGTGAAAGTTTCCAAAGGAAATGAGTGTTGAATGCTGCTGAGATTTCAGGAAAGGTAGTGACTGAAGGTTTCCACTAGACTTATCACAAGGTAACTACTGACCAACATAAAGTCCAGAAGCTATTAATGACAAGTTTTGGAGGAGCTGGTTGTGAAAGAAAGTATTTTCTGTTAAAAGGTGTGCTTATCTGATGAAGTCAACTATGTGTTTTCAGTGTTTGTAAACTTCCTGAGATAAGGTATATACCTTTTCCCTCGTATACTCAGACTCTAGCACAATTTTCAGTTTATAATGATTAGTGGTATTTGTTAAGCAAATGAATTAAAATGAATAAATGAGGATTTAGAGATTATTTGGTTCATCTACTTTCTGGACAATTATAAAGTTACTTTTAGAAAATATTTATGACATTGATGGTCAATTTGTTGAGGGAAATTACAGTGTCACGGTCTAGGACTGTCAGAGAGAACCTTCAGGCTGAAAACCCAGTAGTCTTGAGTTGCCATTTTTTAAAAAAAAAGGATTCCCCATGGTTCCTGTCTCCTTGAATTTTGCCCCATCTCTTTGTCTCCAGTTCTATTGCCTTAACCATGGCCTTTTTAATTTTTCATTTATTTTAATGCATTTTACCCCTTTAATCATTAGGTGGATTAAGGTTATTAAGTGCTTGGGCAATGCAACCTTCTTACTGCTATCTGTAAGTCAAAATCAAACTGCAAAGCACAGCTTCTGCATGTGCTAATATTAAAATGGCTTTTTCTACATTTCACTGCTTATAAAATTCTGGCTAAATTGGGCAACTAACACATGTTTATTCACCCTTGCATTATTGCATCATAAGCATGAGGCTAACCTGCCTGTGGAGTAATTTACTACTCCTCTAGTTGCTTCTTTCCAGTTCACCTTCTTCCAGAGTTACCTGAAATGGCAGATGTAACCATTTCACATGAAATCCTTCACTGGCTCCTCCTGACCCACGAGACAAAGTTCAAGAGTTTTATGATCCCTGGGAAATCCTTGATCTCGTCTTCTGCCACAATCCACAGATGCCCCACTTGTGTAGGTATTTGTTAGTTCTCTGGAGAGTCTGTCATGGATTTCCATGACCTATCCACAGTACCACAGCCTGTAATATCCTCACACCAACTTCTTTACCACCAAACTCTTGTTTTAACTGAGTCACTTTCTCTTTTGGGCTTTCACCATGTCTTGGTCAGAGACGCCTTCTGTGCTGTTGCACAATCTGGTTTTAGCCAGTCTGCCCAGTATTTTTCTCATGGGACTTTTCCAAACAATATCATTTATTGGCCCTTTAATAAAGGAGGGACTAAGACTATGACCACAGTAGAGATGTCAGTGTTGGAGGATGCTGAAGGGACCAACAGCTACATCTTTGCTCGGTCTCGCGGATTGGTCTGTGGGCCTCGCCTGGAGAGGGGACAGAGATGGAGGGCTGGGCAAGAGAAAAGAGAGACGGAGACAAGGTGGGATTCCATTCAAGTCTGGTTTATTCTTAAAATGGTTACAACTTATATAGGGTGGAGGCGGGCCAATGGGGCAGGAAGAAGGTATGGAGTGTTATCTGATAGGTCATCGTCACATCTGGATATATGATGTAAGCAGGAGAGGATTATGGGAGATGTAGGCTGAAGCAGGAAGATGTTCATGTCATGCCGCACTGTAGGCAAGGGGAGGATCATGGGAAATGTAGGCTGACACACAAATTGCCCTCAGGTGGGAGGGGCAGGGCAGCAGCAGCCATTCTGAGCCGCTCCCTACACATCTTAATTCCAGCAGCACAAAGGTGAGTCTGGCATGAATGGGGTCTCATGGTGCATTTGAGGTGCTTCCTGATACCATATAACAGGAGATGAATATCTATTGACATTCTAGTAACTCAATTGATGTGGCTGACCCAAGAAATTACTTTGTTATTATCTTCTTCCAAGAACTATAATTTACTAACACTTCTTTTAAATTTTATAGAAGTTCCTTGAAGAGAAAATAATTTACCTTGTTTATGTTCGTTTGCTCAGATTATAGTGCCCAAGACACTATGTGCTAAAAATGATATGTATTTTTGAATGACTGAATGAATAAAAGAAATTTTTATATGAGAGACTATATTGGACATTGATTAGAGAGGAAGATGGAATTTACAAATGAAAAAGACAGTATCCGTGTTCCTTGAATGAGGTAGATCAAATGGATAAGCTAGAGGTATAAAGATTAACAAAGGGGGAAGATCTGGAAGAAGTTTGCTTCAAATTCCATCTTTATTTTGGCATCAGAGGGTCTTTTCTTTTTTCTTCTTGATTGCTGAGATAATAGACCACTTAGTGGCAACTTATTATTGCTATTTTGGAATATTGCTTTCCAGAATATCTGTTTGAGTTCTTTCTTCTTGACTGAGATCATACCGTACCTGGAATATTAAATTAATCTTCTTCCTTCTCCATTTTCTGTGTCATTAAAATGTTCTTTCTGAGCGCAGTCAGTGGTTTGCTTGAAGTCTATGGAATGCCTACCATGACTCACTCAATAATTTTCTTTCTGTTGGATAGCTGAGTTTTTCAAATTTTTAATATCATAAATAATACTATACACTTCAGACTAGTCTAGATTCATTGAACAGTAATTCCCAAAGAGTAGAAGATACCTTCCTAGTATTCTATATATCTTTATAAATTACTCTTTAGGATGATAGAACTAATTTTCACTTTCACAGGCTCTGTGAGCAAGTGTCTACTTTACTATTTGTCAGAGCCTTTTAAATTACATCCTGGCATGGGACTGATGTCAGAAACTTTCCCAAGTACTTGGCCAGGAGAAATTAAATATCTATGTTGAAACTTATACCATATCATTTTTTCATATTCAAATAATGAAGCATTAATATAGTGATTAACTGGCACAGGAAAAGATTAAGATGGTAACTCTTAGCCATGCTACTGCAGGATAAAATTGTATTGCCCTCCAAGAAGGTAATTTGGGAATACATTTCAACAAACGTCAGTGGTGGTCAGTGTAGTCTCAAATTTGAAAAACATTTCCCAAGAAAACCATTCCAAGGAAGAATAATCAAAACAATAAAATATAAAAAAGTTAAACTTCCCATAAATGTACAAAATATAGAGAAATATTTGAGTAAATTATTGGCATATCTGCTTAATAAACTTGAGAAGCATTTATTTCAAAAATCCACAAAGTATTTGTGGAAATACAGGAACACCATAAAATGTTTCGTAACTTCAATGTAATTGTGTAATAGTGACGTCATAACATGGGCAAGATGAAAACAAGTCAAAAAAGTGAAAATGTGCCTTTTCATGAGTACAGAGGTTGTCACTGTGTTAGAAGGCAGTTTTTCCTTTTTTGTTTTCCACTTTATAAAGCAGCTGTTTCTTTTTTCATCCCAAAGTAAGATACTATATAAAAAGCTCTTTAACAAAAAGGCATGTAGTAAGTGATTTCAGTGTGAAATCAAGGTCACAAGTAATATGAGATCTCTACATAAGACCTTAACCTGGGAAGGCCAGGGAAGTCACACAGCAGTTTGTTTTCCAAGTTTCAAAGGCACTCACCACTCCCTTCATTTGGAGGAGGATTCCTACAGGTCTAGAGGAACTTCACAAACATTGGAAAGAATGTGCTTGGCAAGACAGTCTCTGGCCTGGGCAGCTGATTTTTAGGGAGCAGGAAGGAAATCCCAGATAAAAGTACAAAAGCAGATGTCATGGAGCACAATAGGTATGAGGGAGAGAAGCAGTGTGATATGAAGGCTCGCAGGAACTCATAGATAGACGTGTTCAGAAGCGAATCCCACAACCTGTCATATATGCATGCCAACAGGTTCCATAAGGGATGGGGTTCCACACAGAGAGGAGAGGAAGCAAAAATGTGAAATCAGTTTCGTAGCTATCAGTGTGGCTTGGCAGGGTGGAGGAGCTCAGGGACGAAAAGGACAAATGAAAAGTTCATTTGTTACACTTACAAGAAAAAGAAACAGGAGAAAAGGAGAGGAAATAAACTTCTGGAGTTTGTCTGGAGAGTAGTGCAGTGTAAAATCACTTGGTCTGAAATGGGGTAAAAAGAAAGAAAAAAGAAAAGGGACACTAATGTGATTTTATCACAGAACTATACCATCAACCACTTCATCACTGTAGAAAATTGATGGTACTCCTTCAAGGGTACCCAGCTGGTCAGAACTTGGGAGTGTGGACCCCTGTTCATCCCTTCTAAGAGTCTTTAGTTCTTTTTTTAAAAATTCAGAGCATTATACTTATTTGTAATTTTCTTTGACAACATCATCTTGAAAAAGGTCAAAGGAATCAAGAGGACAGAGAGAGTTCGGCCTTAACTGGGAGCAAGGGAAACACTGATATCAAAATTGATTTGGTAAAGATTAGGAAAAAGTAACTGTGTGCGGTCAGAATGCCTAGGCTTAGAAATGGCTTCTTGAGAGAGTTTTAAAAAGTAGAACTTGTCATCTAAGAAATGAGAGAAATAAACTGTGTCCTCCAGGTCAAATGGAAATTGGTTACCAATTTTGTCCCAGTCAATGCCAAATTTCTATTAAAAACCTCATGAAAATATAGTAGATGAAAACTTACATAAAGAAGGATAAAAATGACAAGGAGTACATTTCTAGATATAAATTTTACTCATGCAATAGTTTGGATCTGAAGTTGGCAGGCGGTCTGCAGGTGACCTCACTGAAAGGCAGAAAGAAGTGAGATGTCACATTGAATATTGTACAAGCTGCGTCTAGCCTAGAGATGTGGAGATGATGCAGAATTTAAGCACTTGAACTCAGGAACAAATGAGAATATGAGTGTTCAGAACAAGACAAGTTTCTTAAACCTTACTTTTAGCATCTGCAAAATGATTCACACAGTACTTTCCTCAAATGGTAGCCAGGAAGATAAAATTAGAGGAGCTAGTTCATGCAAAATACCAGACTAAGTGCCTGAAACACAATAAACTTTCATCGTTTTTCTCCATACTTTAGTAAGCTTGATCTCTCATGGAATAGAGAGTTGTGATTGGTTTATGGCACAAATACCAGGAAACAGGAAGTTTCTCAAGTAAAAGAAGGAAACAGGAGAAGGAAAAGCAATGGCCAGGAATATACTCAAATTTCAAAGCTCAGTGTTTATCTAAACTTCAAATTTAACTCCCATATTTTAAGCTTGATAAATCTAGAAATCCTAATTTAACTTCTGACTGTGGTTGTTAGGAGGGAACTAACTTGTGAATGAAGCTACAGGAAATGCCCATACCCTGACACTTGGCAAACACTGGTTGAGTCTGAATTTCTCCTTCTCTTAGAAAGAAATAATTTTAATCTAACACAATACAAGACCTATTAAAAGTTTAGAGAAGGGAAAAAAGCAATTCTGATAATTCATGCAATTGAACTTTGAAAATACTGGCTTACAGAAAACAGAAAAAAGTTTGGAAAATGGTTAGACTCCTCAAGAAGCCTTACATTCTGTGGAAACAGAAGTTGTAAAGGAGGGAAGTTTAGAAAAAAAGTTAACAAAATGAAATGTAACAGAAGAAAAGTAGTCAAGGCAAAATTCAGAGAGTAAGATGTGAATAGTAAGACTGAAACAATCTGTTTTGAAGAGGAGCAGAATCAATGCTGCAGTAAAGCAAAGCAAGAAACATGACTGACATGGAAGAAGCATTTTTAATCCTCAAAGAAAAAGAACAAAAGGGATTACAAAACAAAAAACAAAGATATAAGGCACGCAGATGGAGATCAAATCTCAAAGTACGTGAAATCAGAACAATTACAATTCATGTAAATCTTCATATGCAAAGATGTTCTGAATGTTGAAGAGAGAGAGTTAGTGGTATGCCAAGAGCCTGCAGCACCTCCAAATGGGCAAAGCTTCCTCCTAACGGCTTCCTTGTGTTAGATTTTCATCCCGACAAGTACTCTAGGAACCAGGTAGTAGTTGGCCCCATTTTACAAATAGGAGAACTAAAGCACAGAGATATTTTCATCTTGGACTTTCTTTCTTTCTTGTTTTGTTTTCTTAAGTTTTTTGCAAAGTCATCAGACCTAGCGAAAACTAAGCTAGGTTTGAACTTAGACATTCTGTTCTAGTGAACGCTTTTAACTTTTAGAAGGAGTTCCTTAAAATTGTTTGGTTTTGACCTGCGTTTTCTGTTACAATGTCCTTTTTTATCTCAATCTCCCCCCCCTCTTTTTAATTAATCTATTTTTTCTCATTTTTTTTTAATTAAAGGAAAACTAAATTAAAAAGCGGGACATATTATAGTAACTTTTTTGTTTTCCTATTAGCCTGATTTGAGCCCCAGTATTGCTCTCCCCATCTTGTTCTGTCTGATTATACTATATTCTATTTTGTTTGATAGTATCAAGTTTGAGGGTATAGGCAACCACTTTGAAGGCAATAAGATATACTATGATGCCTATTATGGCTTGACTAATATCTTTTTTTGAAGTCCTGTAAGGTCTCCAGGGTAGGTTTTATTAGTCTTGTTCTGTACTGTTTTGATCAATTCTATTATACCTGATGATATAGGCAACTCAATTAAAAAATAGCAAGAGGCACAATGGTAACCACTTTTGATCACCTGGTATTCTATTTTTGCATCATGTACTATGCCCATCCTTCTGTTCTAACTGACTCGTTTGCTTAGTCATGTTGGGTTTTATTCTCTTCAAAAAAAGTAATAAGAACTGTGGGAGTAATAAAACCCAAAAAGTGTAATTGTTATTGTAAAAAAGAGAGGGAAGGAAGGTGGACTAAGGGATATAACCGCAGGTATGTTTGAGTGTGTAGGATGGAAAACCATATTACTGAGCTTTTGTTGGATCACTGAACGGAACTGTCTCCAATATCACTGTATGAATGTCCACTTTATATGCTTTAATTTTATAATTTGGACAACTGCTTCAGAAGATAATATGTAACCTATTAATTAATGATTTCTAACTGAAATTCTGTATTACCTGTACTTTTACTGCTTTGTTTTTTTTATGTCCTTTCTTTTTTCTCTTTAAATAAAAAAAAAATCCTGTAACTTGAACAACTATTTCTAAGATGACAATATGTAATCTATTAACTAGTGATTTCTTACGAAATTCTGTGTTACCATTATACTGCTTTGGTTTTTTTTTTTTTTCTCCTTTAAATAAAATTTTTTTAAAAAGTTGCATATGCAGATTTCTACATTCCATTTTTATCACATCAAGGCAATACCAATGGAAAGATAACCTTGGTCAGAAAAACCTTCCTGGAAATATTTGAAAAGACAAAGAAAAGTTTACAAGCAGACACAAACAAAATATTAACAGAACAAGAAAAGTTATTTATAGAGGAACAACAATGGGGTAATCTGAGACTTCTGTCATGCTAAATATTAAAAGACAGGGAAATCATTTTACCATTTTGAGAAGTGCTAGGAAAGCCAAATTTTATAACCCAAGCGCATTGTTGGTTACATGTTAAATCAACAACCTTCAGACTCTCCATGATAGAAGAAGGTTCACATCACCACCCTTCTTACAGAGGCTAGTTGAAGAACCATATCTATTCTAAATGATGAGAAGAGCAATCAAGTTGAAAGCTCAAGCACAGGGAACTGTGGCAGAGGGCTAATGGTGAATAGGAAAACAGGTAAATCTAGAAACAAAGTCATGGCATCAGTCTAAAAGAGTAGTTGAAAATATTTTTTCAAAACTGAATGCAATTGTCAGGATTAAAATTCTGAACATGGAAGGGATATGATACACAAAAGTATCATTTAATAAACACAGCTTGGTGTGCCAAATCTCCAATTGTATTTTAAGTCTGAGAAGTGGGAAGTGGGAAGAAAACTCCTAACTAGATTCCTCCTTTAAACTGCTTGCTAGTGAAGGAATCAGTGTTTACTTTCCTTTCTAAAGCTCAGATTTAAAGAGACAGGCATTGACAAGTGATGATACAATCCCTGTAAAAGTCATCCCACACCAGCACAGTACACCCTTAGCTTGCTGGTCTCCAGTTACCCTGATATTTTTTTAAACGGTGATATTGGTTTGTGTTTAGGAAGTCTTCCTAGAAATAAAAAGACCACAGGTCTTTTTCATTTTCTGTTCCCTCTAGAAAGAAAGCCTCACCTTGATCAGTACACTCCAGGTCACGAGTTAATACTAATTCTTTCAATTAATAGTTAATTTCTCAGGTAATTTTCCAAGACGAACACATCTAAGTCAGCTCTTTCTATCATATCCGCTCATAGAACAGCATTCCTTTCTTTTGGAGAATTTATCAACACATAATCATAGTTTAATTAATGCAATTACTTGATTAATATCTATTTCCACAACTAATCTGCTGCCTCACCCCAGCAGGGACTGCAGTTATTTTTTTCCTCTTTATTTTGGTGCCTGGAGCCTAGTATATCGTCTGCCACATAGGAGATAATTAGTGTTTATTGAGTAAATTAATAGAAAATAGAAAACAAATAATCTGTCGTCCAAATTAGAGAACACACATACCAAAAAAAAAAAAAAAAAAAAACCTTCAGAGTAGCATTTTCTTAAAAAAAAAAATCACAAATGAAAAGACTAAACATTTCAGTTATGACGTTATATATTTAAAGGCAAAGCTGCCTCAATTGAAGTTGAAGATTCCTAGGACACTGGCAAAAACAAATTCATAACATTGAACAAGATGTTGCTGCATTCAAGAGACAATTTAAAATACATCAAATTAAATACAATATTGAGCTGTGAAGATATAGCAGGGAAGTGAAAAGAAATAAAAGTAGAGCTAGAATAAGAATTTCAGCTCTAAAGAATTCCAATTGTTCTTCAAAACTTTATGTAAGTAAGAAGATAAAGGGATAATTTGATTTTTTTTGAATACTTTAATCCATATTTTTCAGAGATCAGTCTCAAAGGAAAAGGAATGCTGAAAGTTTAAATAATTTAGATATTTTTATGTGTTACATATACATATAAATGTAAGTTGGTTATATGCTTCATAAATAGATCAAGATGTTACCTAACTATGGAAAATATACTTAATTTGAATGCATAATGAAATGTTATGAAAATATTAATCAATACATAAACACATACATAAAAATGAATGATTTCATTCACCATATATATAGAAGCTACAAATTCTGTCTCTAATGCCAAATAATTAGAAATGTTCCATACATATGAATTTTAAATATTCCTCTGGGTTTTAATTTAAATATCATTGTTCTAAATTAATATTGAGGCAAATTTGACAAACTATAAACTATTTTTAAAGTTTTTAAAATAAGAACATTCAAACAAAAAACTTAATAAGTACAACTCAAATTATCCTCAAAAAGAAATAAAATATTAAGTCCTTTTTTTCTCTTAAACATGAAAGAATTAAACAGCACAGCTATTATAAAGAGAACTCAATGATAATAAGCAGAAAATTCTGATTTTGAAAATATTTAAAATGATACACAAAACAAAATGAAGATGTCTTGACAAATCTACGCAATTAGTGAGCCTTACAGTTTGCCTTTCGATACCCCTCAAAAGTGCCCTGGAGTCATAGGGTCAGAGGTGGGAATTTTTCAGAGGTTGCTGGGTCTAGAGTGTGTGCTGCTGGCTGGGATCAAGAGTGTGTGATTACTAAATTCGTCACTGATTGGTTTGACATAGTTTTTGTTACTTTTTTTCAATGCAATTGAGAGATAAGAGACAGAGGGAGAGAGATATAAAGAGGTCTTTATTGAGGGCATGAGACAGCTGCAAAAGAGTGCAAGATCTCTCCAAAAAGGGAGCTGGGGAACGGTTTTTATGGAGTTGGGCTGGTGGCAGGGTACTTGAGTGATTGTGGAGTCTTAGGATCAGAGAGAGCAAAGGCATGTGCAAAAAAGAGAGAGGAGTAGAAGGTTTTTTTTTTTTTTTCCCTTGGAACTAGAAAAACAACACAGAAGTCACTTTTGGAGAGAAAAATTGTTTCTTGGGTCAGTGCCAAACTGGGTGGATGTCATGTTAGAGATAACTAAGCTACAGCCTGACAAAATCTATCAGCTGACAGAATCCATTAGTTCTGAGTGTGGATAATTGGAAGGCCCACCCTAGGTGTGCGTGCTACGTACTCTAAAGATGTGTAGCCTGGGTTTGAAGTAAGGGACAGAAAAGTGCTGCTGTGGCCACCTGCTGCTTCACTGCCTTGCTGCTTTGCTGCCTGCTGCCCGCCATGAACTGTTTCTCTTCTGTGATGCCCCTCTGCCATGCCACCCTGCCTTGAAGCTAGCCAGCTATGCACCGAAACCTCTACAAACCGTAAGCCATATAAACCTTTCCTCCTTTAAACTTTGAGTGTTGGGTGTTTTGTCTAAGCAATGAGAAAAAATAACTAAACAAAGGGAAAAGACTGACTAATCAATTTTAGAAATTAAAATAAGCCCTATAAAATTCTGATTGTCTAGATGTTAGTCTACAAACCAGAATATTGTGGAAGCATTCTATTTTAATGAATTTTGAGAGTGGTGAAATGGAAGAATTGAGAGGTACTGTTCAAAGTGGTTAGAGAAAGAAAAAACAAAACATAGCCATGGTAAGAGATGAAAACATTTACAAAAAGTCAAAATTGTCTCTAGAATGATGTTTACTGATAAGTTACCTGATTATTCAAAGAATAATTTTCATTTGTTGTGAGTTATTCTAAGGCAAATAACAAATTTAATAATAAAAATTGTCATTACTAAGTAGTTTAAAATTTGGAATAATTATTAGTATAGTAGATAATTGAGAGCTATTTACTATACAAATATGAACAAACCTGAATCCCAGTCCCCTGTCTCTGCAGAGTTTACAAATCCAGATGAGCATTACAATGAATGTAGAAAGAAGAAACCTGGAGGATGTGAGAAGGTGGAGGATGCAGTCTTTGCTTAAGATATTTGCAGGAACTGAAGATACTGGACATAGAAAGGAGGTAACAATTCACTATCTACTCTGACAGGAAACAGCCTCAAGATTTACAGTGGTCATCTGGATAGTCTTATTGATGGCAGTGGTCATCTGGATAGTCTTATTGATAGCGTCATCTCCTTTTGCATAGATGAGAAATTAGGCCCAAAACCCTTAGATAACTTGTTATAAAGATCACAACCATAGTAAGTAATGTGGCTGAGATTTGATGACAGGTTTGCCTGCTCTAAAGCTTTTCAAGAGGTCACCGAGACATGGAAGTTGAACAAAGGACAGATGGAATAAGGAGGTCACTAGAGCAGAAATATCATGTAATTAGAAAGACAAACTGACACTGTTGGAGAAACATTCATGAATTCAACATTCTTTGCTGGTGGGCATCTTCTAAAGCTTCTGCTTCCCCTTCCAGGGCTAAGTCAGCTTCCTGTAAATGCTGTCAAATTATTTTGTTAAATGGCTAATACCTGATATGCCACTGTTTTCCACTAAGCAGTAAGTCAGTGGCTGTAGTGGAAGACAAGGCCTTACATTTTGGATTCTTACAAAAACTATGCAACTCCTAGTTTCCCCAAGTCCCATTCCAAAATTATTCCCTATAATGCAATAACTTTCTGAGACTCACTGAGGTGGCAAAACTTGGTAAATGGTACCAAACCTTAAGAAATTAGTAAATTTACCCTAACAGGATGCCAGACCGTTTTTGCAAACTATATAATTGTAATATCTGAGATTTGTGGAATATGTTCAGTCATTCAGGATTATACTAAATACCTCATATTATTTATACCAGTGAATCTTTTTTTTTTTCTGTACTGGGGATCAAACTCATGACCTCATGCTTGCCAGGCAGACACTTATGGCATTGAGCTATATCCCCAGCCCAAACATTTGATGGTTATTCTTTTCTTTGTACCAGGGATTGAACTCACAACCTCATGCTTGCCAGGCAGGGTCTTACACCACTGAGCTAAATCCCCAGCAAAATCTTTTTATTTTTTTGTACCAGAGATTGAACTCACAACCTTACACTTGTCAGACAAATGCTTACGCCGCTGAGCTAAATCCCCAGCCTTCCCGTGAATCTTTTTAACAATCCTGAGCAGTGGGCATACAGTCATTAAGACTCTTCATAACCAATGCAGTTCTTTTTCTTTCTAAGGATGTGGTAGTACTTCCCTTCCTTATTCCTCACAGAACTTTAGGCTCAGACTTGTGACACTTTTGACAATGTAATGTTAGATGAAGGAGCAAGAGTCATTTTGGGACAAATAGTTTCGGAGATTCAATACATTCTTTTTTTCCTGCTTCACCATTTATGAGAACATATGTCGAGATGGAACCTCCCCCACACTAGATCCCCAAATCATGTGCTGACTTCAAGTGACCTAGTAATAAAGACAAAATTTAAACTTTTGTTGTTTAAAACCTGTGGCAGAATACCCTGAAGATAGAAACATCGAGATATCCCTTCCTTGTGTCTTTATACTTTATGACATTGATACTTTCTCATTAAGAGGTGGTGTCCTTATTCCCTCAACTGGAACCTGAAGCAGCCTTTGTCCAAGACCAAGGTGACCCTGTATGACTTCTAAGTATAAATCATAAAACTCACTACAGGTTCTATTTGTTCATTATTGAAATATTTGTCCAGGCTCCGTGCTAGGCGAAAGCCAACCTGACCCATAGAGAGCCGTGTGTTCCAGTCACCTTCCCAGTGGAGATCCCAAGGAACAGCCAGTACAAGACACCAAGCACATGCACATGGGATCCTTGCTAGGAGGCAGTCATCCAAGTTGGAGCCAGATTACAGATTCTGTGGGATGCAGTCCAAGTCTTGATCTCCCAATTTTGCTAATGGGGACAAAGAAGTACAATGAGGTAAAACAATTAGCTCAGAGCACATAAGGACTGATTAGAATTAGAGAAAAGATATAGTAGATTTAACATGAACCACTTATCTTATTAATGAATGTTACTCTTACACTCAAATAATAACAAATTAGTTCTAAAAACAAACAGACGAAACCGTGAAGAAGATGTGGTTTTTCTATTTTACAGATTATTAGCCCCATGGAGATAGATGATAACTTTTCATGCTTTCCTTTTCATGTTCCTTTCAGTATTAAAGACAATTTCTAATATACTTCAATTTTCAATTGGTGTTTGATAAGTTAAATTAAACTGAACTGAGCAGACTGACGACCAAAAAGGGCTTTGAAGAGGCCCAGGATTGTACGGTTGATATCATAGTTAAACTTAAATCTGATTCATCCTCCAAATCTGTGCCATTTATTTTGTACCACTGTTTTGGTGAGGGGACAGATATCTCCCATGGAGTTGACAAGGTTCTAGTAGTGTGTGATGTGCAACCCAGAGACTCTCAGAAAGTCATAGCAACATGGGTAATAGACCCTACAGAAAAGGAGAGATTTCTATACTTTCAAATGGCTTTAGATGCTGGACAATTCTTTGTTCAATAGTCAGCCTATTCCTATAAAGTACACCTTGGGGAACAACAGCTGTACTTCGTCAAGCATTTGTGAAGTTACTGTTGAATGACAAATGTATAAGAAGGTAAAAATTACCAATTGTGATGCATGATCCCAGGTGTAGCCAGGAAAGTGAACATGGAGTCTTAGTGAATTCTTCCAGTTTTGCCCTACTGTACAAATACAATTAGAACACTGGTACTCTATGCTGCTTTTGTTTTTGCTTTGTTTCCACACAATGCCAGAGCTGTTGCTCGTTATTCAACCAAAGCACCAGAAACAAAACCTGAATATGACCTTTCAAACTGAAAATCAAGAGTTTACACTAATATGGTGTCTGAGTTACTTTTTACTTGTTGCTGAAACAAAATACCTGAAGCCCAAAAATGGGAAAGGAAAGGTTTATTTCTTACAGTTTTTGGAGGTTTCAGTCCACACTCAGTTGGCTGCAAGGCAGGCAGGCATGGCTGGGCCACAGTTCATGGGGGCTGCAAACATCAGGCAGGAACCAGCAAATAGCAAGACACACCTTCTTCCTGCCATTACATCACATCCTGGCTCCACCCCTATGTGGGTGTAGCACTGACACCATCAATCCAAGCACTAGACAATGAACCATCATAAATGTACAATGCAAACTCATGAGGCCTGAGGGCCACAGACATAAACCATGACATATGGTAATGAATGAAATATATACATGAGCTGAATAAAAACAGCCAACTTTGCCTAACAGGTTGTAGAGTGGTCAGTCTACCATAATTCCTAATAAATCAAATGAGGGTTATCTTTTCTTTACCTAAAATTAATTTTAATCATTGTAGAAAATTTGGAAAAGCCTGAATCTCCAGAGATGATTAATTTTTCCCATTTCTGTAATTAATATGGAAAATTACTTTAATTTTCCAATGTTAAACCAATTTTGAATTCCTGAAATAAACTCAACTAAGTTATATGAATTGCTTGTTTTATATAACATTGCATTTGATTTGTATATATTTTAGTTAAGAGATTTTGCTATTTTATGAGATAAATTTATCTATAATTTTATTTTAATGCCCTTACCAGACAAATATATATCAACTTTATAAAAATAAGTTTTTCTTTTACTGTTTGCTGGAAGATTTTGTAGCTTTTGTGCTTTGGTTCTTTATCTGATTTAAAGAATTCATATGTAAAGTCATCTTGCCATAATCATTTACTTCTCAGTTTTTCTATTTTTTCTATCAGTTACTAAAAGGTATATATTAAATTTTCCAAAAGTAGCTTCCGGTATCATGGCGTCAATTGCAGCTGAGTTAGTTAGAAATACAGGCAACTGACTTCCGGGAGAATGGCAGACAGATAGCAGCAGCTACCGAGGCTCTCTGAGAGACCCAGCTTAGAATCCAGGAATGGTGTGGAGTGAGGAATCCTAAGCAAGAGGAGATATAACCTGCTGACCCAAGAACAAACTGGGCTGAGAGAAACCAACTGGGAATGCAATCCTGGTGCTATAACAGGAACAGATAAAGCCTCAGCATGGAAGCTGGAGCCTGTGCCATTGGAAGATGCGCTTTGGGTTTCCTGCCGCAGCTGCTGTGTCTGAATCAGCTTGGCAGGGAGAGAAATGCGTGAAAGCTCTGAGAATGGGAATCGGTGTATGGAGTTGAGAGTGGGACAGGCGGGGAGCTGTGTATCGACCTGCGGTGAGTGAGGGAAACTGCGACTCTTCCATGGTCTAGGTGGCTCCAACAGAGGACATTCTGGGACTGAGCAGACTTGCCGGAACAGGGCACTGTAATGACCTCAGTCGCATATGCCCCTCTCAAGTGGGATTGGTGAGCAGTGCCTAGCCTACATGATGCTGCTGGCTGAGACCCAGTAGGCTAGCACAACCCAGGTCCCAGTGCCTGGAGGTGCACCCTAGCAGTGAAACCTTTGGTAGGTTGACCAGGAGGGGTGGGCCCCGCATAGGCTGCCCAGTCCGTAACTCCCTGGTGCGCTGCAGTGGGTGGGAACACCTAGCCGGCACAATTCAAACAGACTGTGGCTGACAGGGAAGGAAGCTGGGCCTCCTATATACGTTTGTATTTAAGGAACAAAGAATATGGGAAGAGGGAGCAACAAGAAAGGCACCTCAGCCCCCAATCCTGAGAAACAGGCAACAGCAGACACAGCACCAATAGACCTAAAGTGCTATCTCCAGAGCCTCGTAGACAAGTTCAGGAATGAAGTTATTAATGATCTGAAACAAGACATAAGCAGAATAGTTAGAGAAATGCTAAGCACTACCCAAGAAAAAACAGATGGTGGAATGGATGAACAGAAAAAAAGGGCAGAATTGTTTGATGGAGAAAATAGAGAAAACATAGAATACGTGAAGCAGGTTCAAAGAGATTACCAGGAAACTAAAAGCTCTATCAAAAACTGGCATAACATCTTGAAAGAAACTAAGGATAGATTATCTGAACTGGAAGGCAGATTTGTAATATGAGAGCATGAAATGAAAAACTTCTTAAAAATAACAAAGAAACAAACAGCAATAATACAAAGGCTAGAAGATGGTAAGAGGATCTATAACTTAAGAATAAAGAACATAAAAGAAGAGGTAGGGACACAAACAAATGAACTACAAAAGCTACTCACAGAAATAATCCAGGAGAATTTTCCTAATTTAGCAAAAGGTAAAGATACTCAGATATATGAAGCATACAGGACCCCAGCCACCTACAACCCAAACAGAGCTACACCCAGGCATATAATAATCAAAATACCAGAAATCCAATATAAGAACAGAATATTAAAAGCTGTCAGAGACAAGAAACTGATCACTTACAAGGGAACACCCATCAGAATTACAGCAGACTTCTCG
The DNA here is from genome assembly GCF_034190915.1 of Cavia porcellus. NCBI lineage: Eukaryota > Metazoa > Chordata > Mammalia > Rodentia > Caviidae > Cavia > Cavia porcellus. The sequence continues at coordinate 181,643,770 of NW_026947484.1, read as the reverse complement.
GCACAAACCATCAAATCACGAAGAGTGTGGGGGGAAATAATTCAAGCTTTGAAAGATAATAACCTCCAGTCAAGATTGATATATCCTGCACAACTATCCCTGGAAATTGATGGAAAAACAAGGTGCTTCCAGGATAAAGAGGAACTAGGGGAATATGCAACCACCAATTCAACCCTACAGAGAATACTGCAGGATATTCTAAAAATGAAAAATACGAAGAATCCAGAAATAGTGGCAGAGAGGCCACAATGAATGAAGCAGAAAACAAAATGAAGAAGACAAACTGACAACTAATGACAGAAAAAGAGCTCAAGAGAAATGAGGCAGAGAAGATTGGATGATAGGAACAGCTATTTTGGAGAAAACGATGTCATAATAAGTAATGCTGATTTAATATCATCTTGTTTTGAAGTCCCATCAAGCTTTTGCTCTTCTGTCTCCATAGGTCTTAACATGTTGTATCTTATTGGATTTTATTATATGTGATATTATAAACAAAAACTTTCATAGACAAGGAGATTATACAGAAACCATTGTTCATTTTCTGTTAGTTGATTCTAGATACCCTGTAATACTGTCATTCTCTTGATGGTTTTACATTGTTTTGATGTATTTGATGCTACAGTATATGAAGTTATACTCAAAGATTTCAAGGAAAGAGACAATATGGTAACTACTTGTATGTCAGGATTATCTTGTGGTGAAACACTATTTTGCTTAAATGGTAATGTTTTGATCTGTGCTGTTTTGTTGTTATGCCCTCTTTTACGTCAATCTCCATTTTATTATTTACTTTTTTATTCTTATCCTTTTAATTAAGGGAAAAATAAATAAAAAATAGCAGGATATGTTTTAGTAACCCACTTTGATTTTCTATTAACTTGATTTGAAACCCTGTATTGCTCTCACCATCTTGTTTTGACTGATGTTCCTCTATTCTCTTTTGCTTGATAGTACCAGGTTTGAAAGTTTAGGCAACAGCTGTGAAGATAGTGGGATTCATTATGATGCCCATTCTGGTTGACTACTACCTACTTTTGAAGACCTGTAATGTCTCCAATGTTTTGGTTCTGTTGGTTTCATTCTTTACTGTTTTGTTCAATTTTATTATAACTGATGATATAGGCAATTCTATTGGAGCTAGCGGGAGGCATTATGGTAACCATTGTTGATCACCTTGTATTATGTTTTTACATTATCTATTATGTCCACCCTTTTGATTTGACCAAATTTGTTCTGTTATGTCACATTTGGTTTTACGTTCTTCCAAAAAAGTAATAAGAACTGTGGGAGTAATAAAACCCAAAAAGTGTAATAGTCATTGTACAAAAGAGAGGAAAAGAAAGTGCTCTAAATGATATAACTGCATGTATATTTAAGTGCATAAGATAGACAATGATATTACTGAGTTTTGTTGGATCATTGAACAGAATTGTTTGCAGTCTCACTGTTTGAATGTCCACTTTATATGCTTTAATTTTGCAACTTGAACAAATATTTCTAAGATGACAATATGTAATCCATTAACTAGTGATTTCCTACTGCTTATTTTTTTCTGAAATTCTGTATAACTTGTACCCTTTTTCTGCTTTTTTTTCTTTTTCTCCTTAAATAAAATTTTTAAAAAAAGAAAAAAAATTCCAAAAGTAGATATTTCTGTTTTGCTTCATTTTGTTAGGTATTACTTTGTACCTTTGATTTCATATTTTAACTACCTATAAATTGGGATCATCATCTTCTTTGAATACTTTCTTTAAATTTTTAGTAGTAGTCTTGTAGCTTTTGATGTGCATCATTTGCTGATTAATGTCTCCCTTAAATTAACTTGAAAACAGCACATAGATTGAATCAGACAGGCAATTAAATATTAGACTCAATTTTCTGCCTTTCAACTCTCCTGCTATTGCCATACAATTATTTATGTTTCTTTTCATTCTTTCTGAAATTACCTCCTTCCATCTAAAATAATATTGCTTCTGCCCAAGGAATTCTGGGTAGTGTTTCTCTTAGCAAAATTTGACAGTCAATGAATTCTGCTCATCTTGTTTTGTCTGAAAATGTCTTTATCTCACCAAAATTTTTAGGAATATATTTACTGGATATAAAATTTTATGGTTATGTTTTGTCCCATTAAAGATTTTATTTCATTATCTGTTGCTTTTTATCATTTCTGGTGAAATCAGCTATGAATTTTATCATTGCTCCTTTGAAAGTAAATAATAGCCCCCAACAGGGTTGATTTTCATTTTCTGTTTGTTTTTTGTTTCTAGTAATTTTATGGTATGCTTAAATACGTTTTCTGTGTATTTATCCTGCTTCAATAGCAGAGCCCTTTGAATCGGCTTGCTATCATTTTCCAGTTTGGGGAAATCATTTACTGTTATCTCTTCATATATTTCTCCTGCTCATGTTCTCTTTCCTTTCCTTTTGGGATTCCTCATGAATGTATGTTAAAGTTTTTCAGTGTCTCCCATAGATTTTTAGGGTGTTTCCTGTGATTTTTGTTTTATTTTTACAAGTCAGTTTGTATATTTTATTCCAACCTATGAATAGTTTATTAATGTCTTCCCTTCTGTGCCTTGCATTGGTTAAAAGTCCCGCTTTATTTTCAATCTTTGATTTTTATTTAGTTATTTTTATAAAGCCTGACCCTTTAATAGAATCTTTTATCTTTTAACCTACTTTTTAAAAGGAACAGTTTCTGGCACATTTAGTAATTTTATATTGAATGCTGGACATTTTGTTTGAAAATTGTGCAGGCCTTAGATGACCTTACTTTCTGCCAAAAATGATCCAACTCTCTTCTTTGAGCATGGGGTGATTGCTTCAGGTCAGTCAGAGAGAAAAATAACTTGAGGCTATTGGTTTACTGGCACCCCTTCTTGATAATTTCATTTTATCATTTTATATTATAAGACTAATGCAAAGCTGCTGAGGTTTCTAGCTCCTTCCAAGCGGTTTCAAACTTGTATATACTGCATCGGTGTTGGCAAATGGCTCTAGAAAAAATGTGCTCAGAATGTTGTGTCAAATTTTACATTTCTTGACCCTTCAAAGCACGGCTGCATTGGTCAGCCTCAACTTTGATTTTATTGCTCTAGGCCATTAATACTGCCAGAACGTTTACTCTTCCAAGTTCTTTTCTAATGCTACATGTTCACAGCAAATTGGCAAGTGGTACAAGGGGAGAAAGTAGTGGAAAATATGCATCTCATTGATCTCAGTGCCTTTTCTTTCTCGAGATCTTGGTCTGTAGAGTCCTGAATTCCTTGTTTACACTTGCTCAAACAGCTAATATATATATATATATATATATTAGCCAGCAAATATAATAATAGCTCTTTGTGGAAGGCTTAGCCTTCATAGCCAGACACAGGTTTTGAATTTAACCTTATAATACACATTTCATACCAGGAGGAGCACTTTTTCTATGTTGAAAAAAACTTCAAGGTAATCTTCAGAGCCTATATAACATTCCTGCAGTGAATGTATCCTAGTTGGCCACACTAATTCCCTGACTTTGAGTCTTTAGACCACTTTCTAGTTTTCACTGTTTCAAGTGATAGAAAGGCTTTCGATATGTTTCTTAGACATGTTTTCCATATTTCATGTGTAGAAGACTGCATCTGATGTATGATATAAAATGTGTATGTATGAGCAACTGCTGAAATTTATATGCCAATCAAGTAAATGAAAAGTTTATGTGAAATAAGCAAATGCTATATGACATTTTGGAGTATTAATCTATTTTTCAGAAGAAATGAATAGACACTAACAGTAAAAGAGTTATGAGTTTAAATCTGAGTTCTATCACTTTCATAGTTTATAAGCTCTGAGAAGATAAGTAGGCACTCTGAGTTTGTTTCTTGATTTCTTAAGCACAAATAATATCTCTCAGACACCACTGTTTTAATAGAAATAATAATCTTTTTCTGTGCTTTGTATATACAAGAATTTCTCCAAAGACAAATTTCAAGCATTCACTTATTTAGTCACTTGAAAACTATTTAATGAGCACTTATGTTACTTGTTGCTGGGGACAGAGCTATGGGCAAGTCAAGCACGTTCACTTTTATATACACTTCGGATTACAGAGAGCTGGAAGTAGACAGTAATTAAAAACACAACATGGATTTAGGTAGGTGTTAATACTGTGCAGAAAGTGTGATGATTCTGCTCTCTTGCAGTGGTTGTCAGCAAAACTTTCTGAGGAGCTAACTTTGAGTTGAGGTGGAGAAGAGCAAGTCACATGGAAGTGCAGGAGACAGAGAAGGCGCAGCAAGTGCAGACATCGAGAGTGGAGAATTTTGATGGGGTAACAGAAAAGGTAGGAAATCAGGGTGGAGGGAACAGAATAGGTGAGAAGTAAACCAGGAGGGAGGGCACGGAGGTAGGCAATGACCAGCTCCAGCAAGATTGTGCCCTCTGTGTCTGATGAGCAGCCACCTCAGAGTGTGACCAAGGAAGAAGTGTGATTTCATTTATGCCTTCAAATTCACTTCGGCTGTTGTGTGACAAATAGCCCAGTATGGAAGTAGGTGCTATTGCACAGTCTTCTTTAAATCTCAGTACTCAACACAATGATGTGTGTGTGTGTGTGTGTGCGTGCAAGCGTGTAGGTGTGTGTGCTCACAGTATATATATCACAATACCATATACATATGCATATATGAACAATTAAAGGAGCACCTGGGCTGGAGAATGCACAATCTGACTTTTAAATCATGAATTCACTGCTGAGGAGAGCACAAAACAGATAACCAAACTACTTTTGCAGTTAATTGAGGTTCATTCAATGTCATTCGCAGTTTACAGGTAGACAATTCAATATCAGAATTTTAAAACGATTTTGAAAAAAATGAACACCAATCAATAACTACCCATTATGGCCTTAAAATCGACTGCTCAGTGAATGAAGAGCAGCAGCTTTGGATCCTTGCATTGAGGCAGGAAGATCTAGTGTTGCTAGTAAAATCCTGATCCAGATTTCAAGCTGGGAAGAAGCATTAGAATAGTTTTAATCATTTTGAAATTTCAAACTTTTGTGGCCTTCTTCCAAATAGTTTTTGTGATGTAAATAAGAAGGTTTTTTTGTACTAGGGATTGAACTCACAACCTTGTGCCTGCTAGGCAGGCGCTACACTTCTGAGCTATATCCCTGGCCCTAGAAGAAACTTCTTTTATTACATTTGGAAAACCTAGGAGATTGTCCAGCTTGAATCATGGATGAGAGTCTTTTAAACTTACGTCTTTGACCCAAAAACTAAATATTAAGTAGATTTCACTTTCAGAGAGACTAAGCCAGATACCATATGTGGCTATGCTTAAATAGCTTTTATAAAATGTCTGAGGGCTGAGAAATAGGCATTCACATGTTTGAAGGAATAAAATGATCCATTTTCAAGGCACTAAAAGTAATATTCCATTATAATGAAGAAGGCGGTGGCACATTTAAGTGCAATGCTGGAACTGACCTTGAGTACACACTGGATAAGTACTGAGTACTTTCAGAGATGAGAGGTGCCTCTGTTATATGAAGGTCCCTATCTTAGCTCTTCCCATGTTTACTTTGGGGTGTGGATGCTGTTCTTACCTTTATACTCTCCCTTACCCACCGACTAGTTATTACCACACATGCCTTTCAAGATAAACTTCTGAATGACTTTACCAAATTCTGAAACTACATTCCATTTTAAGTTTGATTGACGTTTTCTTAGTCCTTTGCACTAATTTGGAAGATTATAGCCTTAAAATGCTCAAGATAATACTCATATAGGAACACAATCTGCCTCTCCATTTATTCAAATCTTAATTTATATTTCACAGTACAGTATTGTTTTAATTTTCTTTATTTTACTCCTAAACATTTCCCTTGCAGATTATTTTTAGGGTTATTTTTGACTCACAGTTGAGTTCTTTTTGTATGTAGATTTCAAATTGATAATTGGTGGTATATAGGGAAACAGTTGATTTTTAAAATTTATCCTATTTTAGTCATTTCATAACTTTCTAATTTTTTCATTTAATAATCAGATTGTAGCATAAAAAACAATAAATTTCCTTCCTCGTCATGCTGTTTCCTATCATAGGCATCGGGAATTTCCAGAAGAAAGATAAAAAGACAAAGAATTTGTCCAAAGAAGAGGTATAATTTTTGCCTAGAGATCTTTCAAACTAGAACATATGGTTAGTTGAGACCTTTTCTCTTCTATAAATGTCCTCAGTGTGTTTTGCTGCTTATTTTAGTTGACAATGACTGGAGTATCAGCTACGGAATGTTTTATGACCAGTGCGCTGGGATAAAGGCCCACCCCGACCTACACATTTCAGTCTTGTTCTCTTTCCTTTACCCCCTTTCTCTCAAATCTGTGGATTCAGCAGACATTTACTCAACACTGACCCAGTCAGCTGAGTCCTAAGGCTTAGCGATACTGCTTCTCACCCCAAAATACTGACAGCTGAGGGTACCCTATAATATTTCTATTTTGAGCCCCACTACCTGGCCACCATCTTCTCTTGGATTTCTTACTGAAATTCCAAACTTAATATCCCTAAAATAGAATTTTGGATTCTACCATCAAACCCAATCTCCATTACAATCAGGGTACCAAATTTCAGTATATTGTTTAGTCAAGAAACCTGTAAGTTCTTCTTGACACTTGCATTCCCTTTACATCCCACACTCATTCCATCCATCTTCAAAAAATTTCAGGGCCTCATTATGATTCAAGAATATAATAAGGGCAAAAAGGATACTAGACAGGTCAGGAAGGGTGAGGAAGTTTGATTTGAGAAGTTGAGAAATATGTATATATATATGATGTGTTTTTAGGCCTTTCCCTGCATTTGCCCATAGAATTTGGTCTCTTTCATTATTGACTTCACTTTACAGGTAAGGAGACGAGTGATGGAAAGGACTAGCCCATATCACATCATCAATAAATTGAGAACCCTAGGACCACATCTGGTTCCAAACGTCAAAGCCCAGGGGATGATTGTCTATTGTGAGGATTGGGCTAGGCTAGAATGGACATTTAGGACCACATGGCTATGAGTAAAGTGACACTGGATCACCATAAGTAAAGCAGCAGAGTTTATTTTCATTTCTACTTTGTCTATTCTAGAAGTATTTTTTTCTAGAAATTCTAGTAAATTCTAGAAGTATTTGCTTCCTCAATCCCTGGTGGGGTGATTCTCAACTCTGTATTACAGAATCTTGTTTTTTTTTTAACTTTTCCAAATGCAGCTGGAACCTTTCAGGCAACAATGAGATACTAGGTTTTGTTTGTTTTTTCCTGTAACAATAAACTCAGGAATCCACTTGCCTAGAGCTTTCTTCTCTTTCCCATTACTAAATTTGACCAAGCAGGGAAAGTTCTCTTACTGAATCTATGTTTTGAATGATATTCTGAAGCTTTCTCCAATTCCCTGCAAGTATGTAGCCCTCTCCCCTCAGAATCTAGGCAGCAGCTAGGGAAACGTATAGGCTTCTTCCGAATCTGGTCTTTCCACTGTAGCTACCGCACAGAGTTGTAGTCCTGCCTATATGTGTCACTGTGGGATGAACCCACAGTTAACCTTATCCTGCAAGAAGGATTTGGACATAACCTCTAGGGCAGCATGGTTAACACATGTGGTTTTTTGTTTGTGTAGAAATAAAGACCTGGGGCTGGGGATTTAGCACTGATCTAAGGCATAAATGCCTGCCTTGCAAGTGTGTGGTCGTGAGTTTGATCCCTGATACCAAAAAAAAGAAAGAAAGAAAGACCTGAAATGCAACAACCTCAGCTGAGCCAAGCACAAAGCAAAGCTTAAAGGTCATATTATAGACATTAGCCTTTTTAGTGTGTTTCTTTTCTCTCCTTCACTCCTCTCCTGTCTCCCTACCTCTATTCCCTCTCTCCTCTCTCCCTGCAGTTCTTAGCAGGCTAAAGCAGATATTGGGTAATGGAACATCATGCCCCAAAAGAGGTTCTTCCTTCTGTGGACCCACCAGGCAGAGAACACTGACACAGTGGTGTGGAATTTGGTTGGCTGTGTCAAAATACAATCATATTTAAGGCAGGCTGGAAGTGGCCACCCCAGAGCTGAAAGGTATGGGGAATTTTCATTTTTTTGCCACTGCAAACAGCTCAACCACAGACATGGATGATGAAAGGAAAGTTGGCATTGACCTTGCAGCTTTGCAAGGAGCAGATGGGACCTAGAATCTAGTTAGTAAAGAAAAATGAACAGAGCTTCCTACACAGTGTTTGAAAAGCCTTCAGGCTCTTCCTTATGGTTGTGTGTGTGTGTGTGTGTGTGTGTGTGTGTGTGTGTGTGTGTTTGCATCTGATATGTTTGATATGCGGTAAAAAGATGAGAGCCCTTGTGAGTGCTGGAACTTGTATTGCACATTTGGCATTTGTTACACATGTAAAACCACCACGGGCACCAGCGGAATAGTGGCTCAGAATGCATGGAATTTTTGCGTTGATGAGGAGAACAGTGAGGGGAGAATGTTACTGACACTACTTTCCAATCTCCCTGGGAGTTCTCCTTCAGAAGAAGGAAGCCTCTCCTAAGATGTAAGAGCTGAAGAATAAATCCAAAGTAGCTAAGTGTACAAAATGTACACACCCAAATCCATGACATACACCATTGTCCTTTGGTTTTTTTCTCCTGTCGCTTTCTCCTTCCAGGAATGTTCTTACTATCTCTTTTCTTATTTGCTGAAGTCCTTTTCATCTTTCAAGTCTCTACTGAATTTTCATGTCCTTCAAAATGACTTTTCTGTAGTTGGCATAGGTCATTCCTTCCTCTTGTAAATTCCCTGAGAGAAAGGAAGTTACAGTCTTGCCATACACTCAGTATTCAAAGACAGAAACAGTGAGCCCTGAGTTCAAGTTAATGTTCCCCCATACTGGAGCTGTGAGACTACAGTGACAACTTCTGTGGATCTCAGCTCCCTCTCTTGAAACTTGAATAGTAGTGACTTTTTCAGGGAATAAGTGGTAGTATAATATGAGATGATATACCCCAAAATCAAGCACATAATAGATAACTCAGCATGCAAAGTTTCCTTTGCCCAGATGCTGGATCTGATTTATTTTTATACTTTATTTTTATAGTTTTTGTCATATCTGAGACAGGAAATAAATATTGATTAGTTAAAGTACATTGAATTTGGTTTTGCTGTTTAAGCATTTCAAAGCATTGAAACCAAATACCCATAAAGATAATAATGCTAATAAAACAATAGCAAGACCTACTGTAAAACGGCTTATTCTTTGCATGCATTATCTTACAGTATCTTCATAAAAACTGTAGAGGGAACTACAACTGTCCCCACTTTGTAGATGAGGAAAGTAAGGCCATGTAGTGGGTAGTGAGGAAAAAGATTTCAAGTGTAACCATAATGTTTAGTTATCACTTAGACAGTGACTTTTGGCTAGGACCTCACAAAAGTAAGAGCAGGAGAACTATTAAAAATGTCAATACCTAGACCCCAACCTTAGATTTTTGACTCAGTTTTATGTAGGGCCCAATTTTGCTTTTAAAAATCACAGATGATTAGTGTACTGCCCAGGATGAGAACTCCTGACTCCAAGCAAGACTGGATAGCAAGTAAGAGTTTTACATCTTAATGTAGCTCATCAATACTCAGTTCATCTTGCCCAGCATAAGTAGCAACCCAAAAGTCAGTCTGGACACAGAGCATCTCCACTTCATGAAATTCCCCAAATAAGAGAATTCTATTAGTTGTCTCAAGAAATCTGAGTGCCTGCAACAGGTATAACTGATATACCCCAATTACAAGGCTTGAATGATTCAGTTGCATAGTCAAGTATACTTTCACTCAACAGGCACTTGAGCCCTTACCAGGAGTATGACTCTGGCTAAGCGCTGTGAAATTAGATACAAGAAAGACAAAGGAAGCAATACAGACCTGCAAGGTCCCCACAGTCCACTGAAGAAGGAAGAAATGTATGCAAAGGTCCATGGACTAATACGGTTAGTGTTAGAAAGGTATGAAGTGTTTGTGAAACCCATGAAAAAATTAAAAGCTGTTTCTTTCTGCACTCATCTCCTAACATTGTTTCTCCTATCTTTAGTGTTGCCCACAGTTAGTGTACAGTCACTGGGGCCTCTAACCATCGGGGTCTCGGATAATCTACAGAACTGCAGTACTGATTGTGGATCTGAGTCTCCCTCCAAGATCCTACCTTAGTGGAGTATAAGAGCATCCAGTGAGAGAGATTGCACCCACTTCAGAGGAAGGACAGGCAGGAAGGGAAATAAATTTCTGGAGTCCTTGAGACATATCATGTAACTCTTGGAAAAGTCACTGTTCCCTGGACTTGGGGAATTTCAGCTAAGTGGAGAGGTTCAGAGTTGAGTTTTGTAATCCAAACCTGCAATGTACTATCATTAGCCAAAAAGGCAGACATAAGTGAACAGGGAAGTCACTGCAGAAAAAGAGCACAGAGGCTTCTCCCATTGATTCATGCTGCAACTCACAGTCTTTAAGAAGCCCATGTGGCTTGGGGAAGAGAGAAAACCAGGAGCAGGAAGCAGAACAAGCAGAAAAGAAGCCAAGCGCTGAGGGAAAAGCAGGAGCCAAAAACTTTTGCCAAGAGTTTGGACTGTGATGTCCAAAGCTCATTTTGATCATCATCATCTCTGTCAGATCCTAATGGAGCAGTCTAAGCACAGGAGACAGCAGGAGCTTGGCTGAGCTCCCTACCAGGGTGGAGGATAGAGTGCCAAGCTATTTTTGCCACCAGGGATCTGAGCTTCCTCAGTATCACTGCTATGGCATCTGGGGGTGTAGCTCAGTGGTAGAGCGCGTGCTTCGCATGCACGAGGCCCTGGGTTCAATCCCCAGCACCTCCACTTGTCTTTCTTACTGTTTTAGCTCAGTAGCATAGACTTCTCTCAGTCAGGCTGCTTTAGTACTATAAAGTCAGGATCCAACTTTAGTAAAAGAAACTAAACTGAACGCTAAGTTTGAAAACATTTCACCCACTGTGACTAAGTCATTCTCTCTGGATGGTATGACTAAATAGTATGGCTATGTTAAGCCTCCAGAGTGTCAGGAGTCAAGGCCCCTGAAATGGAAATGAATTGATTTTAAACATTGCATTGTGAATGGAAAAGAAAATGACCAAAAGAAATGATTATCTTTGTCTGACTCAGAACCTGAAGCTGGAAACTGGGTGTGTCTGGTGTATCTTTCCTGAGCCCAGAGAGAAAGGACTGTCTCTTCTTTGCACATTCTAGACTTAGTACTCTGTGAATTGCACTGTTTAGATGCATGCCCAAGACTAAGCAATTTAAGAGCCTTCTAGTTTTCTTGTTATGTTTTTTTATGATGCTGGGATGCCTCTGGGCTCCATCACATATGACTTTTTCAGATACATATAATATTCATGGAGGACACATTCAGGTCCCAAGAAATGCTTGAGAAAAATCATGACTTGTCTACAGTATAAAATTCACACCTAGGTCTCTGATTCCTGATTTCATATTCCAGTGCCTTTTTCATTTTTATGATTCTTTTGTTCTCACAAAGTGGGCTTGTTAGTTGCAGAATCTATGCCTTGATTTCTGCAGTGGCCAGTATAAGAAGTGCTGAGTGGGCCAACAATTGAATTAGGATATTTTACTATGTAGATCAGTTACTTTTGACAGTTCCATGCTTTCTCACCCAAAGAACCCTACTTCTGGTCACTGGTGGTTTGGAACGAGTAGAATCATTTTTGTGTAGGCTGCTTGAGTAGCCATGCTAGTGTAAATGCAAGAGTACCTCTGTGCTATAATGTGAATTTGGTTACTCTTTAAGCAAACTAGAGCACTGGACTAACATGGGATTAGAACCAGCAGACTTTCCTTGAATCTCAGCCCTATTGCTTTAGAGTCATAGGACCTGGGACAAGCTTCACACTTTCCCAAAATCTTGTTTGCCTTAACCCTAAAATCTGGGTAAAACTTTTAAAGCTACTATGCTGGAAAGAGCTATATATGCTTTGGGGTGGCATCTATATGTGAAGATGTCTACTGAAGACACTAAAATCAGCCATTGTTCAGAATCCTGACCAAGTTTGGTCAAGTCCCACAATGCCTCTAGAATCTACTTTCCTTGTGTCTAAAGTATGGGTAATAATACATGTTCAAAATCATAGACTTAAAGTCTTCATTCTGAAATGTATTTGGGAGTGCAGACTTCTCAAACATTTATAAAGAATGTATTTTACCTAATATACAAACCCTCAGAAGGTTCTGGGGTAACGTCCTATAATCAAACACATTATTTCTGCAGCAAAAATTGAAATAAAAAACATGTTATTTATAACCATGGTAGGTCTTATTAAGTTTTGCTACCATACAAGTCTTGGCACCAATTTGCCAAAAATTTCCCATTTTGGATTATGATATTATAGATAATGAATTGTGGACTTTCATACCTGCCATTTAGGATGGTCTTGAGGATACAATATTCAATATGTCCAAAACCTTTAGACCAGAGATGCAGCACTTTTTAGAGATGGGCACTCAACCACACTGTACCCCAAAGCCCACTTATTTATCACAAAGTGCTAACAATGCAATTAAATACTCAGGTTTTAGTTTTAAAAAACTAACTCATACATTAACATCTTCTGTCTTAAAACTAAAACAGCACACATGCCATTAGTTTGCTACCACTGGCTTAGACCAATCCCTGGCCTGTAATGAACACTGAGTAAATAATAGCTATTATTAATTTTATTACCTTAAAGATCAAGACCAAGAGAGAATGAGGCTTCACAGTTCCTCACTGACATTTCTCAGATTTCTATTAATTAATGAATGAATAGGTTTGCTAGAGAGATAATATCCTATTTGTTTGCCTGCTGAGAAAATACATTTCTAGATCTGGGCTATAGTCAACAGTTAAAGGGATACAATTATACACAGGAGACACAGAAGTGCATGTCTAGGACAGAGAGACAAGGGAGAAAGATATATATATATATATATATATATATATATATAGAGAGAGAGAGAGAGAGAGAGAGAGAGAGAGAGAGAGATTTCAGACCTGGTGTTTTATGTACCACAGCAAAATACAAAATATTAATCAGTTTCAAAGAGGAAGTATTTTAATTTTCTTCTCCTGTATTTTTAAAATTTTATCCTTTGAGCTCAAATTAGTTTTAGAATGAGAGAAAACATGCATACTTTTTAAAAATTCTGTCCTGTTTCTTTCTCCTTGGAGAATTGGTACCTAGATACAGGCTGTCATTTATAAGACAGCCATCAAAAAAGAAATTTTTATTGATCGCCTACTATACACCAGACCCTGCTGTCAGTGCTAAGAAGTGAAAGAAAAAAAGGGAAAAATTATACAAATGTCTTTAGCAAAGCAACTACCCATTTGTCCAACAATGTATCATTCACAGTAACCTTCAACACAGATTCTCCCAATTGGCTTTCCTCTATAGGTCCAGGAGAATATATATTTTGATAAGCATTTTAAGAATAAAGAATGTTGACCATGGTCACTCAATGTATTAAGAGTTGGACTCAAAATTCTGAATTATGTGAGTGATATAACAAGATGAAAGCACTATTCATAAGGATTTGAACATCAGTGACGCTTCAATAATGTAATTTCGGTCCTCCATAACTACGAGACTGTACGCCTGAATTCGACCAACTGCAAATCAAAAAATATTCAGGGAAAAATGCATCTATTCTGAACATATACAGACTTTTCTTATCATTATTCCCTAAATAGTATTGTTTTAGAACTATTTATATAACATATACATGGTATTAGGTATTGCAAGTAGAGATGATTTAAAATATATGGGAGGAAGCCTGGAACAACCCCTGTGGTTATCAGGGCTTGTTAACTATATTAGGAAATTAATTCATAGATAACTGTGGCCAACTTTAAGTCAAATTTTCACTATAGTAACAAATGGAAGTGGAGGTAAAACCTGGGGTGGGGGGCACCAAATGAGATGTTTCAAGAGAGCCCTCAAATATGCCAACTTCTAACTCTGGTCATTGGCAAGTTGAAGGAAAAAAGGTTTCAACCAAAGACAGATGTTTGGAAGAGAGTACTGGAAACGGAAGGAAAAGGATGTGGTCTTTATATAAGCAGCATAATCAAAGGGGCCGAGCTGAGCAATAGGCACCGTCTCAGGTTAGGGACATCAATAAGAACAAAGTCTCTTTGTTCAGATTCTATACACATAGGTGACCTCTAGGTTATTTTTGACTTCCCAGAGATTGAAGGTACAGGCTGATATGATCCTAGCAACAACCTCAACTGCCTGAAATTTTGTTGCTGGTCATTTTGAGTTTGCTTCTTATGACATTTGTTGAAAGTTGATCCTTAAGTAGCTGATTGGCATTAACAGCACTGTCACAAACTTAGGAACCAACAAAGCAAAAGATCAGTCCATGCATCAAGCAAAGATCTATTTTCAATCCTGCCCACCTTCTTTGAGACATCTCCATGCTCTGACCACCCAGCAGCTAAGTCAGTGGCTCCATCTGTTTCTTCAAAAGACCTCTTCTAATCATATACAGCTTTTTCTCAACTAAAGGGGCTGAGCCTGCCCACCCTTGTTAAAAGGAAGGGAATCATTCAGCATTTTGTTCTGCATTCTTCTACCCCAGATAACCCTCTCTAATTCGAGGTTGGCTGAAAATCTGGAAATCCTTATTCTTATCAGGAGAATTTCCACTGCTAAAGGGAAGGGCGATGCAGACCACATCCTGTGTTCTGTGAGAGGCTCAAAGAGTCAGTTGCAATGCTTTAGACTCAAAAAAAAAAAAAAAAAATAAGGGACTTTCTTAAGTGGATACAAAATACAGATTGAGACAACAAACACACTATAATTTTTCCTGTTCCTTCCTCCTTTGCTTGCAGAAGTCTTATTGCCATAGGCTCCAAAGTGGATAAATTTTCCATTGCAAGTTCTTCCCATTGACTAACAAAACCCACTGCCTGGCTCCTGACTTGAAAGTCTTTGGCGTCTCAGATGATCAAACTAATACTTGATAGACCTGGAGTCCTCTGTGTCTGAAGAGCACAGCTGCGGGGACCTGTGAGATACTTGCTTGTGTTTCAGAATGTGTAGAGGTAGACTGCACTCAGGGGATTTGTTCATTTTAGCAAACTTGGCAGAACTTCCTTGCGTGACCTAAATAGAATATCTTCCTCTACATAAAGCATGCATCAGGGTATTTCCTGATTTATTCATGAAAGGTTTGCTTTACAAAGGCCTCAGGAACTGTGCAATCTCAAAATACATGATACATAGGCCTGGATACGAGAGTGGCATTTGTACAAATTGCTGTGATAGATGGACTGTGCACTATGACAGCAAAGCTGGATCAATCTAAATACCCACTGCTGGGGGTTGCTCTTTTAGAAGAGAAAATGAGACCCAACCTGCAGATGGTTGGCAATAACATGGAGGAGTATTGCCTCTCTGCAATGAATAATTAATGCAGGAATAAAAAAGACATGAATAAAAGTCAAAGACACTAAGTGAGGTCACAGAAGCTATACCTGATAATCATTCATTAGTTCATTCCTTCATCCCCAACTAGAGAATTAACACGTCAGCGTGAGTGTGTATAGTCATGGATCTAGATTGCCTCATGAAAATAATAAGGTGCAGTATTTGAAACCTGATCAGTCTAGGGAATTTTGGACTCTACTGTACCTTAGGTTGGGAGTACCAATGTCTCCCCTGAACAAAAGAGAGATTAACTTCTGCTAATGACAAGTGGGCATTTTCAGGTGAGTCCACTGTACCGTCTCTTATCTGCTTCAATATTTTCATGCTGGGGTATTTTTAACAGCACAGAGGATGGACCTTGGTTGTTTGCAAAGAAGTTTTATTTTAGAGCTTGTGAAGCGATTGGGGTTAATGTACAATAAAATGAAAGTGACATTTGTAAAGATGGTGCGAGCAGAATGCCAGGATCCATTACCCTGATAACCCCACAAACAGACCTGCAGCCTCTATTGGCAAAATGCTGCTCAAATCCCATCAGCGTTACTTGGAGGACACATCACCACTCTATGGCAAATTTCCAGGGGTTTTCACACATCAAGCAAGTTGTTCTAACTAGGACAAGGAGACAATGTTTTATAAACTTTGCTTTGGGGCCTAGAACTTTGGAGAGATCCAGACCTGGTATCTTCTCATTTCAAAATTATGGATAGTCATTGGTGAGGGGGGTAATGAGAAAGGAAATCTAGGTGCAGTCTCTTGGGTTTAAAATATCAGGGCTCATGGGTGGTCTGACTGAGGCAGAGAATATAATGCATGTGAGCTAAACCATATGGAGCTGTTTCTCTTTGAAGGTAGGTAAGTATCATGGGTCAGTTTGGATCTCCAATAAGAAAATAAAAGAAGGCTTTCTGGGAAGAATCTTTCAAGAAAGAAAACTAACTTGGGGGGTGGTATTTAAGTAAATTAACCTTCAGTGGTTTCCCATGACCCAGAGGGTCAAGTCCAAATCTTTAGTGCTGCATCTAGTACCGTCACCATGTGGCCCTAGACTAACTTTGGTCTTCCCATTGTCCACAAATAACATCAGTTCAGATCACTTCCAAATTGTCCTTCTTCCCCAATGGCAATGACAGCCAACATTTATCCAGGCCTATCAAATGCCACGAACCAGGCTAAGGGCTTTATGTATCACATCATTTAACTTTCAGAGCAAGCCCTGAGGTAGAAACCATTATTGTCCTCAGTTGCAGATGAGAAGCAGAAATGTGGAGGTTATAATCTGTGCATAAAACTATTAAAAGGCTGAGATTTGAGGGCACCGTGACTCCTTGGGAAGCCCTTAACCATGTCAGCTGCCTTTCCTCTTTTTTGTTGTAATAAATACTCAACACCTGTGCATGTTGCTTTTGCTGAATGGGATTGATTTTCTTTTTCTGTTGCTTATCGGATTTAAAGACCTTCTTTTATGTTCACCAAGAATTTCAGGGTCAAACATCCCTTTCTTTTGGATGTCATTTCTGGCACCTTCTGGCACGGAGTGGAGCTTTCTCCCAAGATTTCCTGCCCCAATTGTACAAATCCACCACACACACTGTATTGCAAAACGACCACCTCCTCTCCTTCAGTCATTGTGAGCTTGGCTTTATAGACTCTCTCAGTGAGAAGCAAGCAGGGAACAGCCATGTGGTATTTCAGGAGCAGCTTTCCAGACAGGTCTAGACGAGAGCCTGGCTGCCACATTCCTGTGCTTATCATTAGCCGCCCGCACCCCACAGTGACCTCCTTCAACATGTGAGGCAGCGCCTGCCTGTCTGATAACCTGGCTTCCTTCTGGAAAGGATTTCCTTTGACCTGCATATATACCTGGCCTTGCAAGAGTTAACTGTGCGGCGGCCCAGAGCAGTAGAACACGAGGTTTCCATTACCGTGGTATGTGGACAAGTGGCACGAGCATGGATTATGTGGTAATAAAAACACACTGCACAGAATTTATGTCAGAGCCCTCACTTTGCCTTCCCAGCTCAGAGAAACTAGGTTCCTGCTGCTCTGGAGCTAGACTACAGCAGAAGTTGGAATTTGACTTTTCTCCTAATTTGCTTTCATTCTGGTGCGCGTGCTCATCTTGTCCCAAAACCACGCAGATGGAACGAGGGTGCCAGAGGAATTTATTCCTTCTTCAGGGACGAGTCCTAAGAGAATCAGTTAGAACAGAGAGAAGAAAGGTGGGAAAGAGACAGCAAAAAGGTCATGGAGAGAGGAATGTGGGAAGAGGGAGGGAGAGTAAGAAAGAGAGCAGAGAAGGCACACACTCAGGAGAGGACAGTCAGGGACGCTGGAGCTCTGAAACCATCTCTTCTGGAAGGAAATGATTCACACGTTAGGAGAATTCACTACGTAGCAGACAATGTGCTGAACTACTTATTCATCACTTCTCAGAAGTTTGGACATTTTCAGTAATTTATCACACATCCTACAGGTAATAAGAGCAGTAGGTTTCCAAGCAAGTCCTGTGTGGGTCAAAATATTCTTGTCTCTCTTTTTCAGTTATGGAGTCTCCCAGTCATTATAAAAAGTGGGATTAGCCTCTTACATTCAGATACAGGTAAGTACTTCTTTCATCTTTTCCTTTTTTTAGGGGCAAAAGATGGAAAAAACCAAGGGTTAGAATGAAACACCCCAGGAATTTTTTAGAAACTCTGCCCCATGATTCATGGCCCTAGTTATGTGGATTATGTGGATAGCCTTCTGAGAAAAAATTATTCTGCAGTTCAGAGACTCTTATTCAGAGCATTGTAATTTCCTAATTTCCTACTGTGTGTCAGGTGCCATTATGATGGCAGGGAAGACAGGATAAATGTGACAGTGTCTTCTTTGCAGAGTCCACAGTCTCTTTAGAGTACCTGAAAGGCGTGTTAGCAGAAATGTCTAAATGACACGAAGGTGGTATGTATAAGTTGTATTTGTTTTTTGAGGAAAGATCCATTTAAGAAGCTTAAGAGGAAGGTCAGGTGGAGAAGTGGGGCCATGGCAGAGTGAGGAAGCTGTGCCCAAGGCCACAGAGAGGGATGGCCAAGATGGAAAATAGAAAGTACTTAGCTATGGGCAAATAGAGAATCACACAGGGAGATTTAACACACACAGATCCCCGAGGCCCACTCCCCAGGCTCTGAAAGTACAATCTGAGTAGCAATGTATTTTTTAAAAAAGCTCTCCAGGTGAAACTAAGAATCAGGATATATCTGGGCTACGATGAGAGATGATTCTGTAGCCCAAGGAAGAAGACAAAGATGAAAGACTCTGGATGCCATTCTGAGCAGCTTGTACTTCCCCTGTGGGCACACAAGGATTTTAAACAAGGAAGTGACCTTACTTACAGGAAATGAGTCAGCAGAATGGAGAAGCCTTGGGAGGCTGTGCCTGAGGGGAGATTCTGGCTGCCTCTCCTGGAGCCTGACCACCTGTGCTGATGAAGGCTAGACCGATTTAACTCTTACATGGGTGACACAGCTAGAGGCTTTGGGGCACAGTCAGTGGCCTACAGTCAGGAGACCCTGGTTCTCATGCACCTGATGTGGGACCTTGGCCTCTCTGGTCCTCATCAGCTCTCCCCCACACAATCAGGAGATTAAATAAATCTGTGCTTCTCTATGAACTTGAGAGGGCTTGATCTGTTTTTAACCCAAAATGTTTTGTATTTTTACACTTAAATAGCAAGAACAGAACTTTCTCTAAAGGAAACAAATATAGGTTAGGAGAAATTCTGGAAGGATGAGCCAAGGATTTTAAACCCTTAGTGCTTTCTTGTTTACTTTGGTCTTTGATCATTATTTTCCTCATATATTCAAACTCTTAGGATACTGCTTAAGTCAAGGGGCTCCTCAAATCCTCCACTTCTACCTTATCAGTATTTCCAGCAGTCAGTGACCCAATCTGCTCTGTTGAGATGCAAGAAGATGCAGATTTGAAAGAGCCCGCCTCTTTCCAGATGCCCCTTGGCCAACAGTAGCACCATCTAGGAAAAGGTTTCTAACAGGCCTCCCTACTTGGGGCATTTTCTGCCCCAACCCACCCATATAGAACACCAGAAAACTTTTCAAAAGTTATTGTGATGCACCTTCAAAAATAGTTTCTGATTGCCTAAATTCTCTGATTAGGAACAGTTCTCCATCCCTCTGATCCTCCAGCCTCACCTCCTAGGAGGAATAAAAGTGCTTGAACCTCAATCACTTGGAATTATTCCCTCTTTACAAAGGTGACCAAGTCTGTCAGGCTTGTAGGTCTCAACATACACAATCCCTCTGTTGAAAATGCTCTTGCTTTGCCTTCTTCACCTGGGAATCTTTTACTCATTTATGGCTCCAGCTAAAAGGTCATCACATTTATTTATTGAGGATCTAGCGTGTGTTCCAGGAAAAATGCCAGATGCTTAGAGGATGAATAAAACAGGATCTTTTAGTAATGATTCTGGACTCTGCTCCTCTGCACTTTCTCCTAACTTTGTCATTTTATGGTGATTATTCACATTTCTGGCTGTTTCTCTAGATTATAAACTCTTAAGAGCCAGAATGTCCCTTATTTATATCTGTATCTGTAGGATTGGCCTCAGGACCAGATAGGGGACCATGTGCAATTTCTAAATGAATGAATGAATGAATGAATGAATGAATGAATGATGAATTTATTTGATAAATCATGGTTTATGATTTTTTTTCATGTCAAGTGAGGTGTGCTTTAACTCTGGGACCATCACAGGCTATAAATAACAAGGACAAGAGGCCTTAGACCTCTTAATGTGGGCAAAAAGAGCCTGGAAAAGAACTTCAGGGATCACTGATACCTTATAGATGAGAATGGGAACCAACCAAGAGGAAAGGGTGGTCTAGCTGACCAAATGACGAGCGGCTGATCCATATCTTCTAACTGGCTGCCACAATAGGCAGCCACAACTGACTGTAAGCTGTCATCCTAACACAATGAGACCCTCAGTTCCATCTAACTCCACCCTTTCAAACAGCAGGGATCCCTGGCATCCTCACCTTGGAATCTGACCACAGGTTTGGTTGCTTTCTTCCCCTGTCTATCTGATACGGCCAGCCCTGAAGACACTGCTGATGCAGCAGTCTTACGGCCCGTGCTGACAGAAATCAGGTGTCCTGGCTTCATAAAAGAAACATTAACCGACCTGATGGGAGCTGGAAGCAGAAGTGCTGACGAAGACATAACTCCCAAAGATTCTACAGGGCAAGGAGAAAGCTTCATTCTCTCCTGATTCAGAGGCATTATTTAGTTTGCTGACAAGACAGCGATGAATGAGAGAAGCCAGGGCAGAAGGCCACCAGAGGAAGTCTTAGCTGCTCAGCTGTGGGAATCGAGAGTGCAGGGAATGATAAGAAAGGCCACTGTCCCCCTAACCCTATCCCCACAGCACTGTCCCTTTGGCCTTCATCAAAATCATTTCCGTTGCCTTTTGTACTGTTTGCAGACTCACTTTGCCTCCACTTGGCTATTACATTGCTCTCTTTCTAAACTGCCCAACCAGTGTCCTTGATTAAAATCCTTTAGTGGCCTCCTGTTCTTTGTATAAAACCCAACTACCTTCAAAAACCTTAATACCCCTTCCTGCCCCTCCAAATAGTTATTTTTCCCTATAAGAGAGAATTCTGTTTTCACTTACTATAAGAATGAGAGAACTTCTGATAAAGAACAGACTCGGGACACAGAGAGGGTGATTTGATGGCAGGAACAAGCCTTCTTTCTGGAAGATTATCTCTTCTGACCTACACCGGGCTATACGCGCACCACATTTCTCCCATGAGAAAGTCAGGTCTCTGTAGCACAGGATGCCTAAGACACAGTGCTGTGTTTCGAGGTCCATCTTAGGCATCATGAACTTAGAGATGAATCAAGCACAGTCCCTATCCTCAAGGAACTCAGAGTTCCTTGATGGAGGAAAATGAAATAGAAATAAATAATTATATTGAGGCAGCCATCCCAGAAATCTGTTCTTTGTGCTCTGGGTAGTGGTGGGGGCCAAGAGACCCTGACTATAAATGAGGGACTGAGAACTCTTGAATTAGGCCTTGGAGGTTGATTAGGTTTCCTTAGAAACAAAAATGGGAGCTAACAGAGCTTTCTCTTTTTAGGATCAATGTGTGGAAAGCAAAGTATAATTAATTAGAGAGAGAAAAAGTAAGTCAGTGGACACGGGTTCTCACATAGTGCTCCTCTCTTCTTCTCATTCTCCTTTTCTTCTTCCTCCTTCTTGTCCTTTTCCTCCTAGTCCTTCTCATCCCCTCCTTTTTCACTGCTCTGCTCCTCCCTAATACTAACCACACTGTCTCTTAAATGCAGGAGTATCTTCCATGTAAAGTGTATTGGGAAAAAGGAAATAGAGGAACGAAGGAAAGCTGTGTAAAAAAAGCTTCGTGTTTACATCATTGAAGGTAAAGAAATTCAAAGAATGTCTTTTGTCCTGCTCATTTTAGTCTGTGTTTATGCTATAATAAAATACCTCAGAATAGGTGGCATAAATAACAGATATTTTACTCTCAATTCTGGAGGCTAGAATTGCAAGATCAGAGAGGCATGGTTGGTTCTGATAAGGTTCCTGTTCCTGGTTTGCAGACTTTCAACTTAGTACCCTTTGTACCCTTACTCAATAGAAAGAATGAGGTAGTTCTCTTACTTCTTAGAAAGGCACTAATCTCATTATCGGGGCTCCTCCTCATGACCTTATAACCTTTCAAAGGCCCTCTTCCAAATACCTTCAACTTGAAGGTCAGACTTTGGAGTATATTTTTGGTGCAGAGAAATAAACAGTTCATAAAACTGCTTTGGTGTATACTGAACCTGAGGAAGGATTCAGTTTAGCTTGGTGAAGACAAGACAATCTCTCAATAACTTCTATGAAGGGGGTATTCCCGCAGGTCAGCGTAACATTGCTAGTGCAGTACTCAAGGACAGCTAGTCTCTTCAATGTTATGTAGTCAGAAAAAAGTAGTAGTAGTTTATCAAAGGGATAAGGACTGTTCTTATCACAATACGGAGAATTTCAGATGGGTAAAACTTCTACTGCGCATGCTCTTCCCCTAGCAATACCTCTCTGAGGACATGGGGCTTCCTGACTTTCTCTTCATCTAGTGGACATGTACATGGTATCTCTTCAATAAATATTTATTAATGATTATGCTGACCTCTCTGAAAAAGGAAATTAGTGATAGAGATTACAGAAAATGATAATAAACTGGCAAACTGGAAATTCAGACCCTGCTTTGGAGCAACTCATCCGGGAGAAATTCCTTGCTGCCCTTGGTAAGTCTGAGGAGCGAAGACCCTCAGAGGACATGTGGAGTGTGTGCAGCTGCGTTTGCACCAGGAAGCAGAGCTCAGCTGAAGAGCTGCAGTCAGCATCTGAGAAAGGAGGAGCCTGTCCTGGCTTTGAAGCTGTAGGGGATAATGGAGCCACAGTACAAGCACAGGGCCTTTTATTGACAGGGTGAAAAGGAGCCAGCTGGGGTTTGTCTATAGTTGAGCTTCAGATTCTGTCCCATACTTCTGAAAAATACCCTCTTTGTTCCTTTGCTGCAGGTGGCACCTGTCAGTACAGGACGTGTAAATAGGATAAACAGCCCTGAGTTGCTTAAGGGATGCCCCCTCCTCAAATGAGTCTCAAAAGCTCTCCAAGTTCATCTCTCTTGCTGTTTCTTTCTCTCAATCAGAGAATTAAACTGAACAAGGAAGATGACGGTCGCTGTAGAACTCTGCTTTCCAATAAAGTGCCACTGATTTTGGTTACAAGATGATAACTTTGTTATTGCTCTCCTTTCTATAAATCTGTAAAAAAAAATATAGAAAAATATGTTTAAAAATAAAATCCCAAATGAGGTTCCAAACTAAGGAGTTAAAGCTCTTAGTGGGTTCAGGGGCAATGAAAAATTCTTTAAAAGCAGAATGTAGGTAGAATTGGTATACAAAGGAAACAAGCCAGCAAGTAAAGAATCAATTTGATTAAGAAGTTTATTTCAGAGGTAGATGCAAGGGAGACAGTAGACCCGAGTGGCTGGCACATTGAGGAACACCAATCTTATTTCCATCCCTTCCCAAGGGCAGCCGGCCCCTTTAGGGCTGCTTGTCTCCAAGCAAAAGGAGTGTTAGCTTAGAAAAATCAGGCAGGACCACAAGTGCCTAGTAACATGCAGGAGGAAGGAGAGCATCTATACCACAGCACGAGCCACACAAAGTGAACCAGACATAGGGCCTACCACTTCCCAAACTTCACCACAAACAGTGAGTGTGATCTGGGAGGTGGTTCCACTCCTCCAGTGGGCAGAGTAAAGACATCAGAGCTAAACAGGGAAACTCAGCTGCAGAAGGGGTCTCATGATCCATTCCCACCAGAAAACTTAACAAAAACACTATAAAAGAGAAAAAACACATTCAGAAATCATACCCAGTGTTCAGAGAGGTAAGAGTAAATAGAGATTGACTTTAAAATAAGAAAATTAGGGTCAACGATATAGCTCAGTCGCACAGTGCCTGCCTGGCAAGTATGAGGTCCTGAGTTTGATTCCTGTATCAAAAAAAAACAAAAAAAAACAAAAAAAAACAAAAAAAAAAAAAACCAAGAGAGACAGAGACAGAGACAGAGACAGAAAGAAAGAAAAATATCCAGGTGTGGTGATGCACACCTATAATCCTAGGGCTGCAAGGCTGAATCAGGAAGGTTGGTGTGAGTTTGAGGCCAGCCTGGGCTACCTAGTGAGTTCAAGACCAGCCTGACTACAGCCTGACTACACATTGTGATACTTCATCTCAACAAACAAATAAATAAAATTTTAAAACTCTAAAATAAGAGAAATTATAATCAAATAGTAGAGACAACAAAGTTTATATTGATAAAATATTACTAGAGATAAAGAAATTTTAAAATGTGTCTAATTAATGAATAAGAAGATTAGTTGAAAGGTAGAATGGATAAAAGTGAAGAAGAAATTAATAGATTGAAAAATTGACCCCAGGAATTCTCCTGGAATATGAAAAAAAAGGAATAGGGAGATAAGAATAGTTAAAGAAAGATTAAGAATTATAGAAAATAAAATCTGTGTTTCAGAAAAAAACAAATGTTTAAGAAAATAGTAATAGCTCTCATAACTAAAGAAAGACAAGACTCTACAGATTTAAAATGCTCAAAAATCAAACAGTTTTACACACAGAAATTTCAACACTGTAGTAGGGAAGAAAAATCAGGAATTCATCCAGAAAAAAGAATAGAAAATGCATCTACAAAGAAAAAGTCAAGTTACCTTCAGTTGTTGCTTTGGTTATACGCAAAGTGAAAGACAGTCCCAGATGAGAATTACTTTAAGCCTAGAATTTTATGAACAGATAGAATTTCACTAGAGAGGAAAGACAAAACAAGGATATTTATAGAGGTTTCAGGACTCAGAAAATGAATAACCAACATTCTCTAAAAAAAAAACCACCAGAGTATATTTTACAAGAAGGAAAAATTAAACCAGAAATTACAAATGAGATTCCTGAGGCAATGAGGAGTGTAGGAAATAAGATTTAGTGCAACTTACAGTTGATCCTGTTGTATTGACTGATTGTTTTAAGGTAGGTTGTAGATTGGTTATACAGGAAACAGCAAAACACAATGATGGCCAAAAGATTTCAGTGGCTATTCCCCCCAAAAAAGATATATTAATCACCAATACGCACAGGAAAAGATGCTCAACAGCACTAGCCATTAGGGCAATCCAGTTGGAAACCACAGTGAATGTGACTTCTTATGTCTCACAATAGCTATGAAGTGTTGATGAAGCTGTGAAAAGACTGGAACCTTCATGCACTGTTGGCAGTAACGTAAATATTATAACCATTTTGAGAATAGTTTCATGTTTCCTCAAAAGATTAAATGCAGAGTTACCACATGACTTGGCAATTCCACTCCCAGGTACAAATGTAAATGTAGATAGGTACACACAGAGATCTGCATGTTCAAAGCAACTTGATTCGTATTGACCAAAAAGTGCAAATGATCCCAATGTCCATCAATTGATGAATGGATAAAATTTTTTTCTGCTAAAAGTATTTCAGTGATAAAAAGAAATAAAATGTTGATACGTGCTATATGGATGTTTCTCAAAAACAGTATGTTATGTGAAATAAGCTCATCGCAAATGACCTCATCCTTATATAGTTCCACTACTGTGAAATGTCCAAATTAGGCAAATGTACAGCAAAAAGGTAGATTAATAGTTGCTTAGGGTTGGAGGAGGAAAAGAGAGTTAGAATGCTGAGAGATGATAGAGAGTGACAGTTATTAGGTACAAAGTTTCATTTCGTGGTGATAAAAAATGTAGAGTTAGATTATTATAATGATTGTGTAACTCTAAATCTAAAACCATTCAATTTTATGGATTAAATAGGTGAAATTAATGATGTATAAATAACCTATCAATAAAGCTATTGACATGTGGTGGTAAACACTAGAAAGCCTAAGGTATGTTTTCACAAAAAAATAGAGTGAAAATACTTGATTAGAAAAAGTTAAAAAAAAAACACAGCAAACAATTATATTAATATTGTAAAGAAAAAGTAAAAATACTTGAAAGAAACAAATTATGTATACTTTCTACTGGTAAATACAACCAAAATACAGAGAATTTTTAAAAACTGAAACAATCACTATAAAAATCTGAACAAACCTCTCAGTAACAAAATCAAACAATCAAAAAAGTAAGACATGATTTTAGTAATGTATCATCAGGTTTGAATCTAAACAGAGCCTCTATATCACTTTGAAATGTGTGCAATCAACACGAAATTTTTCCACAAACAGGGCCATAAATGAAATGCCAACAAATTTCAAAAAGTTAATTTTATAAGCAAAATTCACTAACCATGATGCAGTAAAACAAACGAGCAAAACAAGTATCCAAATATGAACACAAGTCTATATACATAGATAATTTTAGGTAATTTGTTGATTGACAAGAAATCAAAGTGGGAACTTTTAAATTGAATTGAAATGCAAATGAGACCTCAGGGAAACAGATCTAAAATGCATTTCTATGAATGTGTAAAGAAAGAATTAATAAAGCAAAAAGAGGAATGAATGAACTAGAAAGCATGCCCAATTCCATGGTGGTTGCTCTGGCTGTTTCCAGGGGGACTATGGGATTCTCCAAGGGGGCTGGGTAGCTGTTTTATAGTTGGTACTGGGGAACAAATGGCATCTTTTACCTGACACCTACTTGACCAATGAACCAGAGGTTTCAGGTTTCTAAGGGCACCTCAAGCAGGTCAGACTTTTGCCATAATCCTTAAGTGTGGTCTCTCATTTTTGGCAATTCCTTACACTGTCTTCTAACCTTGAGCTGACCTCCTCAAATAGACATCAGACTATCCCTCATTCTGAATGTTCTGTTCGGCTTTCCTTCCTTTTAAATTGCCTTTGTGAAATGAGAAATTTCATGACTTTTTCTAGTAGTATAGATTAAAACGATTTGAAAGTGTTGGAAATGAAATATGTACAAAGAAGTGTCTTTTTCTTTTCTTTTTTTTTTTTCCTACAGACTAGGAGTTTAAATAAGCTTTCAGAGTTAAAAAAAATGTTTGCAGTACACTAGAGTGTGTAGATTTCTCAATTTCTTTTTTTTTTTTCATATTATTTATAGGAGAAGGACTCATTCATCCTGGAAGTCTTTACCAAGACTTTTGGGAGCATAAAGTTATATGATACATATTAATTGATATCTACTAGGTACACAATATTGTGCGAGGGATATTGTATAAGACAGACACTGATCTGGAGCTTCCAGTTCTGGAGCACACCTGCCATTGTAAAGTGTTATTTCATTGTAGGTAAAAGAGCACAGATACCCCATTTGGATTAAGGGTGGGCCACCATAAAGAAATCTGCATGTTAAGCAGTGACACAGCACAGGCAAGGCAGATCATAAACCCCATGAGAACATAATTTTCACAAATTCACCATGATCTAGAGTGTTGGATCCACCCCCAGCCTTCAGAAAATGATCTTATCATTGCAACTAGAAAGGAGATTCTTAGTGACATTCTGACACTAATTTCACACATGATTGATTTTCAAATGCTAATTTTACCACTTTCTCATGGTCAGAAATATCCTTTTCTCTCTCTACTTATTATGGCTTGGGTCTACATGTAGCCCCAAAGCCTCATGTGGTCATGGGGAGAGGGTTTTTCAAAGGTGGCTGGATCTAGAGTGAGTGGGTACTAAATCAGTCCACTGATTGGTTTGGCATAGTTCTGGTTAGGATGAAAGGTGTGAGGGCTTTACCACTCCACAATGAGTAGCCTGCATAAAATACAAGGGACAGAAAGAAGTCCTACCTGCTTGCCATGGACTATTTCTCCTTTGTGGTGCCACTCTACCATGTCACCCTGCCTTGGAGCCAACCAACTACAGGCTGAAACCGCTAAAAACCATGAATCAAATAAGCCTTTCCGCCTTTAAATTTGGGTGTTAGGTGTTTTGTCTCCCAAGAACAAAAGTAATTAAGACACTACTGTACCAGTTTTAGAGCTCTAAAGTATCTATAAAGTTGAGTTAGACATCAGACTATTGTTCAGAAGGCATGGAAGATGAAGGAAGGTAAGTACTTTTGAAATGACTGTTTTTAGCAAACTAAAATATAGTTTGTTTCTGATATAGATCATTACTCTTTTATAGTATTGGTGAACATACATCTTATTTTTATTACTTTTATGTCTTCTGTTACAAGGACAGTTATATCTAGTATTAAAGCAGCAAATAGGAATCATTCGTACTGTATTTACTTTTCATATCTGAACTCACATAACTCTTAATACTGCCTTATGAGATGTATGTATACTTGTGTTATTGCCCTCAATTAATAACTAAGGAAAACAAGTCATGAAAAATTTAAATAAACTTTTCAAAGTTATTCAGCTGTTAAGCTGAAAAGGCAGAATTCAAACCCAAGTTATCTGCCTCTAATCTCTGATGCTCCTATCTGAATTCATGGACTTTTCTAGTCATCTTTAAGGACAAATCCGAATAGTAAGTATTTACATAAGTTGTTAGATTTACTGGATCCCAGTTAAGTACAAACAAAATGATTTAATAAATCTCAATTTTTCTTTAAGTGGTAGTTCTTTTTAGAACGTCAACAGGGAAAGGAGGAGAGTTTTAAAACTCTTGAATGAAATGCAAAAGACAAATTAAAATATTTTCTGAAGTTCAGAAAAGGTAGTTCATGGTATTGGCAGGTCTTATTCTAAAGGGGAAATTTGAGCTCAAACATCTTAAGAGCTTCCCAGAAGCTTGGCAACTTGTGAATTAGAAAAGAGAGAACCCCATCACCACTCATTCCATGAGAATGCACTGCAGTTACAAAGACACCAAAGGACTCACCTCAGTGTGGGGTGGTACAGGGCAGCTGGGAGGACGACAGGTAAACACAGGTTCAATCAAGGATCACAGCAGAACCTGATGTACACTGCTGCTCAATAAATGCTTAACAAAGTAGCACATGACATTAGGTAATCAAGTTCTCCCTTTACTCTTACACGTAGTCATCCACTCTTATTTATTTAAAACTAAGTGCATCACATAACTCTACATGTTTTCCATGTTTGTTAATTAGGAAAGGCAAAGTTGAAGACAGGAAAAAGATAAGGCAAGGGTGGCACTTAGGAATTTCCAACTTTGGAACAAATCAGGTTAAGATTCACCATCATGCATTTATTGTATTCAGAATTAATCTTCTGAGTTTGAAGTTCTAGACTGATGCATATAGTCAACATTGTTAACATATGATGGAGTGTAAATTAGAATGTAAAGAGCTGATGTGTAGGGCCATCTGGAGAAGGGCAGGCTCCCAAGGAGTAACGTGTAGAGTGCCTTCTGGAGGGAGAGAATGGTGAAAATGGATAATGGGAGTTCTCTGAGGTTCTGCCATGGGCTAGGCCTAAGGGAAGTCCTAGGGATACAAATATAACCCATGCTTCACTGCTCTTGAGGTGCTAACAAGTTCTATGCTGTATTCTTTGGATATACCAGACAGTATCTTGCAGGGGCTAAGGAATGTGCCTTATGGTGGCCCAACTCTGTGAAATGTTTCCTTACATCTTCCTTCTGCTGCCTTATGAGTTGTATTTTCTACTTCCAAAGCTCTCTACAAAATGACCTCTTAACAACGATGTTTCTTCTGTATAACTACTCCTGAACAATCTCATTTCCTTTGTAGGTATGAGATACAACTGACTTTCCTAAGAGATTGATGTTTTCTGGAGCCTCCAGCATGCCAAGACCCTACACAAAGTAAGAATGTCTCACTCTACGGATGTCCTTTGGCCACACTATGTAACCTGCAACTCAAAGAAGTTCCATGTAATTCTAGATAAAAATAGCTCCTTTATATTTTGTGATAGGCTCTGTCAACTGTTTATGGTGTGATGTCAAAAGGCCAACAACTGAGACAAACCTTATGCTCTCCTAATTTTCCTGCTCACCAGCACATGCCCTTCTCAATTTTTCAAAGTATCTTCACAACTTGTCAGCAGCCTACCAGTATTGTTATGACCCACCCAAATTCTAGAACTCTTTATTGCATTGATAAAGAAGACCAGTCTCATTTTCCAAAGCATCTGGAGGACCCTAGATGAATTTGTGTTGTGTTACAACTTCTGTGAACACTGGGCATGTTGACCAAGAAGAAACAGAATTCAATGTGGTGAAGACAATACTACACAAACCACCCAAAGAGTTAAATAATTTTTTTTCTTTCCATTCTTGGATCTGCTCCTTACCCGCCATGTAGCCTTCAAAAAACCATTTTATCTTTTATGTTCAGTATTCTGACTTAAGAAAGGAAATCAGATCTCTTCTCTACCTTACAAGAGGGTTATGATGATCAGGAGAGTTGACACATATAAAAAAGTTTTGTAACAGCAGAATCCATTTACCTCTGGCATAGCCAGTGAGTGTTTCCTCTGTTTTCAAAGCATCTGGGCTTCCTTTGACCCAATATAGACTGCAAGGTATTTGTTTATGTGAGTCATTCTCACAGTAAACTGTCACAGTAGACTGGCATGGCTCTCTACCTATTTATTTCTGGATTATTTAGTTGTAGAGTAGAGCAAGTCTGATTATAGTTGCTCCTAAAATACATGTCTGACACATGATTGAGTGATTAAGCATTTCTGCCATATTCTGGTATATTCCGAACAATTTTGGCCTAGTTGATGGGAGAAGACCATGGAGCCATAACCTAGGGACTATATGTGGTCCTTGGCCCATTCTTGTCTGTTGGACTATTTAGCTCTCGCTCTCCTTCCTGACTGCTTGAGTGAGAAATTTTGCTTTGCAATATACTTCCTATATATTTTTTCCCTGGGGCAAGGTGACCCTGAGTCAAAATAAACCTTCCTTCTAAGTCATATGTTAAATATTTTTGTTGCAGCAACAGAAAGCAAACTAACAAAGATATTGTGTCCTTGAGTTGAAAGTCAAAATAGATAACACTTTTCCATCAAGTTGATAAATAGACTAATGCAACTTAAATCCAAACCAAGCAAGTTATTTTGTAGATATAGAAGAGATTAGTCTAAAATATACTTAGCAAGTCAATAACTAGAAAGTCTAAAACAATTTTAAAAACAACAATGAAGAGGAATCTACTAGATTTTAAGATGCTTAATATATCTGTATTTATCAAAATTGGTATTATACAAGGGATGGACACATAAATTAGTATAACAAATCAGAAAATCACACATAGATGAACAATTTTTTTTATTTTTTGCAAACATGTAAAAGCAACTCAATGTAAAAAAAATGCATTTTTAATAAATAGTGCTAGATAGGCAAACATAAGGAAGAAAAAGAACATCAGTTCAAAACTCATACCTTATACAAAAACTTACTCAAATTAGGCCAAGAACATATATGTAAAATGTAAAATAGTAAAATTTCAAAAATAAAATGAAGGAAAAAATGCTTGGTATTTACAGTCAGGCAGAGTGTACAGACACCAAAAGCATGATTCACAAAAGCAAACCGATAATGCAGGTATTATAAAATTAAAAAACTTTTGTTCTGAAAAACATCTTGGAAAATGATGAAAACATAAACTACAGACTGAAAGAAAATATTTGCAAATCACATGTCCAAGGAAGGAGGTAGTTGAAGAGTCAAATTGTAGTATATCCATACAATAGAATTCTACCTCTGTAACAAAAAGAAACAATCAATACTCATACCAACTTGGATAAATCTTCAGTTTTACATCCAATGAATAAAGTTAAATCCAGAAGGTTAAATAATACTGTAAGATTCCATTCATATTATATTCCTAAAATGGAAAACATAGAAATAGAGAACATAATAGTAGTTTCCAGTGCCTACGGATGGGGAGCTATATAAACCTATGCAGGCGTGCTGAAAGAGAGCAACATGAGCGACCTTTATGGTGACCGAAATGAAATACTCAGGCAGTAACAACACAAAAGCTAAAAGACAACAAGAGAATCTATAACTTAAGAATAAAAATGTAAGTGAAGAAGTAGGGGTGAGCACAGAGGAAATGCAAAGGCTATTCACAGAAATTAAGGAAAACTTCCCAAGCATAGGAAAAGGAAATGATATTCAGATGTATGAGGCATACAGAACTCCAGCCACCTACAACCAAAACAGATCTACACCCTGACATATAATCATCAAGATCCCAGAGATTCATCACAAGAACAGCATATTAAAAGCTGTCAGAGAAAAGAAACAGATCACCTATAGAGGATAATCCATCAAAATCATGACACTCTTCTCAACACAAACCATCAAATCAAGAAGAGCTTGGAGTGAAGTATTTCAAGCCCTAAAAGAAGATGACCTCCAACCCAAATTGATGTACCCTGCAAAGCTGTCTCTCAAAATTAATAGAGAAACAATATGCTTCCATGACAAAGAGGAACTGATGGAGTTCATGACCACCAATCTAACCCTACAAAAAATACTGAAGGACATTCTAAAGAAAGAGAAAAAAAAAAAAAAACAACAGGATTTCAGGCACAGTGGCAGAGAGGCTTCAATGAACTGGGAAGACAGTGGAATGAAGGAGAAAAGTAGACAACCAGTGGCAGAAAAATAGCATAGCAGAAATGAGACAGAGAAGGTTGACTATAATCTCTAACATAGATGGCCTTGATACGCTAACAAAAATAAATACAAGCAGAGTAGTTCAGGAGATAAAGTCCGTCGAGATGCTCTGTATAGGAAATATAATTAACCTGAAAGAGGGTTTATGAACTGAAAGTCAAATATGAGAAAACAATGTTCTATGTGACAGGGAACCAGAGAGAAATAGGGGCAACTCATCCAGCACCTGCAGATAGGTTGGAAAGACAGGATACTTTTGTGCAGTGGAGAGCTACTCAGCTATAACAAAGGAAAACCTTGAGGCTTTTATAGGTAAAGAAATACAACTTGAGATCAAGGCCAGGGGTAAAAATGTTCAGAACCACTTAGGTAAATAGTGAGTTGCACTCCTAACCTAAAAACTAAAGGAGTTAGTGGGACCCAAAATGTACATAAATATTTATAAATAAATATTTATTTATTTATTCTGTTCGGTAAATTTTATAGTTTTATTATATTTAGTTTTATTTATTATATAGTTTTACTATATTCTGTTCCAGTCTGTCTACTTATACTAGACTTGTACTAGAGGGCACAGACAACTATTCCAAAAATAACATGATATTCTGTGTTAACCATTCTTAATTTCCTATTAACAATCTGAAGCCCTGTATTATTTACACTGTCTTATGACTGATCTTATTTGAATCTGGTTAGATCGCTGTTTTGTATTGGCTGATTTTATTCAAATCTGTTATGATTGATAGTATCAAGTCTGAAAATATAGGCAAATACTCTGAAGACGACAAGATTCACTATGATACCCACTCTGGTTTGGCTATTACCTGGTTTTGAAGTTTTATAATGCCTCCAATGTTAACATTGTTATGTACTGCTATATTCAATTATACTATGCCTGATGATTTAGACAATTGTATTTCAAAGATAACAAGAGACATCATAGTAACCATTGTAGATCACCTTGTATTGCAGTTTTACATAACTTTTTCATTTTGTGTTTTTCTGGGAATTTGTTGTTTTGTCTTGTTTCATTTTGTCTTGTCTAATACAGAAGGGATAGATATACATGTAGAGACTTGTGCATGCGTAGAACTTCTAAAAAGTCTATGAGAACTGATTATAGAATGCATGATGAAATACACAACTACTTTGAAGAAAAAGAGACACTAAGGTAACCAGTGCTGTTTCGGTAGTGTCATGATGTGAAATTTAGCAATACTATTATTCTTTGTTCAGAGCGATTTTAGTCTGTTTTCTTTAATTTCAACCTACGTGAAGGTATGGACAGCTATTTTTAAGAGAATGAGAGACATGACAGTCATTGCTGACTTCCTTATTTTCTGGTCTTAAAGACCTAAAATGCCTTCATCATCCTGTTCTGATCAGTTTTGTAAGAATTCACTATATGTGAAGACATGGACAACTATTAGGAAGAAAATAAGAGACAGTATGATAGATAATGAAGATCTCTGGTTGTCTTGCTTTAAAATCTGTGTTTCTTACATTGTTTTCTTATGATCTGCTTTGTTTGTTTAATTTTACCTTCTTTAAAATAAAATTTAAAAAAGAAAGCTGTTAGTTTGTCTTGACCTTGTGTGTGTTCAGTAAATTTTATAGTTACTTGTCAAATACATTTTTAAAAAAACCCAACTCTGTAGATATTGACTAGAATAGCAGTATTGTAAGATTATTTTTGAAGAATTCTTTTATATTTGATGTTGGAGCATTCTATTCATGTACATGGTATATCTTTTATTTATAACTTTTTAAAATTATGTAAAAATTTTATCAATGAAAGACTTACTTCTGGGTACTATTTCCATTTAACAATAATTTATGTTAATATTTTATTTATGTCATATCAAAATAAGATGGTTATTTCGCATTTTCTTTTATCCAGACTATTTTCTAAACATTTTATTAAATCTGATCATTTTTAGATTCTTTGTATTTTTAATATAGAGGAAAATATCCCCCTTTTCTCTGCCTCTATCTTTTTCTCCTACTTTGGAGGTAGGACATTTACTAAATGTTGAATAGGTAAACATCAATAATAGACATTTTTTTTCTTGGTTCTGCATGTAAAAGAAATGCTTCTAATTGCTTATTATAACAATTTTGTTTGTTATAGAAGAGGTCAAGAGTGAAAATCTTAATTATTTAATAAAAAGGAAAAATGAAACTGTATTATTCAAGAAATATAAACAGTGAAAATATTTTTCTGAATTTAGATAAAGGAAATGGAAAACAAATCCTGTAGTGACTGTTCTATGAATAAAATGTTTCAGAAAAAAGAAGGCATGTTAGGAATTAAAAAGTACTTCAAAGCACATGTTCTTGGACTGAAAATAAATGCACTTGGAGAAACTTATTTTGTTCTGTGTAAATGCTTTGATAATCATTATACTAAAAGATGAATGAATGTGCAGACAATCAGGAGCTTTCTGAATTGTATAACAGAAAAAAAAAACTAGTTCTGAAAACCAATCCCACAAAAATGTAATGGGTCCAATATAGTCTTCTAGCAAGTGCTGCAACTCCTTGTGAGACAAATGTGTCAGATAGGGTTCTTCCAGAGACATAGAACAAGTGAGAGGATATATACTATGCGATTTATTGCAAGGAATCAGCTTACAGGATCCAGAGACTGGCTAGCCAATCCTGAAATCTATAGCCATGAGCAGGGAAAGCTGGACTCTTGAAGACAAACTGAAGCTATAATTCATGGGTGGAATTTCTAAAAATCTCAGTTCTGCTCCTAAAACGTTTCAAATAATTGACTGGGAACTCGCCTTTATTAGAGGAGATTATTCTCTGTTTAAAATTATGAATGTTAAATTACTCTCTGTTGAAGGTGACTTATAAAATATCTTCTCAGCAACCCAGAGATTTTGTATTTAATCAAATAGCTGGAGAGAGTAGCCTTGCTAAGTTAACACATAAAACAGACCATCAGAAAAGGTAAAATTACTGCATATTGTGAAGTCCGTATATTGTAGATTGGAGGAAGCAATCAGTAACCACATTCCACTGCTAAAAATCTCACTTTTCATAGATAGCATCAGTTAATTTTAATCTGAAAGCTGCAGACCACAGCAAAGAAGTGCAAAGGAGCATGTGTGATACATTCTATGAGATCACTGAGGGGATAAACTTGACCGAAAAGACAACATGGAACCTCAGCAAAGGCAAGAAGTTTGCCATGAGGGATTATTAGATCAGTTCTCCTTGCTAATGAGCAAATTTACCAACTGTCAGTGTCAATAGCCAAAGGGAAATACTACATTTCCACAAGTGACAAGGACTTGCCATCATAGGTAGTGTGGGTACACAACAGAAGCAGAGTGAAGCTTCAAATGGGTTGCCATTTGTTCTGTATGACTTGTGTTCTGTGAAGAGGAAGCTAGACTTAGTTTAGTAAATAAACAGGAGGTCAAACAGGTTTTAATTTAGGAAGAGAGATGATAAAGTGTAGGATCCAGTAAATAAGAGGAAGCTTTGCACTGAGAGTTTTGTCAACATAAATTTTACCCCTGTCATTTCAGACTACTTCTTTCTTCAATCCCAAGAATCCTCATTGTTTTAGAAAATAACGCAAAAAAAGTACAGTTCTGGCTTGAAAAGGAATACTAGTATAATTTTAAAAAAAACAACAAATTTCTACCAAAAGTGGGACAGTTTTGAAGATATGTAATTCAGGTTGGAAACTGGTAAGCAGTAATTCCACATGGACTATTGGGCATAAAGGAACATGTCAAATTTGTTCCTCTAGGCTTGCGGACCAACAAATTCAATTGTCTTAACTCCTCTAGAGTCTGTTCTTTGGTGAAAGAGAAAAAGCACTGAGTTTTGATATGAAATAAACTTGGCTGACTTAGGCTTTTTCACTTATTTGCTGGGTTAAGAAAATCACCTTCCTACTTGGAGTAACAGGGATTGAATCTAAGACCACACTGAGTTACTCAACAGCTTTTTAAACAGTAATTTATTTGGGGGTAGGATCTTGCTAATTTTAACTGTAATTCTCCTGTCTTGGTCACCCGGAGTACCCTGATTGCCAGTATGCAGTACTGTATTTAGCTTGGACAAGTCTTTAAGTCAGTTGGAATATCTGTTTCTTCATCTGTGATGAGACAGACAAATGAGAGGACTTGCATCACAAGCTAGAGGATTAAAGGAAATGTAGTTTTAAAAACTCGGTGAATTTAAGAACCATGTACATATTATACATTTGGTCTATGAAATCGCATTTAGGCTGTGAGCTTTGATGTCGCACCAAAGACTGTATTGCCTCCCACAACATTCATTTTTTCGTCCTTTGCACCAAAATTCTGATTTTTAGCTAGTGCCATGACACCTATGGAATCAACAGCATAGTCTCAGATTCCCTTAAAGTTAGTTATAACCTTGTGATTGAATTCCTACAAATTATATGTAAGTAGAAGTGGATGACATATAGAATCCTCTTGAAAATTCACTTAAAAGATATTTGGCCCAGGGCATAGAGTGAGGAATGGAGTTCAAGTAGCCATCTTTGCCATGAAGTTGAGGATCACTTGTTAGGGTAAGTGGAGCAAGAGCTGGAAAAAGCCAAAACTGTTGAAGATGATGAAGCAGATCATGAAGTCTTCTACTGATGCTTCCAAATTTCCTCAAGTGCAAGCAAAATCAACTTCTGTCCTTTTGACCAATTTTTAAAGTTACTTATAGATCAACCTAATACCAAGACGGTGACAGTCAATCTATAAATCTAAAAGAGAATATAGCTTTTGATGTTTATCTTGTAGAGGGCCAAATCAGAGAACATGACAGATTGACTGACACAGAGAAAAGTACCCTGAACCTTGATACAGAGGCCTAGTTCTGAAGGCTTCTCTTGCCATTTGTTAGCCTGGAGACATTAAGATACTGCTTCATTCTCTGGCTTTTCCTCATGAAAGTACATAGGTGACCACTATGCTTCCCTTCAGTGCTGTTTCCCAAGGGCTTCTCATTTTAAGTACACTGGAAGCATGGTAATGTACCTCTCCACTTTTCCTTGGATTAATGTACATAATGCCATGTGATACAGGTAAATGAATAGCTGCATTTTCCTGGTTTAATGTTCATTTCATAAACATTACCAGGCTTTTCTGAAAGTTCTAGATCAGAAGTTGTAAATTTGACAGAAAATTCTCACCAAGACCAGAGTGTAACTGAAGCTGCAGAGGGAGTAAAACAGGCCATGTTGGGGGAATTTGTCGAGAGGGGAGTGAAGGGAGACATGAAAGAAAACACTGGAGAGATGCAGTAAGAAGATAAACCTCTCCAGGGCACCCATAGCCACTGTCAAGGGAGTGGTGCATGTGGGTTCTCCTCTTTCAGATTTTTTTAAATGCAAAAGATTTGTTCTTGCTGTTCAGAAACTATTCTGATTCAGAGAACCTGATTCTTTTCAATAAAGAAGGCCATTCATTAAATGTCTAACTAAATGTGATTCCATTTTTACAGCCTTTCTAAGCTTCTCATATAAAAATAGTCCAGAAAAAAATATCTTCTGTCAGAAAGAGTGTATAAATTCTGGGTGTATAAACCATAGGCAGTCTTGCAAAGGCTTAGCAAGAGACATCTGCAGGCAGCAGAAAGAGGTATAAACCATAGGCAGTCTTGCAAAGGCTTAGCAAGAGACATCTGCAGGCAGCAGAAAGAGGAGAAAAGTCACAAGTAGGAGCCTTGGTGTCTCTCTCTCATATTTCTTAACACAGAAAGTTAAGTGAGCAATAAAGCAATTCAAATGTGTGTGTGGGAGGGTGGGGAGTGAATCTAGAGCCCTCACACTGAGCTACACACACAGCCCTTTTTTATGTTTTATTTTAAGACAAGGGCATGCTAAATCTCTAAGCTGCCCAGGTGAAGCATGAATTTGTGATCATCCTGCCTTAGCCTCTAAG
Source organism: Cavia porcellus (assembly GCF_034190915.1). Classification (NCBI taxonomy): domain Eukaryota; kingdom Metazoa; phylum Chordata; class Mammalia; order Rodentia; family Caviidae; genus Cavia; species Cavia porcellus. The sequence continues at coordinate 181,605,170 of NW_026947484.1, read as the reverse complement.
AGTGCTAGTGTCATAGGAATGCACCACCACGCCTGGCTCTAAGGATCAAATTTAAGAGGACCCCAATATGACTAGAGGAGCATCCCTTTTTGTGGTGTTAGTACCAGAAGGAGATTGCAAGATCAAAACATCATTCCCTTTTTTAGAAGCATAACTGAGAAGTGGGTGAAGATGAACAGTGCCCGGGGGACAGAGCAATACAGCCTGGATGGGAAGCATGAGTTGCCGTTCCCCTTGTCTCATAGCCTATGCTCACATCAGACATCATTCATCAAGTGCCACAGGTTCTACCTCTGAGTATGAATGTGTTGCATAATCTTTCTACCCTTCATGCTCCAGGCAGCTACCATCAATTGATTGGAGAGAAAATTTAGAGTGAAACAGTTTGCTCTCCCTGGTCCAGAGCATAGTCTGAATGATGGAACAAGACACAGTGAGTTTTATTGAAACAAATGTCAGAAAAATGGGCCCTGGAAACATGGTTGTCTGCTGCAAAGCAAGGAAGAGGATGAATGCAAAAATTTTCTGGTGTTATTGTCCCATGGTAGGAAAAGACAAGTGATGAATGGGATGAGGTAAGCTGCAGCTACCAGGGACTTAAGTTTGACCACTCTCTGGTAAAAGAGGAAGTGCTTAGACCTGACATCTGGATACCTACAATGATTGTGAGACCCAGCACAGTGCCTGCACTGTGAACCGCTATCACTGATGCACTACCTGAAACATCAGGCCCTTGGAAATGGGTGGGAAGAAGAGACTCCTGGTGCAATAAATGCAGGCATGCAAGTGAGCCATGAGTCAATAATGTCTGATTTCCACCACATACAATCAGTTCATCATACCTGTGGGTTCTGTGTGCATAAATTCAACCAAATGCAGGTAAAAATACTCAAAAAAATTCTCCATACCAAACATACACAGACATTTTTTTTTTACCATTGTTCTCTGGGAAACAGAGAATGAGCCATATGCACAGCACTTACATTGCATTAGGTATTGTAGGTAATCTGGGAATTATTTAAAGTCTACAGGAGGGTGTGCACAGGTTACGGGTCTCTAGAATCTGTAGAGTTTTGTTTCAATCTTATATACCTGCTAGGGTACAGATAGACTAGCTTTTGAGACTTAGATAGGTTATTTAACTCTCTGATATTCATTTCTCTTGCTAGATAACTTGAATTATAATATATCTTTCTTAGTGTAGTATATGAATCTGGTGTATGGTAAGTGCTTGATATGTAGGAAGCATCATTATTATTTTTTCCTGACATGTCTCTGGATCTGGAGCAAGCAGAACAGAAGATTCAAGGAAAGAAATGGTAAGAGTCTAAGGTAATACAGGTTAATCTACTAGACTTCGCGTTATTGGGATCAGAAAACCTGATTTGATGCTGGCTTTAGTCATTAGAGAACTGGTTTTTCTTCTGGTTAACCTGCACTTTCAGCCCTTCAGGAGTTTCAGCTGAAAAATTCATAGTGGTTATTATGCCCTATACTTGACTTTCTCTCTCATCAAACCTATCAGACTGCTGAAAGTCAGCTGTTAAATCTTATCATCACCACCTAGTTGGTGAGCCCCTCGCAAGGGAAACCATCACAGGTCTCCATGATCACTCTCCTTGAAGATCCAGAACCTACTAGTCCTGGATGTATTGGTAGCTCTCCTAAGACTACAAACAGATTATTTAAAAATATTTGTGTTCAGAATCCTAGTAATTCTCAACAGGAGCATAAGGTTCTAAAAGCTAGCTTCCCATTTCTATAAGTGGAGGTAAAGTCAGGCATGATAGCTCATCCTTAGAACCCCAGTACAAAGGGAGGCCCAGGCAAGAAGTATGCAAGTTTGAGCCAAGACTGGGCAACTTAGAAACTCTGCCCCAAAATGAAAATGAAGACAGAAAAGGGGTAGGGTTGTAGCTTACTGCAAAGACCCCAATACTGAATATACTGAAATTAATACTGAAAAACAAAACTATGTAGGTAAGTCCTTGCTTTTTAAACTAGATGTTTGAAAAAGGTAATGAGCACTTAAAATGTTTCCTTTAAGTCATTTGAGAAACAAGTATTGAGTAAAAGGTTAAAGGTGACAATAAAATAGCTGTGGTTTGTTTAGCCCCAGGTTACCGCAGAGGAGGTTTCGGCATGTTCTTGTCCGACCCTTTTGCAGACCACTATGAAAGTATCTTTGATTCCTACAAAAGCGTCCTTGCTGGATTCTTGCTTCTGTCTCTCACTCCTCCATTCAAAATCATTCTTCATACTCAAGCCTGGAACCTTTATAGAACAGAAAACTTATCACACCCATCTCTTGATTGAAATCTTTCAATGGGTTGTAGACTAGTAAAGATTTTTTTCTCTGACAAAAGTGTATTCAGAAAAAAGAAGATTTTTCTCACAAATAATAGATCCAGAGTTAACCAGTTTGAAAGATTTTTCTTCAAAGGTACTGATGTCAGAGCCCTGCATTGATTTCTCTGAAATTCTTTTAGCTATCTCTGGGCACAAGATAGCTGCTATGGCTCCTAAAATTACATTTGCACACACCGAAAGAATTGAGAAAGTATTGTCTCTTTTCATTTTAGAAGAAGCTTATTGTCTTATGCTTCATTGCCAGGCATGAATCATGTGACCTTTCCTTGCTGACAGTATCTAGAATGTCCAGCCTCCATACTGGGGGGTGACCTGATGGCACAAGGGTAGTTGGTGACCACAAAGGGGCAGTGAAGCATAATGGCTACCTTTGGATGAACATTAATATATTTCCTAAGTCCACTCTTTTTTCTTCTTTTTGCATGACAAAAATCTACATTTCTTATCAGCAATTCTTTCATGTTCCAAGAATCCTATATCATAATTACCATCTATTGAAGAGAAATATAGGGCATAAAGATGCACAAAAACCCAATTCAATGAACCTCAACAATACCTAGATTGGAGTCAGCCTTTAGAGTAGGCTATGTGCTTCTTTGGAGCAGATGAATCAAAATGAGGCTTACAGCCCTTGTCACAGGCACTGTCATGTTAAACAAGCCCTGATTCTCCTCTCCCCAGTATGAACATCTCTTGACAATTTCATTTCCCTCCTACTGACTACTGCCTTGTAGATTTAACATTTGGGACAAGGTCTGGCAGGATCTAGTTTCCTTCCTAAGAAGGCCTATCCCACATAACCTACGAGATTCAGCTCAAACATCACAAGAAAGTATTGTTGACCTTTGGGGGACCTCACTTTATGCTTCCAGGGTTCTTTGCTTGACACAGAGCTTACATCTCTCCTATCCTTGTCTTTTATGCTGGGAAACTTATCAGAATGTAGATCTCTGAGTCCTTCCCTCAGAGATGTAACTCTATACAGCAGGCAAGAGTGGGCTCAGGAGTCCGCATTTGAGCCTACATGATTATGAATAAGCAAACAGGCACTGCAGTTCTAAAATGTCAGCCCTGTTTCTTAAGTGTCTATATTCTAAGTTCTATGGTTTCTCCAAAACGGTTCTACGCAGTTATTATTCAAATCCTGATTTCACAACCGAAGAAGCAGAGGCTCAGAAAGAGCAAAGATAAGCAGCAAGTAATGAAGTCAGATTCAAGCTGTAGGTTTTTTCTTTTTTTAATAATGGGATCATGATACGTTGCCTAAATTATATAGCTTGACCTCAAACTCAAGATTTTCCTGGTGAGCATCCTGAATAGTTGGGAGTACAGCTGCACACCACCCTACCCAGCCTTCAAACTCAATTCTGCCTGCTCCCTGCTCTGCTTTTGCCCCTGGCCACGTAGTTAAGTTTAGTACCGTGGCACCCCCAAGACCTTCTGTCTTATTTTTCTTTCATTGCTGAGACAAAATACCCAACACCTAACATTAAAAGAGGAAAGGTTTATTCAGCTCACAGTTTGTAGAAGTTTCAGTTCCTAATCAGCTGGCTCCAAGACAGGAAAACATGCCAGAGAGGTAAACAGAGGAAAAATAGTTCATTGTAGGCAGGAAGGCAGGAGGCAGTCAAAACAGCAAGTCTGCCTTCTTTCTGTCCTTTATATTCTGTTTAGGCAACAAACCTATTGCTTGATGCTACTTATTTCCAGGGTAGGTTTTCCACTGTTCACATCTTTAATTCAAGTATCACACCCTATCCCAGCCACCCATGAAATCCCCGCCTATGACCACATGAGGTTTGCAGAGACATCCCGATACAAACCACAAACCTTCCTCTCCATTCTTTAGCAAATCTGGATCAGATTTGGATCTCAGATAGCTACTAAGAGCAGAAGCAGATGGCCTCATTGTGAGAGGGGTTTCACAGAGCCTCAGTAGTTTTCCTCCAAAGAACCCTGCTTTTGCTAAGAAAATGAGAGGGTCTCTTCAAGTGGTTAGTTTGAGAAGGAGATTATAAAACATAGTGCTGATCTTTCTGTAGCACACACTCTTTCTGCCATCACTGGAGGTTCTTTGAAGATCAGCACTGCTGTACCAGGATCTTGGCATTTCTCTCAATAAAAATGATGGCATGATAGGGAGGTATGATTCACAGACCAGAGTGAGTATGCAGAGAGATTGCCTGAGAAGGAGGAAGAAGATTGTGGTGTATTAATCAATGGTCAACTTCAGTGGGAACACCCAGCTCAACTGAGTCAGTGGTTCTGGATATGGAAGACCCACCTGAAGATTGGTGCCAGAATAGCGTAAAAGGCGAGCAGGAAGATAAGAATGCACGCCACTGATTTCCCAGGAGAAACTTTCATTGCAGCTGGTTTTCCTGATATCAGCTCTGCTCTTCTCATGTAGGAGAAGCTCAGGTCCTTGTGTCACTGGGATGGCTGCTGTTCTTCAAGGGAGTTGTGTGATCTTTGCATTTGTCTTGAATGTTGCTTCCTGGCTCTGGTCCACATCCTTCTCTCAGCCTTTTGGCACAGTTTCTTTAGCCTTTTAGTGAAGATTCTCTATCCTCTAGCACCAGTCCTTGAGCTTTTGGACATAGATCTTTTGGTGTACTTTTATGAGACACTACTGTGTGCTCTAGGTCTCTGGGTGGACACGTGGGGAACATCTCTATGGTACCCAGGCACTCGCTGGGAGCTTTGGATCTCTAGAGAACAGACAGATTTCTTATACTTCTGCATCTGACTTGTTGCATGAATATTATAAAATCATCATATAAATTTATGCATCCTGTATTAAATGAGTCCCTTGAAAACCCTGAATACAACAGGAATAAATGAGAAAATGCCCGGAAGTGTAAGTGGGGATTTCCACATTGTAGAATCCTGGCTATCTGATTTCAAATCTGGACTTTGTCACTTAGAAGAGTATAATGAGGAAAATTATGTCTCTTATCTGGGCTGTAATTTGATTTTCTGTAAGATGCATAGAAAACTCCAGCCTGAGAGTCTATCATTGTACTTAGGTGAGGTTCTTGAGTTCAGTGTGACATGTTAGTTACCCGGAGATGGAAATAACCCACTGTCCCACTCCAGAGGCCACCGCATAGCCACAGCTCCCCCACCTTCCTGTACCTGCAGCCTGGGCTGGTCCTGGCAGAGCATCGAGCACATTCTAGGAATGGCTCAGGATGAAGGTGGCTCAGTTTCCACACAGTGTACTCACTTGGAGTAACCAAAGCAGGCTGGAACACATCAGAGGAACCCTCAAAGGGATGAGCTGGTACAGTGACTGGAACCTAGACAAAGCTCTCAAAATCCTGTTCCTTCACTAGGTCTGTATTCTGTACTCCTGTATGCACCAGAGAAAAGCTTTCCATTATTTAAAAATTTTATATCCAAATATAACAAATATACACAAAATAAATACATACGCGTAGAGTTCAGTGACTTTTAAAAATGAACACCAATCAAAAGATGAGGTAGCAGAATGGTTGCAGTGCTCCAGAACCCCTCCCAAGCTCCCTTCAATCACTAGCTGCTGTCCTGGCTCCTATAGTATGGAGCCCTACTTTTTGAATCATACGGTAAACTTTTATGCAAACTTACATTTATTAATGTATCTACATTATTGCACATAATTATAGTTTATTCACTGTTTCTGTCCTGCATTCCGTTAGGAGAATGTTCCATTCATTAAGTATCGATTCATTATAAGGTTGATGGTAGTTTCCAATTTGGGGCTATTTTGAGTAGTGCAGCTGTGAATGTTCTTCCACATTCATGTCTTTTGAGCTTATATGCAACAGTTGACATGCTGAGTCACAGTTATGTGCACTCTTAGCTTTAGTAGATACAGCCAAAGAGTTTCTCAAATTGTTTGTACCAATTTACATTCTCATCAGCAATCTATGAGAATAACTGATCATACTTCATCATTAACAATGCTTAGTATTATTCTTTGAGTGTTCTTGTTGCTGTATTTTTCATTGTTACTTCTAGCCTTTCTAGTAGGCATGCAATCATCCCAGTGAGTTTCACCAAGTAGAATCTGATGTATGCAGAAGAATAAGTTCTTGTTAGGTTTCACCAAACTTGTAGTCATCATCTCTTCTGTAAAGCCACCTCATATCTTATACTACCCGCCATGTCACTAAAGGTAATTGAGTTTGAAATCCCACAATGTACTTTCTCATTGAAAAAAAATCATGTTATTATTCCCATTTGGCTAAATCAAAACTCAAGTAACTGTTCCAATATTACACAGCATGTAAGTAACAAGAACATCAAAGGCTGGACTTATCTTCCTGCATACCCACTCATTGGCTGGAAAACAAAGCAAAGTGGTAAAAAGCATATTTTCATTGAGAAAGCAGGGTTCTAATTGTTGGGTTCACTTCTGACTTGCTGTAGAAACTTAAACAAGTTAATATTCTCATAAAGTTCACTGTACCTTACTATAAAACAGTAATTATGAGACAGCTGTTATGGTTTGTGTTCCTGTGGCCACACCCCAAGCTCCATGCAATTATAATAAAAACCAAATCTAGTGTTTGTGATTGGTTCATTGTCTAGCGCTGGAACTGGTGATATGAGTGTTTCACCTACCCAGGGGTGGAGCTAGGATACGATGTAATGGCCCAAAGAAGATGTATCTGCCTCTCTTGTGCAGGTTGGCACCTTGTTTTTTGCCATGACCATGTAGGTAGCCCTGCCGCGCCCACCTTGCCTTGGAACCAGCTGAAAATAGACTGAAACTTCCAAGAACTGTAAGAAATAAACCTTCCCTTTCCTAATTTGGGCATCAGGTATTTTGTCTCAGTTACAAGAGAAAAGCAACCACAACAACAGTATATAAGGGTAGGTATACGGTGGATTTAATGAGACCAACATTAAGTGCAAGTGGCCAGTGCCTGAAAAACAATCACTGTAAATTAGACTATAATGAAGATAAGGGCATGAGAATAGGTTTTGAAAGCCCTCTAACAATTCTGCACTGGCAATGTGAAATCAGGAAACTTGTTGGCCACCATGATGAAACTTTGAGGTCTCTCTCACAGGAAGTGTTAGAGTTAGACTGAGCAAAGGAAGTTACCAGGCACAGTGAGAACCACTGGGAACAGTCTCTCTGCTGGAAAAGAAGGAATTGAGGACATAGGCATGGTGCAGAGAGTAAAGGCAGCCTTGGAAACCCCACCGCAGCTGCAGGTTAACACCATGCTAGTAGAGGTTTGCAGAAGTGCTAACAAGGAGAAAAGGTAGACACTGAGGCTTCTCTAAGCTGTGTGTGGTCAGTGTACAACACAGGAGCCAGGAAGATCTTAGATGCCCTTTTAATGGTGTACAGAAATAAAAGCAAAACCAGACAGTACAAAGTTCCCTGTGGGGGATAACTCACGTTGACATCCCCACCCTCCTTTGTCAAAGTCTCAGAAGGACAGCAGAGAACAGGCATCTAACAGCCAGGTGATGAAGAAGACAGATGAGAGAATGTCACCAAGGACCACCCATTGTGTTTAGGAGGAAAACGCAGTCTTGCATAAAATATGTCCTATTTTGATTTGCCTGAACAGAGAAAGAATAAAAATGGAGACAGTGAAAAGATATAGCAAAACAAAAGAAAATATATCATCAAGATTCAGAAGATGCAATTTAAAATATTAACTACAAAAGCTTTCACCAGCACAAATATAAAGTAATTTTTTAAGACTTTAACAGCTGAAAAAGAGAAATGATATATGAAAATATGAACAATATTGACCTTATCAATCACACAGAGATGGAATGAGAAAAATGCATCTAGATTTAAATACATTGTACTGATCAGTATTGCTTTTTAAAAAGCAGACATAAAGTGAATTTTCCTTAGTTTTACTTCAAATAAGAAATTGAACATCTCTAAGAATCAGGAAATGGACGCAGCTCTTTCTGCTCTGTACTGCATTAAGAATCATGCAACACCGCATTCCTACCCCCTTTGTTCATCCTTGTTGGCCTTCTGCCCATTCAGTGAAGGAAGCAATGGGCCAGAAACAGGCAAGATGGATAATGGATAGCAATGATAGCAGCACTGCATGCTGGGAAGTGCAGTCCCTACAAATAAAGAACTAAAGCCCTGGTTGGGAAAGACAAGAGCCCAAAAATCAGGGTGGTAACTGCAGCCTAGCTGTGAGTCAGTTAGAGAAGGAGCTCTCTGCAGAATTTCACATCATAGGTTGAGGAAACTGCCCTTGGACTTGACTCTGGCGAATGGGCTTTGAGTGTTGTCTCTGTGCTTTGCTTCTTCCATCTATACAATGAGGACAATAGTATCTACCCAAATAGAGTTATTTTGGGAATTAAAAGAATTTCATGTATGTCAAGAATTTTGGCAAAGCTAGCATACAGGTCTTATATAAATATTATTATTTTAGAATCTTTTTATATATTTTCTTTGCAAGAAACAAGGTAGTTCAGTGAAAAGATACAAAACTACTGAACAGAAGTTACTCTACCTGAAATTAAGGGTTTCATACATCAATAAAATTTCAAATAAAATTTTAGAAATCACCAAAAGCTTTTTAAAAGCACAAAAGGAATGTACAACATGAAAAAATGCTCTCAACCAAATTGTGCTTTAAATTGAATGAATTTATTTTTACTATATCATCTGCATTTTTGTTAAGGTACAGTGGGTCATGCATTGATACAAAGTCTAGAGTTTATATACTATTGAAGTAGGTAAAAAACTGACAAGTAGATTGGGAATTATGGCTGTCAACTGGCCTACTAGTAATAAGTAGGAAGAAGGTTTGTTCTCTTACCACACCACACAAGAAAGGGAGCCAAGGAAAAGCTAATCTTGCTAAAGTCAACAAGACTCATCCATGACAAGGACACTAAGATCAAAGAAGATAAATGTGCACTTTAGAGAACAGAGACACAAACCAAGCATGCTGATTGTGATATGAAGGGATATGCACAGAGAAAAGAGAGTAACATAAAAAATACTGATGAATAAAAGATTGAGAAGAATAGAAGAAGCATATATCTGAAAATAAACCCCCCAAATAATCAAGAATTATTTTAATGCAAAAAGAAGAATCTCATTTAATAAGACTGTATAACTGCATCTGTATATCTTCATTATTCATTAATTCTGTATTCACAGATTTCCCCACTAAAATTTACTGTAAACTAAAAATCAATACTCAACAGTGCCTTTATAGGCACTTGTAGATGAGTGGCAAAAGAATTTGCTGGCAGAATTGCAAGTTGCCAAATGAAGGCACACAAACTGATATTCTGCCTTCCTGTATCAGTTCCCACAATGAAAACATTTGTGCTTCTTTCCCCTTGTCTTTCTGAGACAGGGTCTCACCATGTAGTTCATGCTGGTCCTGAACTCAACTTCGTAGCCTAAGGTAGCCTCAAACTCTCAATGATACTCCTGTCTCAACCTCACAACTGCTGGGATTACAGAAATGCACCATCACACTTGGCTAGTTGTGCTTTTTGGTGGTGCATTTAATACCATGTTTTTCACACTACTTGTGCTCTTTACTGAATAACTTCCCTATTTAAAACGGAACTAAGCAAAGCGCTGATATGTTGTTTGATGTTCCTAAATACAAGGAGGCAGTGATATGCCTTTCAAAGAAATGCATGTGCTGCAAAAGTTTTATTCAGACATGAAATACAATGATATTGACCTTAAGCTAAATGCAAATTAAATATATGCAATGTATTAATAATGTGCCACTTTTATGAAATGTGTTTAAAATTTTTAAATGTATATATCTCTATGTGAGATTACAAAACAAACTTCTGTACAGGTTGATTTATAAAATGTTACAACCAGCAACCTAGTTCTGAATTTTACTTAAAGGCAATGATTCAGTTTTCACTAATTCAGTGTTTCTGGTGACTTACTGTGTAAGCACTTCAAAACATAAGAACACACTTTGTCTACGAGGTAGATAGATATTTAAAGTATGGTGATACTTCAGCAATAGTTGATGGACAAATTAAGGATATGAAATAGGAAATGTAAAAATGGACTTAAATATAGTATACTCAGTATAGAATAGTATTATTTAGCTTACTTTATTGTAAATGCCATATAGTGGCTTATACTGTAAATGCCTTAATGCCATATAGTGATAGATTGTACTGTAAAATGTTGTACAATGGACAATGCTAATAGTATACTATAAGAATATCTGGGCACAAAAAAATTTTTGCGACAATAATAACTATGAAAAACACGGTGACTTAAATTAATGGGTGTTAAATAAGCTGACTACATAACTGGGAAAACATCACTGGGTATTAAGTTACATAGATTCTGTTTTTTGGAAGACCTCTAATACAGATGTGCTTTAAAACCTCTGAACTGCCAGAGGAAAATATTAAATAATAGATATTATACATACTTATAAAACCCAGGAAGAGAAATTACTAAAAATATTAACTATAAGTCAAAATAAAAGAAAACCAACAAGAAGAGTCATGACTGTAATGATGTGATTTCTTGAGCAAGAAATAAAGCTCTGACATGGGAAAAAAACACTATTTCCAATCATAACCATTGGTAATATATAAAAAAGTGTTTTTGAAAATTAAGATTTAAAGAGCAAGAAATCTAATGTCAGAAAATATAACTTTAAAAAAATCCCTAGAAGCTGGGTGTGGTGGCACATATGTGTAATCCCAGCACTCTGGGTTGTTGCGACAAAGGATCATGAATTCAAACTTGGTGTATGTAGCTTAATAGAATCTATATCAAAAATTTTTAAAAATTTTAATGGGCTATAAATATAATTCATTCAATGGCTCTGGGTTCTATGCTCAGCATGAAAAAAAGTCTGTGACAGATTGTTAATGTTAGAGTCAAAATAAAATATAAAGAAGGAAAAATATTTGGATGAAGTACAAAAATAAACAAATGTAATATCTATAAATCTTAAGAGTTTGATATTAAATTTGCAGAATATATAAAACAAAAATAGTTAGAAATTTATTTATTTTTATTTTTTGGCTTTTTGAGACTAGGTCTCACTTTGTAGTTTGAGGAAACACTGAACCTTCTACATAGCCCAAGCTGCCCTCTAACGCTAGGTAATACTCCCACATTAGTCTCCTAAGTGTTGAGATTACAGGCATGCACCACCACGCCTAGCTAAGGAAGAAGTTTAAAAATAATTAAGTTAATAGGAATTTTAAAATAAGATGTAGAATGTCTAAGTTATGGGATTAAAGTGGTGCTTTCAGCCACATACTGAAATATAAATCTAAGACATCTTATGTACAGGTACAAATTCCCTGTGGTACATGTGATCATTATATATGGCAAATATGAACTAATAAAAACAAATTTAAAAAATAAAAATTTTAAGTGCAACTCTTCATACATTCACAAAATATTTATAATGGTCAATGTATTCCCTCCTGAAGAATTTAATATATTGAGGATATTATAAGCAAACATTTTCTTAAGAATTTGATAAAACTAGGAATTGATAAAAAGGAACTATAATTTAAAACCCAATCACCTGAAAAGGTAAGATTTTTGTAAATAACTTTTAATATAAGAGAAAAATTAATAGTTCTTTGAACTTTTTATGTAGCCGAAAAAAGTATTACATATAGAATTTGACAGAATGTGGCTAAACTTTTACCAAGAGAAAAATTACTTTTCATGGTTTTATGATTTCACAAAAAGAAATGGGCAAAAATTAGCTAATTATTTAGCTCAAGAAGCTAGTGTTAAAAAACACTAAATAATCATGAGGAAGTATGGCTAAGAAATAGATAAATAAAAATTAATTAATTAAAACAGAAATACAGATAATAGCATACAAAACTTTCTTAAAGAATAATAAAATGCAAGCTAAATTCAAATTTAAAAATAACAGGATAGCAATATAACCAAAAATATGAAATAAATCTGTAGAATAAACTGACAAGTCTGTCCTTGGAAATAATTTTGTAATTATTAACTAAAGTTAGATTATTTTAAGGAATATATATAAGTGTTTGAGCTTCTTCCTCAGAATTGATAAAAGCAGAAACATCTAATAAAGTTGGAGAGAATGAAAAAGGACTTATGGTTAGATAGTTTTATTCCTAGTTTCTTTATCAAGTTTTAAAGAAACAATGGGCCTCAAAAAAAAAAGACTTGACTTTGCAAATTATTATATAAAATGTACATATTTCTTATAGCAACTACAGAAAATATTAAAAAATTAAAAACCAATGCATGAGTTTTGTCATGAAATGTACATTAAGTATCCCAAATAAACCACTTGTAAGTCAGTTTCTAAATTTTAGGATGCGTGTTTTTCATTAGTAGGAGGTACCTTGTGGAAGACCAGTTGTCCCAATAGAAACAATCAGAAGATTAAACATATTTTAAAGTCTGTTTGAAAGGATCTAAGGGTTTGTTAATACTTCAAAGTTAAAGATCTTGAACAAAAGAAAATTGTCATAAACTAACATTGAACATACTTTGGATTGCATTCTCCTTAGGTATTTTTAAATGCTGAGACGAGATTAAAAAATTAAAAATGAATAATCATAGCAAAATAATAGAGATATAAGGACATTTTTGGTGATATTTTAGGACTAGAAATGTACAAATTGTATTTATGTCAGCTTGAACACTATTAACTAAAATCCTAGAGAAAAGGATGATGCGGGGCTTTGCAGAAAAATATCTGCCAATTCCTTAACCTATGCATAAGCAAAATTTAAGAGTCCAAGTAGAAAAATCTAAAAATCAAAGTAAAACTTTTGATGATAGTGAAGAGATAAAAATTCTAAATTCAGGACATTATAACTACTTTACTCTCCACTGACACCTGGGAAACTGTGTTCTTAGATAAGAGATAAATCAGAGATAGAACAGGCCTTGCAAACTAGCATCTCGGATTCAGGTAAACTTAATCTTGGATGGTTTAAGGGCGCATACCCAATAGACATTGTCTCAACCTTCTCTGCTCATTATACAATCATTTGGGGCCTCTGCCATTTGTGTACAGCATAGGCAGAATTAAATTTTTAAAATGCTAGATACACCAAGGAAAAGGGTTTTCAAAAAGTAGAGAAAGCCCCACAGATTATCAAGTCACCGGACTTAGCAGCTATGTGATTGCTCAAGAAAACTGGTAAAAAGATAAAGAATTTTATGAGGGTTATTGAATCTATAAAAAATTGGGCATATATTAAGGCTATAACTAAAAATAAATGTGTTAATCAAAACTAAGAACTTGTTTTAAAAACTGATTTGACAGGGAAAAAGAAGGATTAACAAAGTAGAAATGAGATGATTAAAAAAAAATTTGGTGAGAATTAACAAAGAGCATTACATAAACCAGCCGAAGAGATACAGGCAAGGTAGTGCAAATGTTTTCATAAGGGTTTACAAGAGAAAATATTAAATATATGATGCATAGTTTATAGGATTATTTTATAATATTCATCCAAAGTGTCAAATGCAGAAGACTGCAAGAGATCTATCCACACACTAGAGACCCGAAGAATCCAGCTGAGGGCCTGGGTTCCATGGCAGTGTCTTACATGAGTCCAGCTGAACACTTGACAACACATGGCAGTGACCTCCAGGAGTCCAGCTGGAGGTCTGAGCCCACGGCAATGTCTCATGCAAGTCTGTATCAAGGATCTGCAACGAGAAGGCCAAAATGTCAGTGGTGGAAGCTAGAAAGTTTGCACCAATGGGATGAAAGACCTGTGCCAGCAGGCTGAGGGATCTGCACAGGAACCAAGAAGAGATGCTCAAAGTTAACATAAGAGCTCCTGGGAAAAGAATCATAGACATTTTCAGAGACAGTCAGGAGCCAAGTTCCTCCAACAGGAAGAACAGTTGAGTTTATGTCAGGAAAACCTGTGTGATAAACTTCCCCAAGAGAATCAACAGCACCCTCAGATTCTGCTTTTATACCAATGGCATAACATAAATGTATTCCTCAGTCCTCAGGTGGACCTCCACACCCAGCACCACACTGATTCAGTTCAGCTGAGTGCTACAAGTTGACTACTAGGTAATCCATTATAATGCCTAAATATTTTAAAATTATTTCTCAGAAGGAAAAAAGGAAAAGAACCAAGCAGAGACAAAATTTGAAAAGACAATGTCAGTATATTTTTCAAGTCTCACTAAAGTAATTGTCACCCATTCAAGAAACACTGGCAAAATCCTGAGCAGGACTTAAAAGATCTACAATTAAGCTCATCAGCATAAAACTAATTAAAAACAAATAGAGAGCAAAATCTTTTTAAAATTTTAAAGGAAAAAACCCACATTAATTTCAAAAGAACAAATGACTGACAAGTATTCTCCAACAGAAATAACACAATCCAAAAGGCAGTGAAATAATGATGGGAAAGAGATGGAAGAAAGTAACTGGCTGCTTGGAATTCTGTGCCTCAGTAGGTGTCTGAGGGGACCATCCCTTGTGGGTAAATAAATGGCAAATTGTATGATTTTCATAACCAGTGTCCAGAATACACATTTATAGCATTATAAGAAACAGAATTGTATAACTAGCCAAATTCATAAACACTTAGCTTTTTGCTAAGTGACTATATTCATCCACTTGCTGTCATATTAACAAAATTATGAGATAATCAATTTATAAAAAGATTTACTTGGGCTCACGGTTGTGCGAATCTATGATCCTTTGCCCCAGCTGTTTGGAGGTTCTGAGAGGGAGCTTCTTGAGCTAATCCACTCAAATGTTGAGTTAGGGGGCAAAAGTGGAAGGAGACTGAAATTTTACTTTTCTTTAAAAATTACCCTCAGTGGCCTAATGGACCCCAGTAGGTAAGAGCTTTTCAAGGTTCCATCACCTCTCAATAGTGCCATCCTGAGCACCAAGTCTTTACTACATGGACCTTTGAAGGACACACATGCAAACCACACCAATGATCCACAAACGTGAAAAATATTTAATTTGTGTCCTTTTTTTCCTCTTTTTTGAAATTCTGTATCATTTCTATGCTTTTTCTGTTTTATTTTTTTAAAAAATTAAAATTCTAAAAAAACAATTTATGATTGATGACAGGAAAATTAAAACCACTATGAAGTATCAGTATACAACTATAAGACTAAAATTTTTGAACAACTAATTCTGTAATAACAATATGCAATATAGTAACTAGTGTTAACTCCCTAATTTTTTTCTTTTTTGAAATTCTGTATCATTTCTATTCTTTTTTCTATTTTGCTTTTACTAAAAAAAAGAATAATTGAAATTTTTAAAAGATAATCTCAAATATTAGCAGAAATTTGGGACAATTTAAATATTCATATATTACTACAAATAAGAAAATAAATTTGATATATAAACATGAAAAATTGTTTGAAAGTGTGCTATAGCTCTAAACAATAGTTCTTTAATCCAGAATTTTCAATTCTAGATATATAAATATCATTGAGCTCAAATGTGCCCCTCAAATCACATGTGACAATATTCATTTTGTAATAGATGCTTATGAAATGCTGTATGTATAACAGGATGACTATGGTTGACAACAATTAAGTAATGGAAAACATCTAATAAAGAGAACATTAAATGTTCTCCACACAGATATGATACACATCTGAAGTGATAAATATGCCAATTACCCTAACCTGATCACTACACTTTATATACAGGTATTGTTTTTTAATTTTAAAGAGAAAAAATAACAAAAGCAATGATATAGAATTTCAAAACTAGAAAATTAGTAATGGTTAATATATTGCATATTGTTATCCTCAAAGTCATTGCTCAGGTTACAAGTTGTAGGCATGTATAATTGATCAAACAATATAAGCACAAGTCATCTTTTTAATGAACCAAATGAAAAGTAGTATCACCATCTTTAGCTATCTTTTGTCCATATATATAAATGTTTTCTTTTCCCTTCTTCTGTTCTCCTTTCTCTCATTCTAATTGTACTTTCCTTTTGAGCAGTTTCTTTTCCTTTCACACTATCTATTGTACATTTTGGATCTAATTTACTTTTTCAGTATCTTACACAAAGGAGTCGATACAATGCTTACATAGGTGAGTTTTCTTTATTTCACTTATGAGTATGATTCCTAGATGCACCCAATTTCCTATAAAAACCTCGAATTATTTTTCTTTACAACAAAGTAGTGCTTCACTATGTGAAAATACCACGTTTTTTAACCATTCATTTGTTGTTGTGCATTGGTTGTTTCCAAGATTTAGCTATTACAAATTGGTCATGGTATATAAACTTCTCAATGATTTGATAGTATTTTATTGAGGATTTTGGCATCTATGTTAGAGAGATTGACCTATAGTTCTCTTTTTTGGTTGGGTCATTCTCTGGTTTTGTATCAGAGTAATACTTGCCTCCAAAAATGAGTTAAGAATAATTTCCTCCCTTTCAATATCATTAATATGTTTGATGTATTGGTGTTAAATCTTCTCTAAATTTCTTATAGAATTTATACCATCCATCAAGATATGTTGGTATGATTTTAATTATGTTTTCAATTTCATTAACTGATAGTGGTCTACTCACAGTTTTTGTATCTTCTTGATTTAGCTTTGGTAATAAATTTCTAGGACTGTGTCCATTTCTTTGTGTTTTCTATCTTATGCAAATAATGGTTTTCAAAGTAGGTATTGGTAATCTTCTGAATTTCTACAGGATCCACGGTAACTTCACCCTCTTCATTCCTTATTGAGTGAATCTGATTTTTTCCCTTTTTTGTAAAGTTGGTTAGCGATTTATCAATTCTATTTATTCTTTCAAAGAAACAACTCTTTTAATTCACTAATTCTTTTTAAAAATTTTATTTTAAAGAGACTAAAATTAAACACAACAAAACAGAACATAAGAAAGCAATGTAAGAGACATAGATTTCAAAGCAAGACAACCAGAGATCTTCACTATCTATCATATTCTCTTGCTTTCTTCCAAATAGTGCCCATATCTTCATGAATTCATATAAAGCAACATAGTTTAAAACTGATCAGAACAGGATGATGAAAGCATTTTAGGTCTTCAAAACCAGACAATAAGGAAGTCAACAATGGCTGTCACAGTGTTCCTCATTCTCTTCAAAATAGCTGTCTGTACCTTCACATATGTTGACATTAAACAAAACAAAACAGACTAAAATCACTCTGAACAAAGAATAATAGTATTGCTTGATTTCACGTCATGACCCCATGGAATCAACACTGAGTACTGTAGTGTCTCTTCTTCTTCAAAGTAGTTAGTTGTTCATTTCATCATGTGTTATGTAATCAGTTCTCATACACTGTTCTATGCCTGCATGAGTCTCTACATGTATATCTATCCCTTCTGTATTAGAGGAAAAAACAAGACAAAACAAAGCAAATTCCTAGAAAAACATGAAACAAAAACCACAATACAGGGTGATCTACAATGGTTACTATGATGTCTCTTGTTATCTTCAATAGAATTGTGTATATCATCAGGCAGAGTATAATTGAATATAGCAGTACATAACAATATTAATAAAAACAAAACATTGGAGACATTATAAGACTTCAAAAGCAGGTAATAATCAAACTAGAGTGGGTATCCTAGTGAATCTTGTCATCTTCAGTGTAATTGCCTCAGTAGTGCTCTCAGATTTGACACTATCAATCTTAACAGATTCAAATAAAATCAATCAATACAAAACAGCAGTCTAACAAACCAGATTCAAATAAGATCAGTCATAATAGACAGTATAAGTTATATAGGGCTTCAGATTAAGTTAATAGGAAATTAAGGATGATTATCATAATATACCCTGCTATTTTGGGGATAGCTGTCTGTGCCCTCAAATCTAGTACAAGTAGGCAAACTGGAATAGAATATAATCCACCTAAACAGAGCAGTGAAAATAATGTGGATTTTAAATCCTGATACATTATTAACAATACCTTCTACCTTCCTGTTTTTAGACAATTCCTCCTCTTTCATCCCCACAGGGTGCACTGCACTGCACATTTTGGGTCCCACCAACTCCCTCAGTTTTTAGATTGGGGCAACCTGCTATTTGCATAAGTGGTTACGAACCCTCTCACTCCTGAGTTTGATCTCAAGTTGTATTCCTTTACCTACAAAAGCCTCAAGGTTTTCCTTCATTATAGCTGAGTAGTTCTCTACTACACAAAAGTATCCTGTCTTTCCAACCTATCTGCAGGTGCTGGTTGAGTTTTCACTATTTCTCTCTGGTACCCTGTCACATAGAGCATTGTTTTCTCATTCTTGACTTTGGTCCATAAATTCTCTATCAGGTTAATTATATTTCCTATTCAGAGCATCTCAATGGACCCTATCCCCTGATCTACTCTGCCTGTGTTTCTTTTTGGTAGTTTATCAAGGTGATCTATGGTACAGATTATAACCAACCTTCTCTGCCTCATTTCTACTGTGCTATTTTTCTGCCACTGGTTGTCTACTTTTCTCCTTCATTCCACTGTCTGCCCAGTTCATTGAGGCCTCTCTGCCACTGTGCCTGAAATCCTGGTGTTTTTTTTCTCTCTCTCTCTCTAGAATGTGCTTCAGTATTTTTTGTAAGATTAGATTGGTTGTCATGAATTCCCCCAGTTCCTCTTTGTCATGGAAGAATCTTATTTCTGTACTAATTTTGAGAGACAGTTTTTCAGGGAACATCAATCTGGGTTGGAGATTATTTTCTTTCAGGGCTTGGAATACTTCACTCCAAGCTCTTCTTGGTTTGATGGTTTGTGTCCAGAAGTCTGTCATGATTTTGATGGGTTTTACTTTTTAGGTGATTTGTTTTTTTCTCTGATGGCTTTTAATATTCTGTTCTTGTGATAAATTTCTGGGATCTTGTTTATTATATGTCTGAGTGTAGCTCTGTTTTGTTTGTAGGTGGCTGAAGTTCTGTATGCCTCATACATCTGAATATCATTTCCTTTTCCTATGCTTGGGAAGTTTTCCTTAATTATTTCTGTGAATAGCCTTTGTATTTCCTTTGTGTTTACCCCTGCTTCTTCATTTACATTTTTATTCTTCAGTTATAGATCCCCTTGTCATCTTCTAACTTTTGTATTGTTACTTCCTGGTTCCTTGTTATTTTTAAGAGATCTTTCATTTTGCAATCACATTTTCAAATCTATCTTCAAGTTCTGTTAATCTATCTCTAGTTTCTTTCAGGTAATTTCCCCAGCTTTTGATGGAGTTTTTAATTTCCTGGTAATCTCTTTGAATTTGTTTCATGTATTCTAGGTGTTTTTTTTTTTTTAATATTCTTCATTGGTTTCTCTTCTCTTTTTGTGTTCCTCCATTTTTCGGTCTGTGTCTTCTTGAGAGGTGCTTAGCATTTCTTCTATTAATTTTCTTATATCTTGCATTATTTGAATTAATATTTCAGCTTTGAGCTAATCTATGGTTATGAAGTGTCTCTTTATGTCAGCTGATACCGTGTGCGATATTGCGTGTTTGTTCCCCTCAATGTCTTCTGTGTTTACCTTGCCTGGATCAATATTTGCTGGGTTGGGGTCTAGGAGCTTTTTCTTATTTCTTGTTTCTGGTTTCTTCCATACAGGTATATAGTGGAGGTCCCAGGTCCTTTCCTTGTTGGTTTTGGTTCTTCTGAAGCATGTTGGCTAGGGATTTCCACCCTCTCCAGTTTGCTGCTGGTCATTGAGGTACAAGCAGGGGCAGTGTATGCTGGCCCCTCCCTTCTGAGCCAGTCAACCAGCAGAAGCATTCACCATGTTCCCTGTCTATTGGTTCCCAGCCAGCAGCATGACCCAGCCCAAGAAGATCCCACCAATCTGCTCTGGGCAGGGAGAAATCAATTGAGGTCACTGCCATTCCTTGTTCATGCCCATCCCGCCTAATTCCAATATATTGTCCAGTTGGTCAATCCTTTCTTGGGAGGAGGGTCATATTCTGAGCACTCACTGCAGGTGAGTGCAAGTCTCCATGCCGGCTCTGTTCTCTGTTGGGCTTGCCAGCCCCTGAATTCAGTGTGACTGTGGCTCCAGCCCTGAGAGCATCGTGATCATGAGTCTGGGCTGCTCCAACGAGAGTGTCATGGTCACTAATCTGAGCCTCTCCTATGGTAGCACTATGACCTCAAGTTTGATGGTTCCTTTCCCTTTAGTTTCTTCCTGGGTCGAGAGGATCCATCTCCCTCTGTCTGGTCTTCTCCAGGATATTTTATTCTGGCATCTGAGCTGTTTCTCTATTAGCTCATTTTTGATCACTTTCCAGTGGATTCACTGCATTATATGTTTCTGTTCTTTTTAACAGTTCTGCCACTTCCATTCTATTTTCCCTCAGAGCAAGCATAAGTGATGTGAGGCCTTTCTGTGGACAGCAGAAACAATTTAAAACCCGTGATTCACTAGTTCTTTGCATTGCTGTCTTGATCTCAGTTACATTCATTTCTGCTCTAATCTTCATAATATCCTCCCTTGTATGGGCTTTGGACTTGCTTACTCTTTTTTTCTCTAGAGTTTTAGCATGAGGTTGTTCATTTATGCTCTTTCTGTTTTCCTGATGACAGAACTCACCAGTATATATTTCCCTCTGGGAACTGCTTTCATTGAGTCCACCAGATTCTGGTAAGTTACATTTGCATTTTCATTTGATTGTAGATATTGTTTAATTTCTTCTTCAATTTTGTCTGTGATTCATTGTTGTTCAGGAAAGTGTTATTTAATTTCCACATGTTTATGAAGTTTGTGCAGTTTCTTTTGCCACAAATTCCCAATATTGTTGTACTATGGTTGGATAATATGCATGGGTTAATTTCAATTCCTTTGTATTTACTTAAACATGTCCTATTGGCTTATATATGGCCCATTTTAGACAACAGCTGAGAAGAATGTGTATTCTGAAGTTGTTGGGTGGAACACCCTGTAAATGTCTACTAAGTCTTCTTGTGCACAGGTTTGGTTCAGTTGTTTATTGCTTTGCTGTTTTTGTCGAATTGATCTATCTCTTTGTGACAATGGGATACTAAGGTCCCCCATTACAATTTTGTTATTGCTTATTTGATTTTTCATATATTTTATTAATTATCTTATAGACAAGTATGGGTACTCACATATTTGGTGCATATATATTTAAGACTGTTATTTATTCCTCTGGAACTTTTCCCCTAAGGACATGTAAACTTTTTCTCTCTTTTGATCATTCTTGGTTTGAAGTTCACATTCTCTCAAATGGAATAGCTAGTGCTGCTTTTTTCTGATTCTTATTGCATGGAGTATTGTTTTCCAACCTTTGTCTTTCAGTGTATTAATTTTTTTTTACTTAAATGTGTTTCTTGTATACTGTATATTGTTATGTCTTGTTTCTTGATCCTTTCTACCAGTCTGTTTCTTTTGATTGAAACCATTTAGATTGATAGTAATAAATGATATATATTGGCTTGTCTTTGTCATGTTATTTTCTTGTTGTTCATTTTGTACTTTTCCACTCTGATGAGCTGCTTTTCCTACCTAGTGGTTTCTTTCTGTTTTGGTAATTGTGACCATTTTAATCGCTGTATAGAATATCTTTTAGTACTCTTTCTAGGGTTGGTTTAGTGGACATGAATTTCTTCAGCTGTTCTTTGTCATGAAAGTATCTGTTCATTAATTTTGAAAGATAGTTTTTCAGGGTACATCAATTTGGGTTGGAAGCTGTTTTCTTTCAGAACTTGAATATTTTACTCCAAGCTCTTCTTGACTTGAGTACTTGTGTTGAGCAGTCTGCTGTGATTCTGATGGGCTTTCCTTTAAAGATGATCTGTTTCTTTTCTCTAGAGGTTTTAATATTGTGTCCTTGTGCTGAATTTCTGGGATTTTGATAAATGTTCAATAAACATATAATATGTTGGGGTGTAGATTTATTTATGGCTATTTGGAGTTCTGTATGCCTCACTTTTCACTATGTCAGATTCTTTTACCATGCTTAATTTTCTGCTATTACTTCTTCAAATAGATTTTTTGTTGTTATCTGTGCTTTTTCATTGATACCAATAAGCCTTATTTTTCATTGTGTTGTCTTGTATTTTCTGATTATTTGTTATTTTCAAGAGATATCTCCTTTTATGATCACTAATCATGAGCTTGTCTTCAACATCTGAAAGTCTGTCTTCACTTTTATTCAAGTGGTTTTGCCAGCTTTCAATGGAATTTTTAATTTCCTGCATACCCATTTGAATCTGTTTTATACATTGTTTCTTTCATGTATTTATCATTTACTGTTTTCATCCTTTTCCTATCATCATCTATTTTTTAAATCTGCCTCTACTTTAGATTTGATGAGCAGTGCCTTTATACATGTTGACATTTTTTTTTTTGCTTGAGATATTATTTCTAGTCTGGTTTCCTCCCTAGCCTCATGGATGTGTTCCTTTAAAAAGAAAAAGAAAAATATGTATTTTTAAAAATTGAGGGAAAAAAGCCAGTTATCAAGTCCTGGATTCTTCCTGAGCTGGTTTCTTGTACCACAAAAGCCTCTGACACCTGTTGATTTATATTCTTCTTGTCACTTTGGACTTTTCACACCACTAGTCTCTCCTGTGTTCTGGGACCTTACCACATCACTGGTGCTCCTTCTGGTCTCTGAACCTTGCCAAGCATTTCAGCTCAGTAGTAGCCGTAGTGAGGAGAGGGGCCATCCTCCTCAGGGCAGCTCATCCAGGTTCCTGAGCTGGCTGAGTGGAATGGAAGGGGCCTCTCTCTCCATTCAGCTTTCCTGGGTTCCTGTGATATATATACATGTATTGAAATGTCACACTCTGCCTCAGAGATATGTGCAATTACTATGTGACAATTAAAACAAAGATATATTTTATAAAATATTATTGAAAAAATCATAAAATATATATCTGTACTAAATGAAAACATGCTGAATATTTCAATAAAAAGAAACATAGAATATATGTTCATTAAGAGAAACATCTCTCAGTGGACAAAGTTCAAAAGTAAAAGTATAAGACATGAATGTAAGCCATGTAAAGATTTAACCTAACACTATGAGCTCTTTTATAATAGACAAAGAAGACTTTAAAGTAAAAAAAAAAAAAATAAAGAAAGATCTATACCAGAAATTCAGTAGAAAGTTTCCTAAAGATGAAAATGTCAATCTACCAGGAAGATTAACAATTCTTAACAGATTTGCCCTTGATAGTACAGATTAGGAAGATAGAGAACAATTTTTGATAGAATTCAAAGGATAAATAGACAAATTGACAATAACAGTCAAAGATTTTAATATCATTCTTTATTACAAATTATGTAAACAGGCAAAAAATCAGTGAGAATATATAAAATCTAAGTAAGAAAATTAACAGACTTAACCTGACATATAAAGCTTAGTATCCAAAAACTGCAAAATCCACATTCTTTACAAGTGTACATGGAACTTTAAACAAGATTAACCACAAACTATAAAACTATAAAATCTCAATCAATTTCAAATAATTTGGAATAATATTACATGATCAAAATGCAAATATTCCAGAAATAAGTAGGAAAAAACATAATTAAAAAATCTTCTAATTTTAAATAATTTTTTTCTAAATAACCTATATGTCATTGGAAAATCACTTGCAGAAAAAGCTCTTCTGGAAGGAAATTTTTATCATAAATGCATATATAGAAAAAAAAGTTGCAGTTATTGAAGTAGCTATCTTAAGAAATTAAAGAAAAGAAACAAAAATGGAAAATAATATAAGCAGATTGCAATTAAAACAAATTCTGAAAGTAGAAATTGAATGAGCAATAATCAAAATGAAATAAAAATTATGAAAAAACTATTAATATTGATAAAGCTTTTGGGTGGTTAATAAAGTTTTTAAAAAGGAAAGAATATACTATCAACTCAAAATAAAAGGAGATATAAATAACATAAAATTCAAGAAGATATGAGACCACTATAAAATATTTTGTTAATAAGTTGACAATTGAAGATCAACTAATATTTACAAGTATCTAGAACAATTCAAATTATCTAAAACAACTCTTGAAAGACTGTTTAAAAACTGTATGGCCTATAATTATTCAATTCCATGTGATCTCTGAACCTTTTTAAATGCCTGAGGAATAACATCAACCTTATTTAAATTTTTTCAAAAGATTACAAGAAGCATAAGGTACTTCCAAGTCATATTATGAGTCAAGTGTAATTCCAGTATAAATTCTTATTTGATTACAAGAAAATAAAATCACAAGACAATTTCTCTTATAAGCATACCGGTATTAGCACATTTATATAAATAATAGTGCATCACTATCAAATTTGATTTGTTTCAGGAACAGAAATTTGGTATAACGTTCAAGAAACAGGCAATGCAATTCCCCAACAAGAGAAAAGACACAACAATAATTCAATACAAAGCAAAAGACACATTTGCTAAAATTCAAAACCTCTTCATCAGTTAAAAAATTCTTTTAAAAAATGCTAACCATCTTTCAAGAAATATACAAAATTAATCTAAAGTTTTTAGAAATACTAATAGCTTTAAATAATAAGGATAATCTTGTGGAAGAAAATCTTCAGCAGACTTACCCTATGAGGTATGAAGGCTTCTTTTAAAAGTTAGCATAAATTATATCAATATGAAAGATAGAAAAAATAGATAAATGGAATAGAATAGCCTGAAAAAAATACCACACACATACAGTGTCCACTTTGGTAAAACCACAGAGGGACAACCACAGTCTTTGTATATTTATGTAGAAAAACAAAGAAACTTGATTTCTACCCTTTACCATACATTAAAATAAATTCTTGATAGATCATTGACTTAATATGAAAGTTAAATTAATAAAACTTTTAGAAAAATCATAAAATGTTATGCCTTGGTTAGGTAAAGATTTGTTAAAATGGGCACAAATGGCATTAACCATAAAAGAAAAGTTTGATAAATTGGTCTATAGTAAATTAATATTAAATTAAATTAAAATATGTGTTACAGAATGTGAAAAAATACAATAAATATATAAAACATAGAAAGATGCATATAACATATGATAAAGGAGTCATATTTAGAATGCATAAAGAATCTTTACTAAACACAGCAAACTAGTAAAATAGCAAAAAATTCTTTTGCAAAATAAAAAGAGTCAGTTCCAAATGCATTTTACAAGCTGCCATCACCCTCAACCCAAAGAAGAAAAAGGCAGCACAAAAAAAGTACATGGATACAAATTATTCTCCATAAAATGCTAGGAAACTCAATTCAATGGTGACAGCACAATTTAAAAAAGCATTATAAACCAAGATGAAGTGTGATTTATTCCTGGAATGCAAGGATGGTTCAATATTTGAAAATCAATAGGTGTGATACACTGCCTTATCTGGAAAAAGCAAACAAATAAAAAAAGAAACAAAAAACCTTACAAGATTGCTTCAATAAACACTGAAAGCATTTGGCAAAGCTCCATTATTTATTAATGAAATAAATGCAAAGAAAATTTACTTCAGCATATAAAGCCATATATAAAAGTCTAAAAGTGTCATCATAATCAACAGGAGGTTTCTCAGCATAAACTTTAAAGGTCAGAAGAGCTTGGAGAAGAATTTCCAGCCCTTTCAGGAAACCACTTTCAATTCACAATAACATATCTAACAAAATTTTCCTTCAAAAGAAATGGAGAAATTAGAACTTTTCATGAAAAAGAACAACTCCAGGGTCTTATGAATACTAAAGCAGCACTCCAGAAGATACTCAGTAATATCCCACACAAAAATAATGGAAACCAGGCCAAAAATGCAAAAAGAATGACTGTATCAGAAAAGGTGGATAGATACACAAGAAAAAATTAGAGGAAGAAAAACAAAGCAGTCAACAAGTGAGAAAGAGCACAATGATAAAGATTAATACCTCTTAGTAATAACAGTGTGTTGCATTTAGGAAACTCATCTGATACAAAAAGGTATTTTATAGACTAAAAATCAAAAATGAAAAACATTTCATGCACCAGGACCCCAAAGCAAGCAAGAATAGGTATTATAATCTCAAAGTAAACTTGGAGATAAAACTGATTTAGAAGAGATTAAGAAGATTAAATACTTCTCTATATCCTAGAGAAGTATTTCAACAAGAGGAAATAATAATTGTAAATTATATTTGGAATATATATATATATATATATATATATATATATATATACTGGAGCCCCTATCTACTTAAAAAATTACTGACATAAGAGATCAAATAATTATTAGCACAATCAATACTTCAGTTTACTAAAGACATCAACTAAACAAATTATCAATAAAGAAATAACAGGCCAGGGGCCAGAAATTTAGCTCAACAGCATTGTATCTGCCTGGCAAACACATGGTCATGAGTTCAATCCCCAGTACCAACAAACAAACGAACAAACAAGAGATAACAGAGCTGAACAACACCCTTGAACATATAGTTAATATCTACAGAGTATTCTACCATTTTATGACAATGTATACACATTATTTTTACCACAAAGAACTTTCTCCAAAATGGATCCCATAGTAATGCAGAAAATCTGCTCCAATAAATATAAAATAATCAAAATCACCCAGTATTTACTATTCAACCACTGTCAAATACAAACAAAAATCAATTACACAAAAAGACACTCAAAATTTAAAAGTACTTAAACACAACAACACATTCTTGAACATCCAATGGCACAGAGAAGAAATCAAGGAAGAAATTCAATAATTTTTGGAAGCAAACAGAAATGCCTATATAGCACACTAGAACATAATGGACACAATGAAAGTAGTCCTAAGCGGGAAGATCATTGCAATCAATGCTCTCATCAGGAAATCAGAGAGAATTCAAAACTATAACTTAATGAAGAATCTCTTGATACTTCAGAAGCAACAATAATCCAAGGCCAAACCAAATTAAGGAGGGAAATAAAAAAGATCAGAGCAGAAATGAATGAACTCAAGAACAAAAAACAATACAATTAACAGTTACTTGTTTGAAAGAAAAAAAAAAAGTGAAAAATCCTTAGCAAAACTTACCAGAAGAAAAAGAGAAAAGATTTACTTCAATTAGAAAAAAAGGCAAAATCAAAGGACATCATCAAAATCCAGAAGATAATTAATAACTACTGCAAAAAAGTATATTCCAACAAACTGAAATATCTTAAAGAAAATACAGATTTGTAGACTCACATAAAATACCAAACCTAGGGAGCTGGGGATTTAGCTCAGTGGCATAAGCGCCTGCCTTGCAAGCAGGCAGTCGTGAGTTCGATCCCTGGTACTGATAAAAAGGAAAAAGACAGAAAAAAAAAAAATACCAAAACAGCTGTGGCTTTAGGTCAGTGGCATAAGCACCTGTCCGGCACTTGCAAGGTCATGAGTTAGATCTCCAGTACCAAAAAATAAAATAAAATACCAAAACTAAACCAAGAAGACATAAAAATTTAAACAACCCAATAACAAACAATGAAAGTGAGGGAGTGATCTAAAAAACTTACCAACTAAAAATAGTTTGGAAACTGATGAATTCCACAGAAACTTAAAGGCTGTTATATCATCAATGTTTTCTAAACTCTTCAATAAAACTGAAACAGAAAAAAGTTCTCTGTAAACATTTCTGGAAGTGAGCATTCCTCTGATCCCAAAACCAACTAAGAATGACATCTCCTTAACACAGAAGTAAAAAGTCTCAACAAGATATTAACAAATAGAATGCAACATATTTGCAAAAAGATCATACATCGTGACCGAGTAGTTTCATTTCCAGAGTTTCAAAGATGGTTCAACATGTAAAAATCAATAAGTACAATACACACATAAACAGTAGCAAGGACAAAAATCACATAATCTTATCAATGGACATAGAGAAGCCCGTTTAACAAAATTCAACAGTTTTAAGATAAAAACCCTAAAAAATAGATATTCCTAACCCTGAAATGGATAAATGCTATCTATGACAACACAATAATAAACATCATATTAAATAGGGCAAAACCAAAAGCTTTTTTTTTTTTCCTCTAAAATCAGGAACCACCCAAGAATGCCTACTATCACCACTTCTGTTCAACATAATACAGTACTTGAAACATTAGGCAGAGCAATCAGGCAAGAGAAAGAAATACAAGGCATACATGTAAGAGAGGAAGAAGTCAAATTATCGTTATTTGTAAATGACAGGACATTCTACATAGAACACCCAAAGAATCCCACCAAAAGCTTTTAGAACTGATAACCAATTTCAGCAATGTAGCAGGATAAAAAATTAATACACAAAAATCAATAGCATTCATTTATACAAATAATGAACTCAATGAGAGAAACAGTTAGAAAAATAATACCATCACAGTAACATGAAGAAAAATTAAATAACTAGGAATTAACAGAACTAAAGAAGTGAGAGGTTTCTACAGCAAAAGCTACAATAGTCTGGAAAAGGAGAATGAAAAAGACATCAGAAAATCAAAAGATGTCACGTGCTCCTGGATAGGCAGAATCAATGTTTTCAAAATCACCCTACTTCTAAAACTGATGTATAAATTGAATGCAATCCCTATGAAACTACCAAGAGCATTCTTCACAGAACTAGAGAAAACAATCTTATGGAATGAGAAGAAACCCAAACTAGCTAAGACAAACCTTGAGCAACAAGACCAAAGCAAGAAGTATCACAATACTTGACTTCAAAGTACACTACAAAGCAACAGTGATGAATAAAAAAAGTATTGATATTGGCACAAAAATGAGACACATGCATTGATGGAACAGAATGGAGGATACAGAAACATTCCCCCACCATACACATTTAGCTATCTGATCTTCAACCAAAGAATCAAAAATCTACATTAGGGGTTTTTTTGCCTATTCAATAAATGGGTTGGGAAAATTGGCTATTTGTAGAAGATCAAAACTGGAATTATATCTCTCATCATGTAATAAACACAAATCAAAGTGAATAAAAATCTAAATATTAAAACAGAAACAACAAACTTACTAAAAGATAAAATAGATAAAACACTTGAAGTGATAGGTGTAAGCAAGAACATTCTGAAGGAATCCAATTGAACAAGAAATAACAGCAAGAATGACATTATATAAAATTAAAAAGTTTCTGCACAGCAAAGGAAATAATTCGTAGGAAGATGACACACCTATGGAATGGGAAAAGTTCATTTTTGCCAGCTGTTCCTCAGATAGAGGACTAATATCTAGAATATATGAAGAACTAAAAAATATTAGACCACCTTGTCTTGGTTATTCTTCTCTCATTGCTGAGACAAAATGCTCAGCACCCAAAACGTAGGAAAGAAAGTTTATTTAGTGCAAAATTTGTGGAGGTTTCAGTCCATACTTGGCTGACTCTGAGACAGAGTGGCATATGGCAGAGCACAAAAATTCATGGTGGCCAGAAGACAGCTAAAGAAACAAGAGCATGGGGAGAGGACTTTTTCTGTCCCTTACACTGACACCCATAATCCCAGCATTGGACCGTGAATCAATCACAAATTCTAGAAACCTTCCCCCATGACTACATGAGGCTTTGGAAGGACACCCATACACAAACCATAACAACCCCCCCACACCAGAAATACTCAGTCAGTAAATGGGCAACTAAAATGAATAGATTCTTCTCAGAATAAATACAATCAACAAATATATGAAAAAATATTCAGTATCTTTGGCCATTTTAGAAATGAAAATTAAGGGGCTGGGGGTTTAGCTCAGCAGCATAAGCGCCTGCCTTGTAAAGCAGGCAGTCGTGAGTTTGATCCTCAGTACCGATAAAAAGGAAAAAGACAAAAAAAAATGAAAATTAAAACAACACTAAAATTTATTTTTATACCAGGAATAATGATAATGATTAACAAATCAAGAAAAACAAATGCATGTGGCTGTGGTGAAAAGGGAATCTACATATACTGTTGATAGGAATGTAAACTATGTGCAACCATTATAAAAATCAATATGGAGAATTTTCAAAGAATTAAATTAAAAATTCAACTTGATGCAGCTATTTGCCTTCTAGATATCTTTGCAAGAGAGCTAAAGACATCATATTAGAGAAATATGTGCTTACTCATGTTTACAGAAACACAACTCATATTTGCTAAATCCTAGAAAAAGCCTGTATGTCCATCAGTAGATAAAAGGATAAAGAAACTGAGGTATGTATACATATTGGAATATTATTTGGCTGAAAAGAATTGATAAAAGGAAATGAGATAGATATTTTGCAAATATAGTGGAGTCCAGGACAATGAGAATGAGAGGAGGAGGAGAGGAGAAGCAGAATGAAAAGATATTTTAAGAAATTTCATCTATGACATAAACATGAACTAAAAATATTTTTTAAAATGACAATGAAAATGAGGAAAAAGGACTTAGAGATGAATGATCTTTTGCAAATGCAATGGGATCCAAAAGAATAAGAATAGAGGAAGGAGGAGAGAAGAGAGTAAAAGATTTAAGAAATTTAATATATATTATAAACATGAACTCAAATTATTAATAAGAACAATCAGAATGACAATGGGAAAAGAGGAGATAAAAAACAAAGGTGAAAAGGAGGAGGGAATTAAAAAAGAATCAAGGTGTGTAATATGCATGTATCTACTTCCTAAAATGAATGTAAATTCCATGTACTGCAACCATGTGCTAATAAAAATAATTGATGAAAGAAATTAAAGTGGACCAGATAAATGGAGATGCATTAGAAAAAATGAATACTTTTGACATATTCATACCACCCAATCTACAGATTGAATAAAATCCCTGCCAAAAGTTTAAAAATGTTCCATACATAAATAGAAAAATATTCTTAAAATTCACATTGAACCACAAAAGACATCAAAGAGTTGAAGCAATCTTGACTGGGAACAACATGGCTGGAAACAACACATTTCAAATTTCAAGAATAAATTACAAAGCTACAATAGTCAAAGCAGTATGATATTGACATAAAAACAGACACATAGCCCATTAGAACACATAGAGTTCATTGTAGAATGTAGAACTCATATTTATATGGTCAACTAATCTTTGAAAGTTTGCCAAGAATATTAAATGAGGAAAGGACAGTGTCTTTGGTAAATGGTGCTGAGAAAATTGTATATCCATAGATAGAGGAATGAAATCAAGTATTTACCTCACACCACACACAAAAAATGAACTAAAGATAAATCATAGATTTAAATGCAAGATCTGAGATCATAAAATTACTTTTAAGCAATACACAGGGTAAAGCTTCTTATTGGAAGCCTATACAATGATATTTTTAATGTAATGCCTAGAGCATAAGCAGCAACAATAAAATTAGACAAGTGGACTGCATCAAAATAGAAAGGTCTGGCATGGCCATGGAAACAGTCAACAAAATGAAAATATAACCTACAGAATGGGGTAAGATATGTTGCTTCAATTATTTCAGTGGCTACTTGTCTCTACTTTTATAAATAGGAGGTGAGATTATCTGCCAAATAGTGTTCAGTTTTGAAGATCCCAAGAGAATCATGTAATTTGGTAGAAATTGTTCTTAGCAGCCCTTAGTAATTCTCATTTCTTTTGAAAAACCACTAATGAGATTCTTGTGAACCACACACTCTTGTGAAAATGACAGCACTTCTCAGGGAAAGAAGCTAGAAATAAAATGTCACATATTTTATGATTTCATTTGGATGAAACATCCAGAATAGTAATTTCACAGAGGCAGGAAAAGATTATTGGTTGCCTAACGCTGAGAACAAGGCATCACATAGAGCAACTGCTCAACGGTTATGAAGTCATTATGGGCTGAATTGTGCATAGTCCCCAAACTGAAAGTCCTTACCCTAGTACCTCAGAATGTGACTTGGAGTTCTTCATGGAGGAGATTAAATTGAAATGAATTCTAACCCAGTTGTGGGTGCTGATCCAGTATGACTGATATTCAAGAGGAAAGTTGCACAGAGCAAAGGTCAAGTGAAGATGGTCATCTACCAGCCTTGGAGAGGGCCCTGAAACAGATCTTTCTCTTACAGCCCTCAGAAGAAACCATCCTTACCTACTTGACCTCAAAGCTCTGGCTTCCAGAACTGTTAGAAAATTTTTGTTGCTTAATTCATGCAGTCTCTTGTATTTTTTTTTTTAGTAGCCTAACAAAGGAATGTAAGGGTTATAGCTTGGTGAGATCCAGGTGTTTTAGGATTATATAAAGATAGTAGTTGCAGAAAATTATGAATGTACTAAGTACTATATTTTAAAATGCCTCATTTTGTTTGTGTAAATTTCATCTCAATATATTTAAAACAAAGCAAAAGTGGGGCTGGGGATTTAGCTCAGCGCATAAGTGCCTGCCTTGCAAGTGCACAGTTGTGAGTTCGCTCCCCAGTACTGATTTAAAAAAAAGTCACTGATTTCCTTGTCACATACCAATCAGCCATGCAATTCTCCCTTGCAAATGACAGCAAAACAATGGGCATTTATTTTCCAGGGAAGATAAAACAAAGACACTGAACTCTCCATAAAAAGAGAGAAAAAAGGTGAGTGGAGAGAATTGTGAGAGAACTGTTAAACTAAGCCACTGTTAAAAGTTAAATTATCTAAACCTATAATTGCATAAAGTAAATAACAAACACAAGTAATAAACACTCAAAATTCCTTGTTCCTCATTATACCACCTTCTGTTGCCATTATCAATGATCCTGAGATTATCAGTATCATTATCTATTTCTAGTACAAACACTTTATAACTGTGAAAGACTTTGCATCTCTTCTCTTCAGTAATCTCATGTTGGTACTTTAGCATTTGTGGTGAAAATTTTTATACTATGAAAATTTTCTAAAATCATCAAATACTACTTTCAAGGCTTACGTTCCTTTCCTCACCCAATCCCCCCTTCTTTCCCTCCCTCCCTTCCTTCTGGCCTTTCTTCCCTTTTTTCTATGAGAGCTAATTGTTAAACTTCTATTTGCACAACACAGCTAACAAATTCTAATGATCAAAGATGTAAGCCTCACTCTAAGACAAACAAGAACTCCCCACAGAATCTGCCTTTGCAAACATCCTTCAGTTCCATCATGAGCCTGGCTTCTCCTTGTTCACTACAGTACTGCAGCTCCTGGAAACCACATGACATCAGCTGGAAAGAGCTAGGATCTATGCTATGATCCTCTTTCCTTAACTAAGGTCCTGGGAGAAGCTGAACGCACAGCTGTGGGACTAACAGTGAGGAAACTTCCCACAGCCACCCTGGGACCATCTCCTGCTCAGAGCTTTTGTAGCTCCCCACAGCCACGCTGGCAGCATCCTCTTAGCTGCCAGGCACTGGCCCAGATCTCGGTTTCCTGTGTGTCAGGGCAGCAACAGCAGGCATGGAGCCACTGTAAATGTTTGCTGGAGATGGAGCAACCTGGCTAGATCACAGCTGCAGCTGCCAGAGTCTCTCTGTGGCTGAGTCACTGGGTTCATTGGAGAGAGGGGAAGAGCAGTTCCTGAAAGGCCTTCCCAAGGCGAGGCTGACTGCCAGCCAAGCAGATATCTGTGCTATTTACCTGAGAAACACAACACACAGGGCAAAGGACAAAAAATCAAGCCACAGTCCCAATTTTCTGCCCAGAGCCACTTCTACTAGGAGGATTAAAATGTCCATTCTTTCCAGAGATATCTCAATGGCACTGTGCCTGCCTGGCAAGTACAAGGTTGTGAGTTCAATCCCTGGTACAAAAAAAAAAAAAAAAAAAAAAAAAATCCCATTCTTTTCTGTGCAGGAAACAGCAAAATCAAACCCATGGCAGCCTCTTTATCACAAATGTCATCACTGTCGATGTGCTGATGCCAACTGCATTCTAACGTATCACTTTTAATTTCTCATCCACCCTCAAAAGTAAATGTTATTAATTCTGTTTTACTAAAGAGCATAATGTTAAGGAAATTACTTGGACAGGTTCCCTTAACGAAAGTTCTCAATAGAGCCATGCTTCACTCTCAGATTCTTCAAATCCCAAAGACAATGCTCTTCTTCCTGTACTGTGAAGTCCTCATGTTCAGCTCTCACTCTGGAATGCT
This sequence comes from Cavia porcellus, assembly GCF_034190915.1. Lineage (NCBI taxonomy): Eukaryota > Metazoa > Chordata > Mammalia > Rodentia > Caviidae > Cavia > Cavia porcellus. The sequence goes on along the minus strand of NW_026947484.1, from coordinate 181,570,822 downwards.
CCGGCACTGTAGCATTAGTGTTATCTGCTTCTATTTACTTTCCTTGCCTAATTTGCCTTCTCTGTTACGTCCTACACACCACTGTAGGGTTAATTAAGCTCTCTCTATGTGTAGACTTGATGTACACAGAGATGGAGGTGGAGGTGGAGATGATGGAGAGATGGATACAGATGTAGCCATAGGCATAGACGAGAGAAACTGATTTAAATATAGATATAGATGTTGTTTAGATATAGACACTGGGATATATTTTAATAAGGATTCAAGAAGTCAGGAAATATGTGTGATCCATTCTGTCTCTATCATATGTCCCTACTGCACGAACCTATTATAATATGCAACTCAGAACAAGACCTCATGAAATATTGGTGAAACCAAATTTCATGGACTATCATTCACCAAATCAAAATATTGGAGTCACTGTCCAATGACAAAATTAGGCTCAGAACTCACGTGGTAACATTCAGCACTTCCTGTCGCCTGGCTCCACTTGACCTTCCCAGTCTTTGCATACAATCTGCACTCTAAGTGTACTTGGCTCCATGTTCCCTAGGGTGCTTTGAAATTTCTTACCTCCACACTGTTGCTCACACTACTCCTGCCATCTGCAACAGCATCTCTAGTCCCATCTGACCTTAGCAGAACATCCTGGCCCGTTTCAAGTATTGCTTTCTTCTGGAAGTGTGTGTTTATCTTGTTTCATGAAATGTGATGTTTCCTTCGTCTGAACTCCTGCAAGCTGTATTTCTTTGTATGACCTAACTTGTCTGTATCTTAGATTCAGGCATTGAAGTAATAATTCCCTGTCTGAAATACCTTTCATCTCTTTTCTCCTTTTAGAATCCACTGTAATATGACCTTTTCAGTGAGTCCTTTGTGTCTGTCTCAGGCCAAGTATGTGACTCCTTCCTCAAAGTCCTAGAACTTCTAAACACTCTCCATTGAAACACTGGTCCTTGGGGTTACATTAGTAACTGCCTTTCCCAACTGCCAGGCTCCTCAAAGGCACAGATGGTATCTTTTTGCTCTGTGTCTTAATAGCTCCCACCACAGTGCCAATGGTAATTGTTGAAAGAATAATTGAAAACTCACTATTGAGTGAATAAGTGAAAAATGAGAAACTGTTCCCTCTTTGGGGGTCTCTATCTTCTTTCTCTACCATTTCACCTGTTTTGTCCTCTATTGGAAGGGTGTCTATATTTGTTAGTGTTCTCTAGAGATTAGAAGCAGTGGAAAATATATGTTTAATTATACAGGGGGGTTTATCAGGTAGCCTTACAAGATCAGAAGTGGTGGAGTCCAGCAAACCATCTGTGCAGAAGAGAGCTGGAGGAACCAGCAGCTGCTCAACCCAAGGAAATGGAAGCTGCAGAGCAAGAGGGACCGAGGAGCAGCACCATTTCACAGAAAAGGCCTGGAGCTCACCGGAGGAGTTTTCAGTATGAACGCCTGCATGGGAAGGTTGAAGAAACTGGAACCTGGTGCTAAAAGGTGACAATGAAAACTGGATCTCTTCAGTAACACTCCCTTCTTTCCTTCTTATTCCTTCTTTCCCTTGCAAACATTGTGGTCGATGTCACCCACATCCTGTGTGGACCTGTGTCCTTAAGTTTGCTGGCCCACATGTCAGTCCTCAACACACCCACTGCACACCCAGGACCGATTTACCAATCTGCTAAGCAATTCTTAAGGACACATAATGTCAAGGACATATATCACACTCAGTGGTCATAGTGTCATTTACAGAATCACATACGTGATCATGGGAAGCAGAAGGAACAACTAGCCAGGAGTCAAAATACAGGAAAACAAAATAGACTGTCTGATTCAGGGTGCATGAAAACCAGTTTATCAGTTAAAATGAAAATCTAGTTTCTGATTGATAGTGACTCACAATTTATCTGAAAGGATGGTTCAAAGGCTGTTCTAAGAAATCAACAAATGGCTAGATACCGTATGGACTTACAATATCACATTAAAAGTAACGAGGACAGGAACCAGTGGCTCCTAACTCAGTGGCTCAGCACCTGCCTGGCAAGTGTGAGGTCTTGAGTTTAATCCCCAGGAATCCACATCACAAAAATTAAAATAAAATAAAAAAGTAAAACTAATGAAGATATTTTGAACCTATTGTTTTAGGTCAGAGGTGTGTCTTCCTAATGAGGGACATCTTAGCAGAACTGAGATATGTGGACTTAGTGTTTTTACTAGGAAGCCTTCCTTGGCAGGAAGAATCAGTAAAATGAACAGAGAACACCAAACAGAAGAAGAATACCACACTCTTAACTTGCAGAAGTATTTCTGACATCTCACTTATTACCACTTGGGACATGTCTTATTGACTGCTATTAGGGATAAAACTTTATAAAACGACTTCAAGTCACAAATCCAAAGTTACAAAAGAGTTGAATAGCAGATTAGTGGTCACTGTTTCTGGATAGTCTCTTCTATCTAAGATTGCCTATTTAACATAACCTAATGAGCATTTTGCTCATTAACTGAAACCCACCAAAAGTTTTTCTAAGCTTGGTTTCACTTTTCTTGTTTTATTTTTATTGTATTGTTTACTATTTAATTTTTATTAATAAATATTGACATTTATTGTAAGGAAATGGACCAGGTACATGACATGTCTCAATGTGTTACTAATGACTTTTTTTAAATATTAAATTTTTCCAGCATCAGATTCATTTATTTATAAGTCCTTATTAAGTTAGTTATCATATTACAGATTAACCACCAGACTAACAGGGCCAAAAAATATGCAAAACAAATAAGATACCTATACAAATCACAGTGCACTTTTAGATATATTGTCCATGTTATATTATAACTCTTTCTCTTTTTCTTATTATCTCTCTTTTAGCAGTACAATTCATAATACCTAAATCTTGGAAACAACATAAATTTCCCCCAAGAGATAAATGGATAAAGGAAATGTGGTATTTACATACAATGGCATGCTACTGTGCCATACAAAAGTTAAATTTAAATCATTTGTAGGAAAATAGAGTCACCTTGAAACCATAATGCGAAGTGAAACAGTCAGTTACACAAGCTTAAATATCACATGGTTTCTTTAAGATGAGAACCCCAAATTATAACTAAAGAGCAAAATAAAAGGTAGCTAAGAGGAAGTAGGAAGATGGATCTACCTCAGATGGGAAGGGGATCAAGAAATGGAGAAATAGACAAGGGAGGAAGAAGATGGAAAAGGAATTAAGTACACAACAGGTAAATAAAATGTGAAATAGACTTCATTTTACAGATGAGGTGAATCATTAAGACTGTATATCCTTATACCTCTTGCAACAAGACCAAATGCTGTAGGCATTTCTTCTTCAGTAGCTGTTTCTACCACCCTGCTATATTTCCAAAGAACAACTCAAGGAACCCCTGAAAACAGGAGATCCCTGATTCCACACAATGTCTGGGGACTGTGGTTGCAGTGTTCTAATCACAGATATCACTAATCAGCTCCTTGTCCCAGCTGCCTATGAGCTGTCAGGTTCTCGTATGAAATTTGCTTGCATGGTTCTCTATTGAGTTTGTTTATCTTTCTATACTTTATATACAAATTCAGTATTTTCTCTGAGAATTTCATTTCAAATACTCAATTCAAACAGAGAAGTCCAGAATTTCTTTCAGCATTTAAAATCTCTGGTCTTAATTTGATAACTTAGAACTACATGAAAGTAGAAGACATTGATTGTCCCACCAACATAAATGTACTAATTATTGCTAGGTGGAAGAATAGCTTTCGTACAATTTGTACTAAAAATGGAGAACGTGTATGACCCCAACCAGACTAAACCAGGTAAATCATAGTCTATACTGAGCTCAAGGTAACCCCAAAGGTTTTCTGACCCTAATAACTTTACTTAGTTTCTGACACATAATCACCTTAATAAGCATTGCTTTGATGAATGTATGAGTTTATAAAAGCAGATCTAACACATGAAGAATGAATAAAAGAATAAACGAGCAAGCAAAGTAATATCACCTCTTTTTACTAATGGCTTTGTAGGCTATTAATAACAATGTTTTAAACCAAACAAAATAACCCAACAAAGCCATCCTGCGTAAGCTGTCTACAAACAAAGCACAGCTCTCATAATCTCCATAATTCTGTTTTGACAGTGTGGCTACTGTGTCTGAACTATCTACCATCTCTTTGTTTACAATAGCACCTTAACTGTCTGCATGATTTAGATGAGAGAAGATTGCTTTTAGAGTTTTCTACAATTATTTAAATGCATATTTCAATTTCTCTGAATTGTGCAAAAGTAATTTGGAAGATTAATTTCTGAAAATACCTGCTGGAATTTGCATACACCAAGCATAATTATTATTGATATTTGCATAGTTATTCCTGCTCACACATATGCACTATTACCAACTGCTATACAACCCGTGAAATTATTGAAGAAGTTGCTGTCAGTACAATATGGATCCATCAATAAATGTTCAGCCTCACAGAAGAAAAACAAACTTCAGTGTTCAGCGGTAGATATGTGCCATTCCATTTTACTTATTTATTTGGGGCAGAATGTGGAAAGATAAATCCATACCAAAAGAATGTGGCAGTCTTTTGTAATAAAGATTAATGTTATTGCAAGGAACTTCTGAGATTCATGAGAGATTGAAAACAACACTGAAAATGATAGAAAAGCAAGAGGGTTAGGGAATGTTGGTGGGGAAAAGAAAATAAATATACCCATGCTGCAGAGGGGTAGCAGAGCCGAGTGTAGCGCCATAGTCCACAGTTCTTCACACACGGTTAAGCAGAAAATAGGAAGGAATTAGAACTTTGGGGATCAGAAATGCTCAGTGAGTATATTACTAAGTTGACTAAATGCTTATATAAGGTATTGAGGAGTAATAGGGCTTCTCTTACTATATGAAAGATGTTTCCCTTAACCTATTTCTGTGCAAATAAAAATCTATTCATACAGAATCATCAGAAGGTACACCAAAAACAACCCAACTTACTCATAGTTCCATTGTATAAAATAAAAATAACCCTTAATATTTTGTTATAATTTTTTACATTTTATACACCGTTTTGTACTGAATATTATATTTAGTATTGACATCTTCTGGTCTGGTTTTTATATTAATATTTCATCATCAACACTACTGTTTACCATAAACATCTTTCATATGCTTTTGACTTAGAACTGAATCAGTCCTGAGTGTCAATTAATGAAGGACCTTATAGTCCAGGAAAGATTCTAGCGTTGGCTCCACTCATAGGAGAATGACATCCAGGGGGATCTTTTGTTTCTTACTCTTTGGTCTTTGCTGAGTACCCTGGTCACCATGAGTACATATCTGCCCCTATATCTACTACATCATCAAGGTCTGCAGTGCCAACGCCCACAAATCCACACAATGGGCAGAGAGGAACCACATAGCTTAGGATGGGTGGAAGAGAATCAAGATGTCCTCTTTTGTTAAGTAGAAGTCCAGCATCACCCGAGGAAAGGAAACATTCTCCCAAGAAATCCTGGGACTGACAGTTTATGTCTACTTTGGGCAGTTTAAATCCAGAGATGTGGGATGGACTCCAAATGGTGACACATACGAAGCTGTTAACACCACTGAGAATACATTGGATTTTCCTGGAGAGTGATCTCAATGATATCTGTGAACTTAGTGTGCATGATTTCTCATTCCTGGTGGTGGTGTTAAGTCTTCTAGAGACAGGCAAATATTCTGGTCAGGGATAGTGCTTCCTTCCCACATTCCAGAAGCGGCAGGGCAGGGCACTTTCAGAACAGGGAAGGACAGAAGGCCCTAACTCAAAAAAGCCTCCTGGCCTCAACGTGGCAGAACTGTGTCTTGGTTACTTTTCTCTCTTTGAGACAAAATACCTGCCATCCAAAATTAAGAAAGAAAACATTTATTTAGCCTAAAGTTTGTGGAGGTTTCAGTCCATAATCAACTGGCTCAAAGGCAAGGGGGCGTGGCTGAAGGGCAAACAATTATGGCAGCTGCAAGCAACAAGAGTGAAATGGTAAAAAGGGGAAAGCAAGCCTCCTTCCCTCCCCTATATTGTACACCTGCTAATCCTAGCACTAGACAACAAACCAAGCATGAACACTAGACTCAGCCAATTCCATGACTGCATGAAGTTTGGGGAGCCACCCAGACACAAACCATAACATCTGCTTTGGGCCTTTCAGAAATTCTCTGCTTTCTATGCAGGCAAGGAGGAGGGTTGGACCCAGGTACGTGCTTATCTACATGACTTTATAGTACAAAAAGGACTAGGTATCTGAGGACCAATCATGAGGTTGTTGGTCAAGGCATGCCATAGGTTAAGGAGATACCCCAACCAACCACATTGTGAGCTATGTGCACAGTGATGGCTGGTGTCCTTGTCCTTCTAACAGGCACTGGTCTTTTCTCCATGACAAAGTTGCTATACCTATGGTTTATTCCTGTTCATCTTCACTGCCATTTATCACAGTAACAACTGCATCTACAGTGTGAGGAACTGTGAGGACCCAGCAAAAGACTGTGCAGTCTATTTCTAGAAAACGTAATGTCCTTCAGTAGGCCAAGTGCCCCATAGTCAACCCTACACCTGTGTCCTCTTATATGTGTGACTATTAAACCTACCTCACAACAAAATCATTTTTCATCTAAACAACTTTGATAAAGGAACAAAATTAAAGCTACAACCCTCCCCAATCCCATGACTTAGCACAAATTTATACCAGCCATGACAAAACGGCATTGATATCAAGATACACAAACCACCAAAGTACCAATGTAAAGTCCCAAAATAGATACCCACATAACAGGCACTTGATTTCTGGCAAAGATGCAAAAGCAATCAAGTAGAGAAAGGATTGTAGCCTCAATAAATATCTGGAACAACTAGATACCACATGCAAAAACTCCAAACCCTATAGCACATTAAAAATTTCTTAAAACATCCAAGGTCAACTCAAAATGACTTACAATGGGTTAGTTAAAAATGAAGGCAGATGTGGCCTGAGCCGTTGCTTGGCTGAAGTCATTCTCTCTGGGACAAAATACATGACTTTCCCTTATTATACTAATGAAACAATGCAAAGATTATGTGTGCACGACATATTTATTTCACTAAGAAGTATGTTTTCAAGGTACGTCCATTTACCTATAAAAATGTTCAGTTTGTCATTCTTTATGGCTGAATACTTTTCCATTATATAGAAATACCAACTTTTTATCCATTCCTCAGTTGATGGGCATTTAGGTTGTTTCCAAGACCTGGCTATTATAAACTGCTGTTATAAACACGGTGTACATATATCGCTGTAGTATGATGCTTTTAATTCTTGGGAAGATACCCAAAAGAGGAATATCTGGGCCAAATGGGACCTGCAATCCTAGCTTTTTGAGGAATCTCCACACTGATTTCCACAGTAGTTGCACCAGTCTGCATTCCCACCAACAATGGAGAAGTGTTCCTTTTCCCCCACAGCCTCTCCAGCATTTGTTATTGCTTGATTTCTTAATACTAGCCATTCTTTCTGGGGTCTCTATTTTGATAAAATCACCTACAAAAAAATACATGTGGGTAGAAATTACCAAGTGAATGATAATATCAAATACTTACGTAATATCTGTTATATGTTTGGACATTCTATTAAAAGACACATGCATGTTACTTTATGCAAATACTTTAATGTATACATCCATTCATTTAGTTTACAAACTATTGAACAACATTTTTTTTTGTCTTTTTCCTTTTTTATCGGTACCAGGCATCAAACTCACGACCGCCTGCTTGCAAGGCGGGTGCTTATGCCACTGAGCTAAATCCCTAGCCCCAAGGATGAATTTTTATAGACCAGAGATGTAGCTCAGTGCCAGGCTGCTTGTCTAGCATGCACAAGACCCTGGGTTCAATCCCCAGCTTGACCCCCAACCCATCAGAGATGACTAGTAATAGACAGTAAATCTTTATCTGGCAGGTACAGTGTATAAATGAGCTTTATAAATTATTATCAATGTAAGAATATTCCTTATAATCACACCAATTAAAGATCATTCCCTCATTTTGCATGCTCCCTGGTACCAAAAAAAAAAAAACAATCAACAATTTTGTGGACACTCAACTCAGTGAGCACTTTTCTCTTCTATTAAGGGAAAACCTCCTTCAAAAATTACAGCAGATTTGGACTTGTAGCATCCTCAAGGGTGGTTGGTTGTATATGACTTGAGCTGTGTGAACCCATGGTGCCAATAGGTGTTACGCTTCTCTTTAACTACTGTTCACAACTGTATGACAAAGCATTTACTATAGAAACTAACAGAAAACCAACATCAAATTCACCTCTTTTTTTGTTTTGTTTTGTTTTTTTGTTTTTTATCGGTACCGGGGATCAAACTCACGACTGCCTGCTTGCAAGGCAGGCGCTTATGCCGCTGAGCTAAATCCCCAGCCCCTGAACAACGTTTTTGCATTTCACATATTATAAGGAATTGTGCGGAACTACAGAAATATACAGATCAAGTCCTTGTTTTCAAGAAGCTGACATTAAGGGGCACAGGACAGATACGTCAACTATATATTTATAAAGATGAATACTAGTCATGGTGAACTCATATCATGTGTGATACTGTGTTTTTCTTTTAAGATAAAAATGCATGTTAATATAGAGTTGATTTTTTTCTAAACTAAAGCCTCAGTGTTTATATTTAATTGCAGTGTTGGCACTTGGCAATAAATGAGTGGGTTTTGGATTGCAATTTGACACTCGGTATCTAAAAGATTCGCCATTGCTGATGTATACTATTGACACACACACACAAATAACAGAGAAAGGTTTATCGAGGAGACAAGAGCAAGGTCAGAAGCATAAATATTTTCCCAATCAACAATAAAGGAAGAGCATATGGGTGTAATAGGCATCATGCACAAGCACACGCTATAGCCAAGTGGTTGGAGCCTTATTATAACATCATAAATGTCTAATTGTTGCTGGAAGTGGGAGAAAAGGAAAAGACAAAGGTGGCCAAGGCCTCAATTGCCCTATAGCTAATGGGAAACCATTGAAATATTTTTAAGTACTGACATGACTTGCTGCAATCCTATCTTTAATAGATCTATTCAGTAACTTAGAAACTGGGCTTACAGCGTTGCTTCTAGAAGCTGGTAAGTTGTTGCAAGTAGTAAAATATGACCAGGAATTAATATAACCAAATTAGGAGTGAGAACCTAGAAGATGAGGCAGTTTCAACAGGACCAAACGTATTTAACTGACAGATCTATGAACAAATAATAAAATGCAGATTGTAAGTAAGTAAACTGAGTTGTCAAGAGACCATACATCACACAAAGCTATAGGCATGTTTTAGGCAATATTTTGCTGTTGAATGTACTTTTAACCTTGATTACTCTATTACAAAATGAGTATTTTCTAATTTTTTGCTATTTATATCAGAAAAATTAAAATTTGCCTCCAGTAATAGTATATCATATGTCTGATAAATATTTGCAGCTATAGTAGGTGTGTCAAAAGAAAGTTCATCATCTAGAACAATGGATCTTAGTAGGTTTCCATGATCAATGTATAGTTCCTTTACAGTTGGTCCAAAATAAAGCTCATCATCTTCAATGGAAGGTTCCAAGGTAGACACATGAGAGTTCACTGCTACATAATTCTCCTTAATTCCTTATTATCTAATTGTCCTAGCTAGTTTTCTCTCAATCCTGAGACAAAATACCTGAAAACTAAAGTTAAAGGGTAAAGGTTTATGTAGCTCAAGTGCCCTAGGGTGGGTGTAGCATTCATCCTTTTACTGCCAGCATTAGACCATAAATCAATCACAAACTCTAGATTCAGCCACTTCCCAAAAGCCCATCCCTCCCATGACTGCATGAAGCTTTAGGGGACATCTAGACAAAAACCATAACACTAGCCAATCACCACTTTCATTTACTTGCAAATCATTCATCACTTTTAGTTATGATCACCCTATTAATACCTGCATATCAGTGACTACTTTTATATCCTCCTGCCTTGATTTCAGTTGGTATTTCTTCCTAGGGTTAAAATGTCTCTAATTAAAATGTTAGCCCCACTTGTACCACACTGTGACATTATAAAATTTATTCATTCTGCTTAACCTTATTTTACCTGTCTGTAAAATGGGAAAATGTTACATTTTGTAGAGTTGTTTTGGAAACTGAATGAGTCATGTATATAATTTTTTCTACAGTGCTAGCATATGGAAAGCAGTTAACTTTTAAGTCATGGTTATATTTAGTCTTGCTACTGCTAGACGCAGAAGTCACCTTCCACGTTACTGTAGTATCAATCTGTCCACCACTTGTTGCATTAAAATCATTTTCTGAAGCAAAAATTTTGTCATTGTCATGGACAAGAACATCAGAAAATGGGAAAAAAATCCCATGTTCTTGGATAGGCAGAACCAATATTCTCAAAATGGCCATACTTACAAAACTGATGTGTACATTTAACACAATCCCAACCAAAATACCAATGGCATTCCTCACATAACTAGAGAAAACAACCTTAAAATTCATGTGGAATCAGAAGGGACCCAACACAGCAAAAGCAATCAAGGGCAACAAAAGCAAATCAGGAGGCATCAGAATCCCAGATTTCAAGTTATATTATAAAGCTACAGTGATAAAAACAGCAAGATACTGACACAGAAACAGACATGAAGATCAGTGAAATTGAGCAGAGGATGCAAAAACTACCACAAGCACATTCAGCTATCTTATCCCTGATAAAGTGTCCAAAAACATACTGGACGAAACACAGCCTCTCTAGCAAAGGGTACTAAGAAAACTGGCTATCTTTGTGCAGTAGATTCTAGACCCATGTCTCTCATCATGTACGAAACAAAAATCAAGATGGATCAAAGATCTAAATATTAAAACAAAAACAATCTTGCTGGAAGACATGACAGGTAAAACTCCTGAAGAGATAGGTATAGGCAAGGAGTTTCTGAATGGAACCCTAAAGTAAGAAAAAAAAATATTAAGAATCAACAAATGGGATTACATAAATTAAAGTTTCTGCACATCAAAAGAAACAACCAACAGAGTGAAACAACAACTCACAGAATGGGAAAGATATTTTGCCAGATATTCCTCATACAGAGGACTAATCTCTAGGATACACAAAGAACTCCAAAACATTAGACCTCACCTAAAATAAAAGGGCCAGTCAAAGAGTGGGCCACTAAAATGAATAGATATTGCTCAGAAGAAGTACAAATAGCAATAAATATGTGAAAAAATGTCCAACCTCTCTGACCATCAGTGAAATGTAAGTTAAAACAACACTGAGACTCAATTTTGCTTGAGAAAGAATGGCTATTATCAAGAAATCAAATAGTAACAAATGCTGGCAACCCTACAGGGAAAAAAGAACCTCTCCACCTTATTTGTGGAAATGTAAACTAGTAAAACCGTTAGAAAAATCAGGATGATACAAAATAGAAATTCCATTTGACTGAGGTATTCCTCTTCTAGGTATCTTCATAAAAGAGTTTAAGATGTCACATTAGAGTGATACATGCGAACTTGTGTTCATAGTAGCACAGTTCATAATAGCTAAATCTTGGAAATGGCATGTATGTCCACTGACAGATGAATGGATTTTAAAAATGTGGTATTTACGCACAGTGGAGCACTACTTTGTCATAAAGGAGAATAAACTGAAGTCACTTGAGGAAAATGGATTCATCTTGAGATCATAATATTAAGTGAAATAAATCAGACACAAGCTTAAATATCATATGATTTCTCTTATATGAATATAAATAACTATACAAAAGAGCATAATAAAAGACTGATGGTAGAAAGTAGGAATAAAGTTTGTTTTTCAAGTTCAAAGGGGTTCAAGAGATGCTCAGAAGAAGTGCAAATAGTCAATAAAAATGTAAAAAAAAGGAAGGAAATAAGTAGAGGGATGAGATGAATAAAAATTAGGGCTTGTTATGTATGTATACTCTGGATAAGTATAATCATTGTATACTACAAACATGTATTAATAAGAATCAGAACTGAAAAATGAAAAGAACAGTGTCATTCTCTCATTTATAAATTGCTCATCTCTCTTCATCAGTTGCGATGTTTTGTAAGATAAAAACTGTCCCCTGATGCATAGCTTGTATCCATGTTTCTATCCTATTTTTGCCATACCTTATCCTGTCCTTTATTTAAAAGATATACTGAGGCACATCATTTCAGACAGATCTCCTACGAGGCTTTGTATTTGCTGCCTCAAAAAACAAACACCTCCCTGTTTCACTGTCATCATTCCTCCAAGTATAATATTGAATTCCAGAGTTTCATTACAGGAAGATGAAAAGATCTTTGGATGGATAGGAGTGATGGTTTCACAACAGTGGAAACACACCTATTACCATTAGGCTGTGGACTTAAAAACAACTTAAAGGCAAATTTTGTAATGTATATTTTACAACAGTAAAAAAAACTCAGTGAACAAGATTTAATCAGATCCATCAGAACACTTAAATAGCTGTAGTAAAATCAACTACATTGTCAAAGTCCTACGTGGCCATTAGGATGTTAAAATGAATAATCCTTATTCCTTCTATTCTAATCTGATTGTGTGAACTGAGAAAGGCACTGAGTCCTGAATGTCTTTCTTTTTCATAGCCAAGTGAGCGTGCATGCACACACACGCACATGCACACACATACAGAGTCTCTGGGACCCATGGAGACACAACCTGGAAACAGGGCTTGCCAGGATTAGAGAGCCAGAGCTGGCCCATGTATCATTCACCCAGAAGACAGCCTTCCATGGAGAAAAAGAACCTCAGAGTCCCTAACAAAGAGGATAATAAATTCCGATTAGCCAAGGAAGCTCTGAGTCTAAATACCAGCAAAGCTCAGCCTCTGCGAGTGGGGACGAATTATCTGAAAGGTCATCCTGGAGACACTGAACAAAGAGCCTGGAGCAGCTGGGTCCCTTAATTTGAGGAAACACTGAAGCCTTTAAAGAAGCCAGAGGCAGAGAGATGGGAAAGTGAAGCAGTCTTCTGAGCACAAGGAGGATTTAATAGGAAGGGAAACACAAACCCCACAGGAAGCTCTGGGGCCCCGACAGCCATCGCTCTTCTAGGCCAGGCTGAGAGCCTCTGGAAGGAGCTTCCACCGCCCATGCCAGGCTGGGGTGGCCCTTTTTGGCACTATAATAAAACAGAATGAGTCTGATCTCAGCAATTACAGCTTTCAAACCACAAGCCTCAGGGAGGGAGGAGGCTCAGAGTAACAGCCTGGTATCCACTCCTGTTCACTCTGCTCCAGACTGTGGGCCGCTGACAGAGCCCAGTCTGTCTCCAAAACATTCCAGGGGCCTCCTAGGAATCTGAGGCCAGGCCTTGGCCAGTAGCTTCTTGCCTGGGTCCTGTTGTCATGGCTTCAGAGGTTGTAAGATGGAAATCTCTGTGGGAGGGCCAGGTGGCAGCCAGGAAGTGGCCTGCTGGCCTGGAGCAATTCCCAGCTTCCAATAACCCCTCTGTCAAGAAAACTGAAGGATGGGTCATTTTACTTAGGTGAAGAGCTGAGCAATTGGCCTCATCTTGCACAGAGGCCACTCCAAGGGTAGAAATGAATAAAATTCCTAAGTTCCTCAAGGAGCAAGGATCTACTGGTGTTATGTTCCAGCCCAACAACAGCTAGCAACAGACAGAAAGGAACCCATACCATGGATCCAGTTTTAATCTACTTTAATCCCCAACTTTGTATGGTAGGTTCTGTTTTCCCTGTTTTAGAAGAAAGGAAAAGGCAGAGCTAAAAGTTGAATCTGCATCTGGATAGCTCTAAAATCTCCACTCCACTATGCTAAATTAGGTCTTCCACAATGCTAGCTTCCTATGTCTTTCAAATTGATTATAATTCATATGTTTGAGGCTCAGAGAAGTTTACTAGCTTGCCAAATATCACACTGCAACTGAGTTACAGAACTAGGCCTGGAATTCATTTCTGACTGATTCCAGAGCTAATGTTCTTTCCTTCATGCCTCATCTATCTTTAGTTAAAATAAAATAATCCTGTAGCTTCTTTCCAATCAACAAACATTTTGTTCCTTCAATCTTGAAGCTTAAGCTCTTTAAAGAGTAGCTCAGTAATTATACTGCCCCAGTGCCCCCGAAGTCACAATTTACTGCAGAATGAGGTGACATGAAACAGAACAGACACATCTCCCAGGCCAAAGAGAGGCTGTCTGGATTGCACAGACCTGATGACTTTTACTGAGAAGATCTGAAGCTTGTTTTTGTACAAATAGTAGTGAGAGAATGACATATGCATGCCTATTGGTATGTGTGCAATTCCCAAGATTGGCAAAGGATTCTAGGTTTTTGTTTTGAATGAGATAAGACCAAGTGGGATTGAGCAATGGAAATGACCAATCATTTCTTGAAGGAAAATTCTTTGTCATTACCTAAAGCAATAAAAGCCACTCTCTCTTTCAAAATTCATGTGGTCTATCAAAGCTATCATTTTTTTCTTTAGACTCAAATTCTGAAAGTATGTTTGTGTGGATAAGCATAAAATACTGATATAATCAGATGCATGTCCTATTCTCTCAGGGGCAATGCTGTCAACTGCAGGAACACACAAATGGAGAAAAATGGAAATCATCTAGTATATTGCTTATCACCTTATAATTTCAGACAAAATGACAAAGCCCACTTTAAGGATTACTCATGCCTAATGATTAAGAAAAAAAGTTAAACCACAATATTTGGAGGAGGCCTCTATGTTGTTAGAGAAAAATCCTGGGGCCAGTCAGTTCCCATGAGCACCACTCAATAGTGGAGACTTGCATAGTAAGGGAAGCACAAAGGACGGGAATCCTTTAGTACTGTGAGGAAGTCTTTCATTGCAAAACTGCGGTTTTATAATTATACACAGTAGATATCTTTTTAAAACTCCTTCCACAAATACTTATATATATGTGTGTTAAAATAAAGCAAACATCCTTTTAGGTGCATGATCAAGTTCACATGTAAGGAAAATTCCCCAGATAACAAAAGTCTGAAATAAAGCTCAGGAACAAGATTGCAGGTACGTGTACTGATGTTATAGCTTCCCTAAGGTAACAGATGGTAGGAAGGGTCACTTCCAGTCATCTAGGGCTTTGGATATTACAGCTCATGTTGTAAAAGGAGATGAGTCTTGTACTGTGTTGTGGGGAGAGTGAGAACTTATACAGACTTGCATAATACCAGGGTCCAGGAAGAATAATATATAAAATCATACACCAGGAATGATCAACCTATCCTCAAAGAGAGATGACAGAACATTCTGTATCTCTCACCTAGGCTGAAGTTAAGGTAATACCTCTTTGAACTTTGTAATCATCAATTTGTTCTCAAATATACCTGAAACTCTAATGTATACCAGGCACATAATCCTGGAACCTCTAGGCTTAAATATTACACAAAGTAGATTCTAGACTTCTAATACCCACGGAGCTTTTGAAAGAAGCAAATACTGTCACTCTTAAGTCAAAAATGAGCATGACTCACATGTTAAAGACCAATGTACAATGAACTCCCAGTCCAAAACTAAAGTCATATTTAAAAATGAGAGATTGTCAACAATAACAAAAATCAGAATTAATCCCTGAAGGACTCTGATAATTCAGCAATTTCATAGATACTATACAAGAATGTTTAAATTGGCTAAAAGCATGAAAATAGCTGCAAAACTAAAAAACAATAAAGAAGAGATATTTTTAAAAGAATTAATTAAAAGTTCTAGGATAAAAAATATAGTCATAGAAATAATAAATTCAATAGACAGTCTATAACTAAACAGAGATTTTGTGAGCCAAATGATTGACTTGAAGTCATCAGATGAAACCATTTGACATAAAGAAAAGAGCTTGGGTATTGCAACGTCAGATTGCACAGAATTTTGCAAAATGCACCTTAAATTTAAAAATGGGAGCCAGCATATACAAAGTGCTTCAACACCATTATAAAGATAGTATATATTTTTATGTGATATTACAATATCACATGTCAAAAATCAGTATCCCCATTTTACAAAGAGGAATCTGAAAATTGATTATCTCTCATTATACCAAACACTGAGAGACTGGGAGTTAAATCCAGGTCTGTCTCACTCCAAAGTCCATCTTTTTTTTTTTTTTTTTAATCGGTACCAGGGATCGAACTCACAACTGCATGCTTGCAAGGCAGGTGCTTATGCCGCTGAGCTAAATCCCCAGCCCCAAAAGTCCATCTTCTTAACCACCAAGCTTTATTGCCTGACCATTAGGCTAGAATTAAATTTTAATCAGCTGTGTAAGCTTCCATGGCCTCAGCATAAGAAATAATATTTTTCTTCTTATTCTGAAGACTGAGTAAAAACTTTCACAGATATATTTTACAGCTCTCTCCTTGCTGGAACAGCAAAATTTGATGTAAAGCCCAAATTGTAAGTCAGAGGATTGAGGAAGACTTGAAGGGTTAGGAAGGAATCTGATGTCAGGACAGGCAATGGGCAAGGTCACCAAGTTCTCTAAGCCTAGAAGTCTCACGAAGATATTAGTGATCAGACTTGTTATGGAAAATCTGAGAAGTCAGTAAAATGATAGGGAATTGGGGTCACTTTGGAAGTCAAGGCTAGAAAAAAAATCCAGATTGGAATAGTTCAGATCCTTAAAGGATTGGAATTGCTTAGGTGCAATTCTGAGTAAAAGCTGGATCAGAAATAAGAATTATCGTTTTTTCCTGTCCGCCTAGTCTTTTATATTTCCAACAGAGGGCTGGTAGCATGAGTTTCCACAGAAGGACTGAAAAATAAAGATGATCATGCCTTTCACTAAAGTAGAGACAAAGGTAGTCATAAAACTGTCAGGCTCAGCCCAATTATGTTTAAACAAGCTAGTATCCCTTTATTAACTAAGAACATTGCAGGTAATTATTTTACTGAAGTTTTTAAAAATGCACTTTTGTTTGTAAGAACAAATATTCCACATTCCATGGTTCTTTCATGTCTCAAGAAAAACGAAATAAACAGATCTATGAAAGAAATGGAAAATGCTGGAAACCTGGCAAGAAATGATTACATTAGTGACATGTAACGCACATGAACAAAAGTAAAAGCTTAAAAATGTACACTGCGAAGTGGTTTCATGACTTTTGGGTAGGATTTTGGATGATCAGCAGAAATGAAATATTTATGACCATGAGGATAGCAGGAATACAGGTTTAAAACTTTTCTCTCAAAGAATTCTCACAGTCCTCTGGAACTTATACCATTAGCCTTAATCACCAGATGGGAAAACCAAGGCAAGAGTAGTTAGTAGAGATTTCCTAAGAGCAAATAACTTGTTAAGTGACACCAGCTTCCAAATTGAAGACCTCCTGATTCCAGATTCTTTATGCTTTCCAGTATCTCTTGGTACCAAGTTGGTAGCTGACTTGAAGAAAGCATGTGCTGAAATTATAGTTTAAATGAATCTTAAATTTGAGGCACTGCTTGAAGTTATGCCAAAAAATACCCATCAAATAAGCTTAGGGGAATGTCCCAATAGCTCACTGGAAAAAGATTCAGGAAGTATGGTTAGCAGAAAGAACAGCATAAATCAATATATGTGACATGAACCACCAAAACTGGCACTTTAGTGAATTTATACTACATCAAGAAGACAGATGACGCCTGGAATATTTTACTCCATTTGGGGTTCGAGCTTTAGGAAGAAAATCTATGAAATGTAAGATGTTCCCCAAAGAGCAACAAGATGGTTCTGTGTCAAAATATCACCATACAGAAGAACGATGAAGAAATTCAACACATTTAACTTAGAGCATCCAAGATATAAATTCAAGATATTCCCAACTCAAGGCAAAAATAAAATCACAGGACTTTTAGGAGGAAAAATAAAGAATTACTTCCTGGTATAATACAATGATTACAGTATTGAACTATGAAATGATACCTAGCTGGGTTGAAATCCTAGTTTTTCTCTCTACCAGATACATGACCTTGAATAAGTTAACATGTTATCTCTGTACTTTAGAGATAAAATTAGACTAATTCCCTCCCTCCTAGTATTATCTGAGGATCAAATAAGTTTATAAGTTTCATAAATTTAGCACAAGCGGAGTAGAAATCTCATGAAATCTTGTTGTTGCTGCAATTAAAATAGTCATGAACTTTGCCAGCAGAGAATCAATCTCAAAGATGATGATGACAACTTGGAAATTCTCCCTACTTCTTGAGCTGTTGGGACAGCCACACTCACTCCAGGAAATTTTTCATTTGAATGAAGTGTTCCCCATTCCTGGAACATTTCGACTGAAACCCAAACTAACATAAAGAACACAAATGCCCCTAAAAATAATACCTTTGACTTCCCATCTTTTATTAGCTGTGTGAAATAGAGCAAGTTACTTCAGTATCTTAGAGCCTTGATTTCCTCATCTGCAAAGTGCCTCGATGTCTGAGAATATATTTGTGGCTATTCTCAGTATTGTGCTTGGTCTAAGACCAAATGCTTAGAAAATGTTATTTTCTTTCCCTAGCTCAAGAAGACAAGTTGTGACAGTGTTACAGTTTTGGAGTATGTTCGTTTAGTCAAACATGTCTTGAGCACCAGGATGCTATGAATACAGATAAATAAACATGAATAAAGTACAGCTCTCATCCTGAAAGTGCTCATGGTCTAAATAAGAGACAGTAACTAGGCAAATAAGTCTTAATCATGTGGTAGTAGGTAGTCACCTAAGCAAGGCTGGCACCATGGATAAGATGAAAGGCAGCAACCACACCACAGTAATTTAAGAAGTGTTCAGAAGATGAAGGTAAGGAGGTAACAGGTACGTAGCACTCTTAAGAAACTTACAGGAGAAGGAGGAGTGTGAGATGCAGCATTACCCAAGGTATTTGTGTGACTCTAATTAGCGAGGGCCATATTTAAAACTGGAGAAAAGAACCAACAAAGAAGTAATTAAATATCAGTATGGCAAGGGCAATCACCATGTAAGTCCACCTGAAAGCCCTAGGGGATATTAAAGTTGATTGGCTGATTCCACCTCTGCATCTGAGAGCAAGGCCATGATGGATGCAGACACAAAGTATGGGCTCCAGAAGTTGTTATTCAAGGATTACAGCTAGATCTTCAGCACCTGCATGGGGGACAGAGGTTATTTTGAGCCTTGTGGTCACCTATGGAGACTCTTCCTATGGGGCGTGGAGAGCTCCTGTAAAACAGTGGCAAACCACAATCCAATTTGCGTCTTGCTTTCTTTTTTTTTTTTTCTTAGAAACTGGAACATTTTGCACCGAGATTTGCACAAAGCAAAACCGCTCTAGTGTCAAATGGAAATCCAGCAGGCTCTTCCCAAGATGTACTGCTCTTTTTGTACAAGCTGCAGACTTGGGAGAGGGGGCCCAGGACACAATGCCTGCGCCTCTTGGGAAGTGCATTCAGACAATGGTCTATGTGTGAAAGGGGGAACAGATTAACCAGGACCAGGGTATCTCCCAATTGCTTTTCTTAAAGAAAGACTCTATTGCCAGGAAGCAAAGCACACACAAAAACAATACCTAAGCTAACAGAGAACCGGCTTTAATATACTCAGAAATAACAGAACACGGGCAGACTACAACTTTTCAAATCCTCTCGAAAATCCTTTGCAAAAGCAGAGATGGTTTGTCAAATCTATACTCTTTGTTTAATACATTTGTTCTTTTGTTTGGGGGGGAGGTGTCTAACTCATTATATGGAGGGAACCGCATTCATTCCTTTGTGGTTTTTTTCTTCTTCTAATCTTTATTAAAATCAAAAGAAGAGCCACTCTAATCCTTCAAATGATAATTTATTTCTCAACCTACAAAGTCAGAGTCTTCTCTATTATTTTAAAAACAAATCAATGCAATGATTTTAATTAAAAATGAAACAGGGTGAACCAAAAAAAGGGAGGGGGGCGTTTGTTAGATCAACACACAAACTTGTTTACAATTAATGGGCAACAGGGCTCCTGGTGGTAAAGAAAGGATTTAAAAACACCAGAAGCTTTCCCTGTAGTTAGTAAATTCTCTGCACTTTCATTTGCGTCTTTAGAAAGAAAAACACATCTAGAAATCTCCTAATGAAACGCCCTGACCCTGGGAAATTTTTTGCTTCAAAATGTTCTTCCCCCACTCCCCACCCCCATCTCTGCCAGCCTCCTTGGCCAGAAGATTCAGTGGGTTCTATTTTAGCTAGAGTTATTCATCTCAGATAGCAGAGTAGGTTTGGTTTTCTCACAAGGAGAAAAAAAGGCTCTGTGTTAAGGAGACACGCTTTGGCCTGCCCATTGGTGGGTGGGGCTGGTGAAATCGGCTGATGATCTTTATAAAGGAGGGCTCGGGTTTCTCAGGCAGTAGAGAAAACCACATGCAATAGGTGGTGGACTTCCCCCAGACACCACTGGGGAGGAAAAGGATTTTCTGAAGGGAAATTTAGTGGATATTGAACTTGAATATTTAAATGTATTCAGTGTTTGTTTATTTATTGAGAAACTACTGAGTTCTAGAGATGGTGCTCAGGGATTGGATGTCAAGAGATGATCTTTCAGCTAATTTATCGTGGTTCAGCAGCCACCCAGCACCCCGTTGGAGGAGGGGCCTTAGGAGAGGAGTCACACAGAGTCCAAGTTCACGGTTCATTGGAGGAGGCAAAAGATGTGATGAAGCCTGGAGCAGATGTGGATGCTAAGTGCTGCGGGAGAGACAGCACAGAGAGAGAGAAATCGTTCTTTGGGGTCACCTTCGCCTCGTGATCAGGACAGGGAAAGTTATAGGGAAAGGTTTCATTTCAGGTAGGCTTTCAGGAATAAATAAGGGAGAGCCAATGGATAAAGTTGAAGGAGAGATTCTAAAGTGCAAACAAACTCCAGAATGAAAGCTGTGGTTCAGGTATTTTAAGAATGTGGGGGGAGTGAGGAGAAAAACAGTGATGAGGGCCACTGTCTTGGTTTGATAAGTTCCCTCTTAGCCTTCCAAGATTAGCTGACACTTTATAACTGAGGGGGGGCTTCTGGAGTCTTCTTATCTTGGTGCTAGGGACTCCTCTCTACCTGACCATGTGTTCCTTGCTGGTCTCCCACACTATACTGTGCATGCTGACCATCGTCACTATTTCTTCCTTTGTTTCCAGTGCCACGGTGCCTAGAGACCTGGGCTAAAAGCAAGAGGCCAAGGTCAGAGATGCTAGACTTCCAGGGCCATGGCAGAGTGAGAAATAAGAACATGGTTGTGTTGGGGGAAAACCTGTTCCTAAGTGGTGGGTGCATTGTGCCCAAATTCCTTAGAACATCTTGGAATGGATCTTGTGATCTACTACCCAGATGAAAGCAATGAAAAATTTGTCAGCACCCAGAGAGATTTCTGTTGGGAGGTAGCCTTTGACTGTCACACCATCCTTCCAGGGTCTCAGCTAAAGACACCACCTGAAGCAAGGTCATACACCCTTCCAGATCCTTCTGCATCCAGGGGCTGATTGCCAACATATATGAAAGGCTGGACCTCTAAATCCAATGTGAACAGATACCCATGGCCATCCACCCATCTTCACTACTTTCAGTAGGACTGGTAAACTAAACCACAGCTGGTCTTGTCCTTCTACCCAGTCCTACTTTCTTCTTTCCCTTCCAAAGATGTGACTCCCAAGCTTTCCTAATAGAATTCTTCCTTGGGGCTCTGACCGAGCCTGTAAGTAGGGAGTCTCAAGGCATCATGACCTGACACGTAGGATATTTGGGTAAGTTTGGTTTTTGTAAGAGCAGCTCATTTGAAAGGAAATAAAAACAGTTAATAAATTTGGGGAACATGGTTATAATCACAAGTCACTAAACAAAGGATTAGCAAATTAAGAAAAATAACGTTCAGATTCAGCAGTTTTGTAATTCTGGAAGCAATAAAAACTACTGTAAACCTTCCAGAAAGCAATTTGATAACATATATCAAAAACCACAAACAACTCTGAACTAAGAATTTATCCCAGAGAAATCATTGAAGAGAATAAAATTCACCTGTAATGCTTTGTGCAGCATTAACTTGAGAGGAAAAAATGTGATGCAACCTAAGTCTTTAACAGTAGAGGACACAAAGACTAAGACACAATCTGAACTGATAACCATGAAGGCTGAGAGAAGTGTGAAACACTTGTTTTCACAACTATGCAGACAAGTGGGGGTTCTTTTAGCGTATTTATACATGCATGAAACACATTTTCATCATTTCTCTCTTGCTCGTTTCCTCCCCTTCTCCCAATCTTCTTTTCTAACATTTTACCTCCTACCATATTCTCTCTCTTTCTCTTGTTCTCTCTCTTTCTCTCTGTCTCTCTGTCTCTCTCTCTGTCTCTTTCTCTCTCTCTCTCTCTCTCTCTCTCTCTCTCTCTACTCCCTTGATTCTTCATAGGAGAGAAGCATGCCATATTTCACTGTTTTGGTATGATTTATTTCACTTAACATGGTGGTCTTCAGTTCTATCCATTTTCCTATAAATACCATATTTTCTTTCTTCTTTAGGGCTGAATAATGTTCCACCATAGAAAAAATTTATGATATAATGATAAAACTGAAAGGAGCAAAAATTTAAAAGACCATTACTACTCTGACCACCTAAAATCTATGTGAACTCAGTTAAAGAAAATAAAAGCACAAAATGCTTTTCATTGACTAGCTTTCTTTTTTCTAAATTCTATTTCATGTCACTCTATTTTTTCTTTTAAAATTTTAAGTAACAAATGATTGCATTATTTGACATCCTATTTTCTTCTATGAGCAAAAGGGAGAATAATATGAAAGAAGAGATCCTAGACACGTATAACAATGACCTGGTACAGGATGTGATCTTTGTCTGCACATTTCATAGCCTGATCAAGATTTTGACATGAATGGATGTCACTTGACAGCTGCTCACTAAACTTTACCTTAAGAAAAGCACGAATTCCTAATTTTCAAAGAGCGCCCATGGCTCATTAAAATAAGTTCTTATTCCCAGTCCACTGAGCCAATTGCCCCATCATATCACTCTCCCGAATGTTACACTCAGTCTACCCCACTGCTACAAAAGAGGCAGCCTGCTGAGGGCACCTCCTTGGGAGGCTTGGAACCCACCCATCATCAGTTGCTGGGTTCCCTTGCATGCTAAGTGTCTCTTGTGGACCACGTTTCAGCCATCACGTCTCGATTAATAATAAGCATTATCATCCCAGCTTCCAGTAACAGGGTGTACTTGTTACCAAACTTCTTACATACATTTCCTCATGTAGTCCTTGTAACAGCCTTTATAATTAATCATTATTATTGTTTTGTCTTTTAAGATGAGGAAACTGAGGCTCAGGGAAATTTAAACATCAGTTCAAGTTCATAAAACGAGAAAGATCAACATCCTTTGTAGTCATTCAGACAATGGTCTGAAAGATTGGGCTGATACAAACAAAATGTGATGTTTCTCCCCTTTTCAGTGAGAAGCATTTTGGAAAATTCCCTTCTGCAGTTTTGCCTGAAAAACTCACTTTTGGAAGATTTGACTCTTGCTTTGCAATGCTCTCATATTAAATATGTATTATGCTGTTAGCTTATCCTGGAAAAGAGCGATTCACCTTTCTATTCCTTTCTTACTCTGCATCACTTTATACAAGAAAATCAGTGACCCTGGCATGGGCACCACAGGGAGCAAGAGGAGGACAAGTCAGAAAGGAAAGGAAAAGGTGAAGATGAATCTATCTCCTGTCCAGAGACCCTGAGGGGAATGCCCTGCGGAAACCAACTGTGAAGTCCTGACCAGCAGGGCTGTCTGCCTAGTCCCTTCTGCCCAACATGTAGCTTCACAAAATAATTATCATAGGTTAATTAGGTCAGCAAATTTGCTAAGCACCGACAAGCTGGGCAGCCTCAGATTTGCTCCCATGGTGAGACCAGGAGGGCTCTCTGACCGTTCAGAACAGTGAGTCAACTGGGAAGATCTGGTCTGCTGAGCAAAGTAAGTGCTGCCCATAAGGGGACCCAACTCACTCGGATCACTTTGTAAAGGCTGCTCACCTTGCAATAGTGAACCCCGTTGTGAGCAGAGTCTTGTGATCCCTACATCTCAGGACTCTCACAGATCTGTAACTGATAGATACTCTAAAGCCACGGCAGAGATATATTTGATTGCTATTTTTCTGAGAGCAAACACAGAATACAGTCTTACATTGCCAAAAAGTTCAGTGCCCTGTTGGAGTGATACATGGGAGTCTGTAGCAAAATAATTTCCTTTCTCTCCTTTCTTTTCTCTCTCTTTTCCTCTGTGTTCCCTTTCTCTTTCTTACTTTTATTTTCATTTGTTTGGCTATGGTGTTTATGACGCTTTCATTAACTGGATATAATACAGAGGAAACAGGGTGGGTCTTGGAGCGTAGACTGGAGTTTACATCCCTCGTGGGAACTCAGTGCCTAAGTGACCCTGAGTATGACATTTAACCACCTGTGGGGATAATTATCTCCAACTCCTAGAAAGGTGGTAAGAATAAACTGAGATAAAGCCTAGGCATTCTCAGTCCACATTAGTTTCTCTTCTTTTTTTATTGTCACTGTCATTATTATCACTTCCTCACCTTCTCTCGCCGCTGTCAGCAGGGCATTAAGCACTGCCCTCGGTCATAAGGCAAATAGGAAAATGCTTGCAACTTCTGCTAACCCACTGGCAGTGAGAAAGTGGAGAGGAAGTTATTTGGGGGCAGTCGGGTCTTGTCAGCAGGCGTCAAGTTCCTTCTGGTCCTGCATGTCAGTCATTCACAAGCCCCTCAGATACCCAGAACTCTCTTCTAAAAAGAACTGAACTATTACTGTTCCACACAGAAGAAGAAAGGAAGGCTGGCTCCTGCGAATGTGGGTCAGGAATCACCAGGGTGGTAATGACTTGGTCGGCTCCGTGTTCTCCGGCCCTCCTTGGTCCTTCCACAAAAGCCCTCTGTCAGGAGCCCTGCCTGGATGCGGAGTGATGGCCCTTTTGTTCTACAGATTCCTAGATATGACTCACAGCATCGTTTATTGCATGTCTCTCTTGTACCCAGGAATCTTCCTGACAATAGCAGTCCGTGTCCTGAGGCAATCATATTTCTCCTTGACTGTTTTCCAGTATCAACTAGTTTCTTTACCCTAGGGCAAGGCAGAACAGACTTATTCTGTGTCCACACTGGTTTAATGGCCATAAATCTACTAACTGCTTAAAACTATCATCACAACTCTATGAAAAAGTAGTAGTATCGTCCCCATTTTGCAGATGATAGAAACAAAAACCAGAAAGGTGCTCATACCAGTGTTTGCATTTTTTGAATGCGTAAGCATAGCAATGAACCTAGGTGGCCAGATTCATGGTCTTTACTCTGCACTTCCGGACTAGTACTGCCTCAGCATGCAACGCTTGACATGAATAGAAAAAGGAAAAAGGCAGAGAAGGGAGAAAACAAGAAAAAGAGCAAAGGAAAGAGAAGGAAAAAGCTTAGAAATAAAATAAATTTATGGTTATTTATGGTAGTAAAAAATCTACACCAGAGTCTCCTGACATCCTAGAAACTTGCTTGCTCTGTATCCAGTCAACTCCTTACTACTGGATGGGGACCAAGTGCAAAAGGCTGGGCAGAGTTCACGAAGTTAGTATGCAAATAAATAATCTCCTGCATTCCTGGATGTCAACAGCAAGAGGCAGCCGTGTTTGTTTGCTTGCTATTAGAAGAGGAAAAACAATGTCCTATCCGAGCATTTTAATGAACTTTAAATTATTCCTACTTCTCCCTTCTCCTTATTAAACACTTTCATTATTCACACTATCATGTAAAGTGTTTGGTGATAATAAGTAACTTGTCCTTGCCCTAGAACATTTAAAAAATAATAAGTATGTTGCCATATAATTCTATAATTTTACTTGTAAAAAATGATTCTGCTTCAGGTTTTTATCACAAAAAATTTCTAGATTCATCTTTTTCAGAAAACCACTGGAAATATCTATCTGGTATGAAAATGTCTCCAAAATGGTTGATATAGATATTCTTTATGTGAAAATTTACTTTATTAAATTAACTAAAGAGAAGCAAACAATTTCTTTCAGAAATCATTCATATAATGTTATCTTAAAACAATAGACAAAAAATTCAAATATTCAATAAAGATATAATTAGGTAGCTTAGAGTCTCCCTTTGGTTGAATAATATGTAACTGTTTGCATATGATCATTTCCAAGACAAAATTTCAATTTGTGAAAATGCTTTTTACTTAAAGTACTGAAAATGCAACACAAAAATTGTATAGAAATTAGTATTCACCTCAAGTGATATATAGTTTTGCTTGTAGACAGAAGCTAGAAATTTGTTCCAAAATTAAAAGAGATTTTATGATGATGGAATTAAGATAGTTTTACTTTTGCAAACTCTTTTCCACTTGGAAAATTAAATATTCAGTAATAAAAGGACAAAGTGTTGAAATGAATTCAGCACAGAAAGACATCTAGGGATTAATAAGAATACGAGGAAGAAGCCATTGCTCTAATCAGGTGAGAGACCCTAAAGGTAAAACTGGATCCCAGTACTAGGTAGATGCTAGAGAAATGGTGGAATAAGGATGAGTTAGGAATCATTGGCGATTCCTGTCTGTGGTTAAACTTAAAAACAGAGAACAATAGAGGTACTAAACTAAGAATTTCAGGGATGTTATCTGGGGAGGTGCCAGTTGGGTATACTTTTGTGGATATCAAGTTGGAAGTCAGAATGCAAGTTTGGAACTCAGAATAAAATGTGACTTCTCCCCAAGAGTCTGTTTATGAAGAGAGTAGTTGTCATAACAAGAGATCTGAGATTGAGCTAATTTTTTTTTTTTTTTTTTTTTTTTTTTTTGTGGTACCAGGATCAAACTCACAACCTTGTGCTTGCCAGGCAGGTGCTTATGCCACTGAGCTCAATCACAGGTCAAGCTAATTCTTAAACACAGAGAATGGGACTCAGGTCAGCATATTAATCTTTGAGATTCATCTTAGAACTCTATATTGCTACATAACCTGTTACTACAAAAATTAGCAGTTGAAATTATCTATAAGCTCACAGTTTCTGTCAGAGAGAAAACAAGGTCCAGAGAAGTTGGTATCTCTGACTCAGGATCTCTCACTAAGATACAATCCAGGTATCGGCTGGGGCTGTGGTCACCTCATGACTCACTTTCTGAATCAGTTCTGGAATTCTTCTTTCATGAGTGTCTTTAACTGTGCTGTCATGGCTGCCTTGATGTCCTGAATTGACTTAGAATATTTACCTTTCATGGTCACTTTGACTTGGATGAAGAACCAGAAGTTGCACAATGCCAGATCCTGTGAATAAGATGGGTGAAGACACCGGGTCATGTTTTTAAGAGCCTGCCTTCTCACTGGATGGTACATGGCAGCCATATTTAATCCTATTTTTTGATCGTGGTATGCAGAGACATTCATGAAAGAGAACGTCCAGAACTGCTTCAGAAAGTGATAGAAATGATGGGATAAATCTGTTTGAAGCAAGGGGGAGTCTTCTGAGGGACTTGATCACAATGTGTTTTTTACTCTAGTGATTTTTAATTTAAACATTTCTTGTATATTTAGATCATTCCTTTTATATGTGTATCTATTTGCCTTTATCCAGAAGGAGATTGTGCTGATTTTGCTTACTATATTTAGTTCACATCATTGTAAATGTTAACAAATTATTAACAAGCTGTTTTTAGGATCCAGAGTGTGCAGAGCTTCCATGGAGACTGCTAAGACTTACAGAACAAGGACTAATACAAGGTACTCATCTGAAACACTGTTACAAAAAACAGCAGCTGGCCTGCATTTTGCCATAAACATTTGACGAATGACTATGTGGGTGAATGATTAAATGAATGAGATCAGTTCTTTTCCAATCATTGGTCATGTAGGCACTGCCTCACAAATTTGTCCATATACCTGTTCTTTGTTCATTTAATTATTCTTTTCCAATCAGTTCAGCCTTCATACTTAAACCATTTCATACTTAAATCATCTTTAAACCAAACATATAATTTGCTCTTTAAAGTAGAAAGGAGATCCATCTAACTAACACATTTGTTTAAAAACATTCACACACAAATAGAAATCCTCTTGCATATCACAAAGAGTGAGTATGCAGTAAACAAATGGCTCTGAAATCCCACAGCCTGTGCTCCTGTGTGGGACCTCATTGATAGCTCATGAGGCCCTTTAGCAAACCAGGGCAGTGCCTGCCAGAAGGAGCCTGGCAAGAGTAATTGGTCTTTTTAACCCTGGGGAGAGATTATCGTAAAGTCTGTGAAATATCAGTTGGATTGGAAGAGGCGTGGCCTAGGCAGTGGCAGATGAGAATCCATTAAAATATTCTTTAGGGAGGCTGTATTCACTCACTGCCAGCATGCTGGTCACATTTGCTCATACATTCACTCATCCAACACCTTTTCACTTATTACCATGTGCCCAATCATGAACGAGGTTCTATAGAAAACAAAAAGAATGAGATGCGATTCTTGTCCATCAAAAGCTCAGAGTCTGGCAGAGCAGTGAGAAGTGAAAAAACAAACAAAAATCCTTCTTGCACTGGTAAGGGCTCTAGCAGGAGCATGTATAAGATGCTCAAGATACCATGCAAGCAAATGACAGTGCCTAGGAAAGCCCTCACAGGACCACAGAAGAGGCACCACCTGCTCCTTGTTACAAAGAACTGGTGTGTAAGGGCCCTCGGCAGAAACAGTATGGGCAAGTGCCTGGAGAGGTGAAAAACAATGAATAGGACACATGTGCTCAACCAGAGCGTTAAGGACCACTGCGCAATAGCGGTGGGTCCATCAAATGAAGTGGAAAGGGCTGAGGTTAACGAGAAGAGCAAGGGTTATGAAGGGTTGCAGAGCCTTCTTAGGGAGACTGGAATTTATCCGGAGGGCAAAGAAAGTCACTGAAGGATTTTAAACGGAAGAATGAAGCTGCCAGTCCCATATTTTGGAAAATCCAACTAATGGGAGTAGCATCCTCAGGGAATGATAACTCAGTTTTCTCATCCACACAGCCGTCTCTGTATGCTGCTTCTGAGGGACCACGGGATGGTAGAATCAACACGTGCATGAGGCACTTTAATCCCAAAACCTAAACTGCCAGGTAATTAAAGTGTCAATATTCCTGAGTTCCCAGCCTCTTTGTTTTTATCAGCTACATGGAAAGGATATAAAAATGAAGTCAGGAGAGTGTAAATCTGATAGATAAATCAAACTGTTGTTCAAAAACAGCTTGGGATAATTTGAATCAAAAACAATGAGAATACACAGAGTAATGAGCTCCTCTGATGAATTTAAAGAGAAGAAAATGGGTCACAGAACAGCAACAGTCTTAGCTTGGCCACTTACTATATGGCTTTGGGTGAGGCTCTTAGCTCCACTTCCTCAGCTATAAAATGCACGCATGGGTTTTGAAGCTCCTTAGGACTCTTTTAAACCTGGAGTTCTATTCTCTTAAAATGCTTTATACTTTGCAGTGATCTACGTTCTTTAAGTGTCTGGGCTGAGCACATTCTAGGTACAAGGAACAAGAAATGTAAAGGCCTGGTCAGCAGTGAGTTTGGTGTGTTAAAAGAAAGACAACAAGGGCCAGTGTAGATGCAGCACAATTAGTCAATGAGAGACGTGATAGAAACTAAAGTCAGAAAGGCAGGCAAAGGCGAGGTAACATGTGGGAGGTCATTAAAAAGTCTGAATTTTATTCTCAGTGAAATGGAAAGCAAGAGAATTCAGGGACAGCAACAGAACCTATTTTAGTAGGAACACTGACTGTTGATGGAGAGCAGAGCCAGGAAGGAGGAAGAGGAGAAGCAATGAAATCAACTCTGGGCCTGTGTAATCTAGGCAAGAGAGGACAATGGCTCAGATTAAAAACACTGGAGGAGGAAGGTTAGGAGATTAAGGCAGGGTTTATAAAATGTGCTGATGTGCTGGTATAGGAAATGAGGAGAAAAGAGAAAACAGAATAACTTCTGGGCTTTGAAAAAGACTGAAAAGGATCAGAAAATTTAAGGGAAAGGAGAAATCGTGAGCTGCTTTAGTCACAGGTAAGTATAAGACATATAATAGACACTTAAGATGTCCTATCTGTCGTTGATGCCTCATATCTCATAGAAGAGATTAGGATAAGAAACAAAAATTTGGATTATAAGACTGTGTGAAAATGTCTATAAATAAATGCAAGTGGAAGAGAGGAAACGTCAGGGAGTCACACAAATCTTTAGATTAAAACAGGGATAAAGGACTCAGCAAAACCTATGAAGAAGAGGAGATAGGAGCAGTGAAAGAAACAATCTGGAGCACAATGTCCCTGAAGCTAAGAAAGCAGAGCATTGAGGAAGGAAGAAATAAATAACTTCAAGTTTCTAAGAATTTTAGACAAGTACTGAGAAATGATCATTGAGTTTGACAATGTGTCATAGTTTTATGACACTGACAAGTGCAGTTTTTAAAAACCTGTTTTGAAAAAATGAGAATGGAAGCCCCATTGGCACAAGACAAAAAAAGAATTAGAAGTTAGAACATGAAGAGAATAAGTGTAAATGGGCAATTCTTTCCCAAAGTTTGCTTTCAAGAGAGGACACCCAGAGTAAGTAATGGGTTAGAATATAGTTTAGACGGGCTTCATTTCCATGGATGGAAAGCAGGTTAGCACATGGCCCTGCTGATAGCAATAACTGACAGAGAGGGAGCAGGGGATCTGGAAGATAAAGGGAAAACATACAGATCCAAAGGAATAAAGTCCTGGAAAAGGAAAGGAGATTGACTCCGTGAACAAGCACAGGAGTTGGTCTTAGTAGAAGTATGAACAATTCTTGTGATTCAAAATATGACTAGCAGATGGCTAAATCTGAAAGTTAAGATGCAGATAGGTTGATACATATATGAATCTATCTTTAAATGATGATGATGAGACTGTGGAGGAGGAGAACAAGAAGTCAAGAAGGTAAAACTTCCTGTGAGTTGGCATCATGTACAGCTGACTGGGAGGGAGCCAGACACCAGCCCTTTCCAACACACGGGAGGAAGACAAGAAGAGCCAATGTCTCCCCCTACCAGCACCATGAGCAACTGGCTGATCTGGGGAAACACAGGCTGTGATGATAGCTAATGAAGTAAAATACAAGCTAATGCTTATGGTGTATAGTTTTTCACTGACTTTGCAGGGCTAAAGCCTTGGTGTGATCATCTGTTCAGAGGATAACAATATACAATGTAGCATCTATGACAGATCTCCTTTTGAAGGTGGTGGTCATTATTAATTCCCTATCACCTTGTTTCAAACTCCTGTATCATTCTCATTATTTTGTTTGGTCCAGTTTTATTCTATTTTATCTTGCTTGATTTTGGTTTTTACCCAAAGGCATGAGCAGCTATTTTGAAGATAACAAGATATATTATGATAGTCATTTTGGATTTACTATTATTTTGCTTTGAAGTCCTGTATTGCATTCATTGTTTTGTTTTTATTGGTTCTATTCTGTTTCTATTTTGATTGATTGTACTGTGCCTGAAGGTATGGGCAACTATTTTGAAGACAAGTGGCATTACGATAACCATTGTTGATTTCCTATTACCATGTTTTAAAATCCTGTCTCACTTACATTGTCTTATTTTGATAGGCTTTATTCTCTTCTATTTTGCTTGGCTTTATTCTCTCCAAAATAAAAAAATATATATTGTGATTATTTCTGTTCAGCTAAGTGAGAAGCAAAGTCATCAACTGACAATAAGGAGAGGGACCAAGGTAAGAAATTTGAAAATTACAAAACTTGTCAATGATTGTCTTGGATAATGAGAAATAACTAACTTTGAAAACATGGTAAGGTTTCCAGGCAAAAGTAAGGGCCCACATGAGGGTCAAGTTTGCATGGTTGAGTGATTTTCTCCAGCTCAACATCCATGACCCAGCTGTAGTCATAAAGAAGGCAACTTTGGGTTTAATATTTGAGTTCTGTTGTTCAGAACGACGGTGGATGTGAGCAGTCAGGAGATGAGGGTTTGTAAGAGTAGAAGGATAGCCACAGATTCAGAACCTAAGCTGAAGCTAGAGAAAGAAGAAGCTAGAGGGGGACAGGGACATTAGTGATCAGAACATATGTGGGGAAGGGAGTAGAAAAAGTCTAATACTTTCCACTTTGACCAATTTGGGCGATTTTTTAGCTTTTCACTGTCATTTTTCCTCATCTGTGAAACGGGGATAATAACCCTATCTCTTAATGATGATAACATAAATATCTGTTAATTGTCTAAAATAGTTAATATTTACAGAGGGATATAGTACTGGAATACAGTATTTACTCAGAATTATATTTTTGGAGATTTACATTCTTATACCGAGACATTCCTATGACTTTACCTGTATTCACACAATGCCAAATATCTTTTTTAAAAGAAAGTTTCAGGCAATAGCTAGATTCTTCCTATACCCAGATTGAAAGAGATTTGGACCAACCAATACTTAAGTATTTAATTCAATATCTGCTGTTGTATAAGCATATCATAAGACAGTATGCATTATTACTGTATCTAAGACTATGGAGGAATATGAAAGTTGGAAATGAGAGACAGAACTATGTCCTTCAATATCCAAGCTGTACTGAAAACTTCCTCATGTGTTTGAGGTACTACTTTCGAATCAGCAAGTTCACCGTGATTGCTAGGATTAATCTATACCTATACCAATACCAATGCTAAATTTATTATCCCATTCTCCCCCCAGACTTATAGTCTCCTCTGTATTTTCTTTCCTCATGACCATCTCTCAGGCAAGGAGATCAAGAGGCATTGAAGCTTCACCTTTCCTCTTTCTCTCTCAACTCTATATATATTGTATGTCAATTCTAGTTACTATTCCTGGTTCCTAAATAGCCTTTGTACCTGCCAGCTCCATCCCCACAGCACTACCTCAGCACATCTCATTTCTTAACTATTTTCCACAAACCCTCATACATGTTCTTCTGATTTTTCTTCTGAGCAAGTTCCAGGGAGTGGCGTCTGGCTTAAATTATTTGTGCTACTGACTCACTGAGAATAAAGCTATGGACACTCTCCTCAGAAAATAAAACTCAGATGGCCATAGATAGCATTTTTGCCTGTAATACTGGGGTGTTCTCCTCATCACATCTCTGGGCCCCCTTGTGTTCATGGACAAGTGACAGACATCCGCATCATCTTTGGTTCAAGGGTGCATGTTAGAAATCACAGCTCTCACAGCACACCCCTAACTAATACCATTTGTGGGGAAATGGATGAACTTGAT
This sequence comes from Cavia porcellus, assembly GCF_034190915.1. Lineage (NCBI taxonomy): Eukaryota > Metazoa > Chordata > Mammalia > Rodentia > Caviidae > Cavia > Cavia porcellus. Next base: position 181,537,498 of record NW_026947484.1, on the reverse strand, counting down.
TCCTCAGTGTTGTTTTAAATTCCTCAATTACTGCTCCAGATTTTATTTTCAGACAAAAATCAAATGCATCAAATATAAAACCTTGCCCTATGTTCTTTATCTCTGTACTCCTAGTGTGCACCATGGTGTCCAGTGCTGAAGCTTAGTAAGTGTTTGGGGAGAAGGAAGGAAAGAAGGATGCCTACATGGTCTTATATTCAAAAGGCAACATTGTCAAGAAGAACATGGACAATGGCAAACATCTCTGACAAATACTAATAACAACTTTACAAAACCTACTAATCTCCTTATCCTCAGCTCTGCTCACTAGATCGATACTAGAATCTATTAGTTCGGTGCATTTCCACCTTCACTCTCCAACCTCTATTTCCCCAGAGATTCTACCGTTCACTTTTTGTGTTTTGGCTTATTAAAGTCATACAGCTGATTTTTCATTCTAAACTGCTTTTACAACATGAAGGAGAGAATAAAGCTCTGGAAGGAAAATGTCCAAGAGTTGCTTCTTGGTTTTATCAATGATTAACCATCTGACGAAAGGAACATTGTTGAATTCTTCTAAGCCACACTTGTCTCATCTGAAAAATTACTATAATATCTGTATCTAAAGTAGAATATTATTTTCAAATTGCTTAGTGCATTATTCAGCACACAGATGACAGTAGATACATGTGAACTGTTTTTTCTAAGATAGGATACTAAGGTCCCTTCTAATTCTTTGAGTCTATAATTAAAGCTAAACTATTAATCCAGAATTCAGTAGACTCTGGGAAGGATGTTACTGGATGTTTACTATGTGCTTGGCTATTTAAAATCCATTGTCTATTTAATCTCCACAAAACCCTCCAAATTAATTTATTAGTAATCTCTTTTCAACATGAGACTTCGGTGGCTCACACAATTTGTCATGTTAGAATGACTTGCAGAGTTGGAAAAATAAACCTCCCTGTGCTAGAATCTGAGCTCCACAGACACATTTGTCCTTGTTCAATCTCCACAGTGTCACAAGTAAATTTTACATTATATCATTGTTAGAGATAACATTTTTCTGTTGCTTATCCTATAGTCAAAATGTGGTTGTATGTGGCTGCTCCAATGAGGGCTAAATATTAAATAAATTCCTGTACAAAGCCCACAAAAACTTGAGCAAGAGTGTAGTGTGAAGGATCATCTCTGTTTGCATCTATAATTTTTTAGTCATTTATTGTTTTTTATCTGATAATATATAGGGTAGTATTTTTTAAAAATTAAATAGTCCACTGAGTTGTACTTTAAGAAATTGACTCAACTCAAGGACTGAAGTGGTTAGAATAGAACTTGGTAACCTATCCAGAAGTCTGCTGAATTGATTAAAGGCCAAATTTTTGGAGAGATTTGGTTTTATAGAGTTTCATCTTGTAGAGCGTAGAGGGTTATAGGAATATAGGAAGCTGACACTGGAATATATAGGAGTATAGGAAGCTGACACTGGAATAATTGCTCACCAGAAAATGAGAAATGACTGATAAAGTTGAAAAAATGGAACCTTCAGGTAATGTCATCTCTTATGATCATTGGGGAAGACAAGACTAATAATGAAAAGAAGACCTCAAATGTTCAGAGCACAAATCCAAAAGGAAAGAGAAAAGAGGAATTCTAGGAGACCTTCCACCCTGTCAGTGATTACAACTATCACAAAAGGAAGAAAACAGACAGTAGGAGTGCATTAAAGTTCTCTGATGTGCTCAGTTTAAAGATCATGAAGAAGAGTTGTAAAGAAAAGCGTGTAACCACACAATCAAACAGAAGAATGCTATAGAGCTGTCTAGAGAATCAATAGCCCAAAGATCTAAGGAGATCACTGTTGCCTGGTTTGCCCCTTCATCCTATTGTTTAGCAACATTGATTGAGCATCTGGCCTTACTAGTTCTGAACAAATCCTCTCCCTCAAGTTTGAGCTTGAGCGTTAGGTTCTTCAGTCCCGATTCTTTCAGATCCAGACTATTCTTACTGTGCTTATTTTTTGAATCATGCATCTATGGTCTTCCTTCATCTCTGCCTGCAAAGCTACTTGGGTTGTACTTTCCTGAATGAAGTAAATGTCTGTGCTAGTCAATGCACAATTGTCGTTTGTGACCTTCCTAAGGTTTCCTGTTTCCTCTTAATGCATTAGAAGAACAAATCAATAAAGTCTGTGTCCCGGTACCTTGGGTAACTGCCATCTTCATGGTTACATCACTATCCAAGGCAACTGTGAACCGGTGTGCAATTTAACCCCATGGGGAACAGGAGGATTGGGTTGGACTCATCTCAGCCTTGCATAGAGACAGTGAAATTGCTCCTGGTTCCCATGCAGGCACAAAGCCTCCCCCACCATGTGGTGATTTGTATTCAGCAGCAACCCACTCCCTTGGCACTGGGTGGATGGAGCCCCAGTAGAGAATTAAGGAAGAAGGAAGAGGCTGTAGTGCTTGACAAGGAAACGATTGATGTCTCTGCTTTCTCACCCTCTTTAAATTGAGATGGGGACAAGATTAAAAGTTCAGGCAGGAAGCCAACTGGTGGCTTACAACACTGAGCAACCAGCCTGATGGGTAAGGAAACCTGTGGCCCATCTCTTAGAAATTAGCTGTTTCATATTTGAAATTTTCCCAATTTTTTGTAAAATCTAAGCATAAAGTCATTAGCATGGCAATGATACTAATAATAAATACAATAAACACTTCTTATTCTATATCATATGCAATGGATTATACTGCATATTCATTGTATTTTTTTAATCCTTGCAGTGACAATATAGAATAAATAATTATCCTCATCTTTGTACATAAGAAATCAAGGTTCAGAGAAGTTAAGAAACTTAGCCTTGAAAGTTACAGTGACATAGTTAGTAAAGGCCAGAACCAGAATCTGACCTCAACTCTTCCTACTCCAAAGCATTTAATATTCTATTATATCATATGAGTTGGTACACAATGATATGGTTGGCTTGACTTGGTTGTGTTGCAGTTTGAGATTGTGTGATGATTTTTAGTTAAGCATTATCTGGATGTGTGAAGTTATACCTAGCCTCTTTAGCTTAGGAGCACATTCTCTCAGGCCTGGAACTCTACAGGCTTCACTTGAGAGGTTTTGAGGTCTCCCATTCCCTTTTGGCTTTAGATAATCAAGTGAAACTTCTTTAAATTATCAACATATTCATAAGAGAGAGCTAAAATTGAGGCAAGCGTGGAATCAAGAACAGATCTTGACAAATACCTCTGATACTGACATTCCTAATTCATATAGAGAATGTAAAGTCAATGTAGTTGTCAAGATCAGGTATCAAATCAAACTAGGGAAAGCATATCCAACTAACCCATTGCTTAGAACCTTTCAGTGAAGAGTTAAGGCATGCAATTGATCGCCATGAGAGCCAGTTAGGATAGTTCCATCCCAATGTCATATCTCTGCTTTCAGCCTCAGGCAACTATCTGAGGAAATAAATGCCATTAATCAAAAATGACACCATGTGACCAAACTCATGAACTAAGTAACAAACGCTGATTCTTTCTTTTGGAAAGATCTTAAAGCTCAAGGTAGGTCAACAGTATTTTCCTTTCACAAGAACATCACAATCCTTGGGGCTTTATCAAAGAGTATAACCATCTAATCTTTCTCCAGAGGTCTAAAATATCATCTAATGGGAGTCTCAGGCGTTTACTGGGACGCACGCCATGCTGGGACCTAGAGCACCCGGAAACCAAGTAACCCCTTTTCCTACAAAACGTCTTCCTCATTCTATTCGGATCAGTTTTATACTATGTTGTTTTGTATGAATTCTCTGTATGCGAAGACATGGACAACTACTTGGAAGAAAACAAGAGACAATATGACAGATAGTGAAGATCTCAGATTGTCTAGTTTGAAATTTATATCTCTTACATTGCTTTCTTATGTCCTATTTTGTTCTGTTTTGTTGTATTTAATTTTACCCCCTTTAAAATAAAAATTAAAAAACATGGAAAAATAAAATAAAATATCATCTAATTATTTAACTTATAATATGATAATTTAATGATACAGCACTGAGTTTTGAACTCCTTTAACTCAGTAACTTTGTTTGTACGCAAGTGAATAATTAGACACAGAATTCTTCCAAGTGGGTAGATGATTCTGTTTCATTAAATTTTTCTTTAAAAGTCATTTACTCCTTTCTGAGCTATTGTAAAACATGCTTATTGGCTATTTACAATGAAAATAAGTCCATAAATATGAAAAATAAATTTGCCTTCATTTAACCTGGAGAAAGTATATCTGGGCATTTTCTGTGTCTCTAGTCTTTCTTATCAATCCTATTTGGTGAAGTGAGCTTCATATGGTATTTTATGATTTGAGTGGTTAACTCTTCTGATTCTGAACGAAGAACTATACTTTATTCTGACAATTTGTACCCTGAAGGCTTTCCTCATGAGTGGTTCCTTCCCAACCTCTTTGGAGAATGATGGTATAAGCCTGTTTATTCAGCACTCCTCACAGGTTAAGGACATTCTGACCTATAAATAAAACAAATTTAACTTTTAGGGGGTTACTAATGCCATGGAATGGTAAATAGGTGGGCTGTCTGCAGGGATCAGGCCAAGAATTTTCACAAAATATCCCAGGACCTTGGAATGTGTAAGGAGTCTTTTAGTATGAATAAAAACTCAAACAAAATCATTAATTCCCTTCTGCATACAGACTCCCTCACTTTAAAAAAGCAAACAAAAATTGATCTTCCACTAACAATACAGTGTTTGCAGAATTTATGATTACTTTCAACATTTGAAATTGATCGGAATCTCCCAAAAAAAGAAATCTAGTTTTATTTGTTCCTTAAATACTTTTTAATTAATCTTTTATCACAAGTACATCAGTGAGTTTAAATTGTTACACTGAGATGTGTAAAATTATATAAGAATAAGTAAATCGGGGCTGAGGATTTAGCTCAGCGGCATAAGCACCTGCCTTGCAAGCAGGTGGTTGTGAGTTTGATCTGCAGTACCGATAAAAAGGAAAAAGACAAAAAAAAAAAAAAAAAAAAGGAAAGAATAAGTAAATCACGACTATCATCTTTTAATATAATTCACTAATGGAGTCCATCATAATTTTTATTATATTTTATATTTTGAAGTACTTCAGTATTAGGAGTGGAATCCAGTCCCTTCACACTAAGCTAATATAGCAGTCCTTTTAAAACTGTTTTTAAAATTTTGATTCAAGATTTTCTAAGCCTGGGCTTAAACTTACAATCCTGCCTAGATCTCCCAGAGTGAAGTTCTAGGATTATAGTTCTGAGTCCCTACACTTAAAAATCTTACAGAAGATCTATAATCTTCTATAAACTGGGCCTGATAGTGCATATTTGTAATTCCAGCACTTGGAAGGCTGAGACAAGAGGATTGTTGTGAGTTCAAGTCAGCTTGAACTGCAGTGGAACTCTATCTCAAAGAAAAAAAAAAACTTTTCTATAGATGTCACAAAATGGTTATGACTACTATAATATGGAGGATAGGAATAAAATAGTTTGAAATGGAAAGGATATTTAGAATCAGATGAGCTTGTGTTAAAATTCTGCCTCTGATGTTAACTATTTGAGCAAGCTTAGCAAAACTCTTCTGTAAAAAGTGAATAATAATATCTATATTTGTGAAACATGCTAATAAGGGTATCAACATCAATAGTGCACTCTAAAGTGCAACTCCCATTTCACTTAATGTATGGTTAAGTGATGTATGGTTGTATAGTGACGTAGTACGGTAAAAGTTTAAATTTGGGGGATTCCAGCGAGATCATGGAAGTGTCATTTTACTTGGTGAATGAGTGACTCCAAGAAATGAGATCAATTTTCTACCAAGAGAAGTGGGAAGGTGGATAATTCACGGAAAATACCTTTCACAAAGTCTCAGAGTTCAAAAAGAGTGGAGAGTCTCAGTGGTAAGTTAGAAAATAAGGAGGGCACAATGGTGGAAAGAAAAATGACTCCATAAAAGTAGAGGAGTGAGGTCACAATCTCATGCAGTCATGAAGCTATATGAAAAACGTGTGAGGTAGATAAGATGGTGTCTTTGTGGTTTTTCTCACTGCTGAGACCAACTACGCAACACCCACAAGTTAAGGGAGGAGAGGTTTGTTTCACTCACATTTTGCAGAGGTTTCAGTCCATAATTCACTGGCTTCAGGGCAGGGTGGCAAATGGCAGAAGGGCAACAGTTCATGGTGGTGGAAGACAGCAAAAGCAACAAGGGAGGGAAAAGACAAGACTCTTTCCATTCCTCATACTGTAAGCAGGCTACCCACCCTAGGACACCCTTAATCCCACCCAGAGCTACACCAATCAGTGGAGTGATTTACTAATCACACGTCCTTAATCCCAGGATCACACACTCAAGATTCAGCTACCTCTGAACAAGCTTCATGACTGCATGAGGCTTCTGGGGGACATCTAGACACAAATCATAACAGGTTGGGATTTTAGAGTAGGAGTAATGCAATAAATTAGTATCTGAGTGTGTATTACTACCTGCTTTATGTACTTTATTTCAATTAAAACTCAAAAAAAAATCTTTAGACATGGATGTTATTACTTGCTCAACAGACTCAGAGAGTCAATACAATTAACAAAGGACAGAGTCAGGATACAAATGTAAGTCTGTGTTACTCTACTTCTAAGTTATTTACTAAGCTGCTCAGGAAAATGAATTCACTGGACTTTGTAGTCACTTAAGCATGCCACAATACAGAGTTGAAAGAAGTAGCTCCCTTGTTACTATCATCAAAAAATGGAAACAATTAAATGAATGGATGTGTATATAGATAAGTAGGTAGGTTGATAGATAGATAGATACATAGATAGATACATAGATAGATACATAGATACGTAGATAGATAGAAATATAGAAATGTAAACAATGGGTGAATAGATATGCTATAGTAGTAATATAAAACACAAGAGGAAACTGGCGGAACGTAGAACTAAATGTAGTTTCTGATCCCAAGAACATCTAGTAAAATCTGACTAATGAAGGCAAACACAGGAAGAAGGAACAAGTTACTAAAATGGAGAAAGAAATAAAATTTTTATAGGAATTACCTGGTAAAACATTGCTAACTACAAATGTATCCACTGGGTGCCTATGGCTGCAGACAAATTTGTCACCTGGTCACAGAGCGGGTTTGCAGACTGGGGTATACAATGACCTATGCTTAGAATGACCTAAGCCTGCAGGGCAAAATTGAAGCCAAAACCATCACAGAGCTCACCTTCCTTCTCACATCTGAATTCTGATGAAAACAGTTAAATTATTTTTTAAAAAGGAACAAAATTTTTCAAATGTTTAACAAACAAAAAAGCGATTTGATCTTCTGTAATTTTCTCTTTTTAAATTACGTTGAAGTCACGTATAAACCGATCACACGCAAATTATGTGTGAGGATTCTGTGAGTGTCCAACATATGGAAAATAATCATCTGTATCTAAGGTCTAGTTTCAATGTAACTTCCTCCCTAAACCTTCCCCAATCTATGTGGACTTCACTGAGTCGGCTGGAGTGTGTCTTCCCAGAATTTCCTTCCCTGCATCCTCAAAGTCAGTGTGGGTCACAAGAGAGACGTTTGCACAGGTTTCAAAAGGTTGAATTTAAAGCAGGAGACATACTCAGTTTACACTCAGAAGGTCAAGGCAAGAGCACCAGGTACTGTGCAGACGCAATTGTGCCACTTACCCGTTGGTCCCCTTTGTTTGTCATGGGCAAAGCGAACAAATTAGCAGCATCTTCAGGTTCCGTGGGCTCTTCTTCCAGTGGTTCCTGCTACTGGGTTGCATGTGGGTTTAGGTGCATGATGAAAGACAACCACTTCTCCAGGACTCAGATATCAGTGAAGTTGAAAGCTTAAAGACATTGAGGCAAATTCTGGGTCGCACCCCATTTTGTGGGGCTCACTTTGTCCTTGTTCTGCCTTATTTCACTCCAACCTGCATTAGCCGTCTGCCCTCTTGACTTCAGGCTCTAGAACCAATGGCAAAGATGAGCACAGGTTGACAAGCTGTGGTTGCCAAGCAAATCTAGGCCTTTGTCTCCACATTAACCATTTACTATACTATATTTCAATTAATGGTAGGTTTGGTAAAGTTTTACTGAAGCCTGGTCACATTCATTTGTTTATGCATTGTTTAAGGTTGTTTCTGTGCTACAGAAGTCATGTGTCTCAAGCATTCGTAAATATTTATCTGCGTTCTTACAGAAAAAGTATGCTAAGTCATGGCAAAGATAATAGCCATTTGCACACTATGAAATCAACTCCCCAAATCTTGTATGCCAAAAAATGCATATGCAAAACATATAAGTCTCTATGCATGTACATATTTGTGTGTGTTTCTGTATATGCATCCATTTATTTATAAAATATTGGTTACTTCTGTCCAACTCTAGTTATGTCTATACCTCATCTAATACTTGCAAAGCAAGAAAATGCAGTGCTTTGTTTTTCTGTATTTTGATAGTATTTTGCTATTATAACACTTCCCATATTGAGTTGTAACTGGTTTGCATGTCTCTTTTCTCTCCTTTTAAATTATTTTTTTTTCATTTTTATTAGTATATGTTTGTATCACATTCATAGTAGGGGCTCAGTACATGTATATAACACATATAAAAATTTTTCCCCTTCTCTTACTCTCCCTTTTATTTTGCAAGCATCAGATTCATTTATCTTATATGACTTTATAAACTTAATTATCATATATACAGATTAAAAAACAGACAAATAGGCCAGAAGAAAAACCCATATAAAACACGTAAGACAATTTACAAAATCAAGGTACACTTTTAGATACACTGTCCATGCTGGATTAAAATAACTATTTTATGACTGTGTAGTCTCTTTTGCTAAATTTTGAAGTCTTAGAAACCCCTTTTCTTCTAATGCTATGTTGGGTAAAGAATAAATACATAGTTGACTATGTAAGTAAATAAGCAAGTGAGCAAATCAATTGTGCATGGAAGAGGACAAAGCAATCCTTCTTTTTCTCTTTTTGAGTATTTCTAGCTTGTGGAAATCCTCACGACCACAAATGAGCACACAGAGCCAGAATTTGGCTGGTTAACTTGGCAACTGCATCTGAGTTACATTCCCAGCTGCAGGGATGGCCTCAGAGCTCTTCCTGGGGCTATACTGTCCTTCAGGTTTTGGTGGGGACCAAGCTCCTGTTCTGAGAAGGCAACTCTCTGCTTTGACAGTGGTGCCCTTAGTGGCCGCAGCCCTGAGGTCCCTGCATGCCGTAGCCTCCTGCCATGGCTGTGGAGAAGATCCGGCAGGTGCTGGGAAGGCAGCACTGACACCTGGACTTCGTCGCTCATTTGCAGTCAATGGTCTTCGCTGAAACTTGGCTCCAAGACAGCTAAGGAAAGACGAGAGAACTCAGAAACGGGGCTCCTTCATGACCTGGATCAAGCCACATGACTGACCTCCTGTGTTTCATCTTCCCACCTGCCAAGCTCTGAAGTGCTGTGATTTTGTGATTAAGAACTCAACACCAAATTGACAGGTTCTGACTCCGACTTACGTAGGTTTTCTCTACCCATGTTGCCTCTTAAACAGAGGCCTCTTCAGAGAAGAGCATGGGGTATGATAACTGGGATTCACTACACTGAAGGTAAATAAATATAAAGGTAATGAACATTTATTGAGCACTTATGTGACATTAAGTGTTGCTAAGCACTTTAAGGGCATTGTCTTAAGGGAATTAGAATTGGTTGCTACTGCCTTTTGAAACTGTGTGTGTGGGGGGGTGTACGTGCGTGCGTGCGTGTGTGCGTGCGTGTGTGTGTATGTGTGTGTGTGTTAGAAGATTCTCTTCATGGAGCCAAATCAAGTAGTATGTGAAAATATTTCGGTACGCTACATCATATCTGCCTCTATTGCATGGATGTATTCATGTCTCTGGTATTGATTTTAATAGTAATGATAAGAATAATGCTAATATTTGTTAAGTACCTATCATATACCAGGCTCTCTTCCTTCATATGGTTTTGTTAATCTAACAGTTTTCCTATAGCAGGTATTACCCCTACATTACAATGAAACCAATTCAGGATCAGAGAGGTTAAGCAAATTACCTGAGCTCACACAGTCATGTCACATTCAAAGTCACATTCATCTGACTCCAAAGACAATATTATTTGCGGGGTTAAACTGCCCCCACTGCAGTGTCTGGAAGGAATCTGACCTCCAACCTAACACTTGATGATCCATAATGGCCTATCAGCAAAATCTCTGTTTGCATCTCAGAAGTAGATCTGTGACTATAACCCACATCTAGACAGTTCCAGATTGCCTGTAAGGCAAGAGAAAGATTATTTATTGAGTCAGCTTCGAGCGACTCAGTGATCAACAATACCTGTATTTTTCCTGGTGAAGACACTGAACCTAGGGAAGAAAACTGCTTGTCTAACTTCACATAGAGAGGGGTTTAAATCTAGGTCTCTATCTCTGTCAGGTCATCTGCCTTTCTTGCTTCTACTCTCCTCAGAAATTTTAACTCTGTGTGTGTGTGTGTGTGTGTGTGTGTGTGTGTGTGTGTGTGTGTTGCAAAAATAAAAAGATTGTGAGAGAGGACATGCAGGGAGAAGACCAGGCAGTTAAAGTAAGGCTGAAAGCCTAGAATCTTTGCATCTTTTAATGCCAGATATAGCTTTTCAAATGGCAGGACAAGAAAAGCAACAACATCTTTCTGATGGCTTCCCATGATGGGTGGAAGCAGAGGCTTCCAGAGCTTTTCTGAGGCTTTCTGCCACTGCCTTGCCAACCTTAGAATTGAGAGAACCAGTTAATGAACGCCCTGGTGCTTTGGAGGTAGCAAAGACAAAGCGATCATGTCACGGTGAGCTGAAGCCCGAGCTGCCACTGTGTGTCCTTTCCCATGGGAAACCGGAGCGTCCCCAGCTTTGAGGAGCCTCTGTGATCTCCGTGTCTGCCTCTTTGCACCCTCTCTCCCCAACGCATTAGAATCTAATGATTCTTCTCCTGGCACGAATTGAGGTGATCCTCTCCTCACACCCCACTCCAATCAGCAAGGATTTGTCAGCGTGAAACCTAGAAAGGGTAGGCAGCCAGTGTACACGAGAAAAGAAGACGCCAGGGCGCCCTCAATTCCAACCCTCCAATATAATAAATAACGTGTGAGATAGGGCTGGGGGTGGGCAGGGAAAAGATGCATCATTCACTTTCCTTGAGGTCACATCGCCCTTCTCTTTACAGAGAAAAGCTTTTTTTTTTTTTTTTTTATACATGCACGCCACGCTCACTCACGCATGCACACTCCTTGCAAGAAGCCAACAAAGCATTTTGGTCATCTATAGGCCACTCGGCTTCTTCAGAGTTGAGTAAGATTGTAAAAAGCACGAAATTTCTAGTATTTCTCAGCAATTGTGCATGCACTTGCATAAGCAAATGAAAAAGGGGCCTGGGGGATGTATTAAAAACACGTATGTATATGATGGATGGAGAGAGAGCAAGCACAGGAATATGATACAGCGTCCTGTCTCTCTGTATTTTGGGAATCTTTTTGTTTCAGGCCCATAGTTGTGGTGCATGGGAAGGGTTCTGGAATTTCAGAACACAAAGTAGCAGTTTTAAATAATGAGAGAAGATTCCACATGGAACGCTCATCTGGCTGTGGCAGCCTGTGACTGAATGAGAGAAAAGTGCCCTAGAAGCTATTCATTACGAATTCACTGGAAGCTCTCAAACGAGGCTGGCAGAAGCTGAAATTGAAGTGGTCTCTGACCTAATTTTCTTCTGCATGAAACATCTGCATCAAGGCTCTCTTTGATGTATTCCACTTGGCTCTGTCTACGGGATTGTATCACATGGCCTCGGTGTTGCCTCCTTATTGAAAGACATTTCCAGCCTGTGCAAGGTAATGTGATGTTACTGTTACCCAAGCTAATCACTCAATGTGCTCCTAAAATAGAAACAATAGCAGTTCAGAGACAATGTTGTCTGCTGGCTGCTCCTGCAGCTTGGGCTCCTGGTTTTCCAGCTTAGATCAGTGGCATTTGCTTCATGTAATTCCAAAACAAAGGAGAGGGAAGACAGGCAAAGTAATGCAAGATAATGTTGGAAGACCAGCAGTATTGTCTGTGGAAAGCTCCATCTCATTTGGTCCTTCAAACCACTGGCGAGGGTTTGGGCTCCATTTACAATGACAGAGCATTCCTGAAAGATCTCTCTTGTCTTAAGAAAAGAAGCATCTCTTGATTTAGGTGTTGGATTTATTCTAAAGTCTGACTGACACCCTTAAAAGGAAGGGAGGGAGTGAGGGAGGGAGGAAGCAAGGGAGAGAGAGAGAGAGAGAGAGAGAGAGAGAGAGAGAGAGAGAGAGAGAGAACACATTGAGTGTTTTGTGATTCTTAGTGATCTATGAACTACTTTTAAAAATTCTCTTTCCTCCCTTAAGCTCTCCCAACCTAGGTAGAATACAGGAGTGAATTTTAAAAAGCAATAATGGTAATAATCTTTTTAAAGCAACCGTAATGAGGCATCTTCTTTATGCTGGCAGAATAGCTCTTGCCTTCTCCATAGAGGCTTGCTGCCCTGTCTTGCTAATGGTGTGCTGCTGTTCTCCACCGGCCCAGCATTATGTGAGTAACGCTGGTGTCTTTTGTGTCCCACCCCCTGAAGAAGAAACCTTTGAAATTCTAAATGACTGTGCTGCAGGTTTTAATGTCTGCTTCTGAGAAAGCATTGAGAAACGCACTCACTGTGCAAGATGCAGCCTTTGAAAAGCCTTCCTCCTGACTCCTCTGTCCCATGAATTTAGATGAATATATACTCTCAAGGATGCCCTGAAATTCTCTTTATGCCAAGAAGGAATTACAGATGTGATTAATAGTCCCCCTTTGCTCTGATACTGACATCCTTATGGACAAATATGTAGTCACTGCCTTCCCTCTGGTGCTTCTTAACCCAACATAGCAATCAGACGTGATATATTTGGGGATCAGTAGAATCTCAGGGATTAGGTGTGGAGTTGGTTCTATGATAGGAAGACCTGGGCATATTGACAGCATGGTAGTCCATGTGTTAGGAATCTCCACAAAGACACAGGGGAGACATTAGAATTGGGCTACAAGGCAGGCATTTTTGTTCATCTTCCCAGATCAAGCTGGCTATCCCTTCTCCACCAGGAAGTCCTCCCTCATCACCCTCACTGTCCTGGAGCCTTGTATACATGCAGCATGCAAGAACAACTGTGTTCCCTTCCATCTTGGAATTTCACGTCATCTGTCATTTCATGATGTGACATCTTGGATGCAAATCGAGCATGTATCTTTGGAGTCGCAGTGACCTCCACAATAGGTTAATGAATTCATCCCAAATTGCTCCAGATTTACCTGGTTTTGTTACAGAAAGTCTGGTAGGAATGCCCTCATTCTCGAGCAAGGTGCTGAGTAAAAAGTAAGTGCTCAATAAATATGTTAAGTGAATAAAAAAGAAAAATCTTTAAAAAAGAAACATCACCGTATCCTATAAACAATGAACTCTGGTTTGAGGAACTTTCATTGCCGCCTTGTCTCTCTAGCCAGAAGATAAAAATCTCCATAGAGTCAGTCTCCCGGATGTCATCCTACTGAGCAGGCAGAGACCTGTCAAATCCTGAAGTCACAGAGTAGTCCTGGCCCGAGAAGAGAAATGGTGGCAAATGCTTTTTTGTGTTCTGCTTTCCTCAAGAATATTGGAAATGAAAGAAATCTATCACAAAGGTGTGAATTATAAGGCATGGGAGAGAAGAGGGGAAAAGAGAGAGCGATGAGAGAGAGAAGCAAGGAAGAAAAGACCCACTGTGATCAGCTCTCCTCACGAGCTGAGCTCTAAATGGTCTACCAGGAAGGCTTTCTGTGATCTGTCCCACCTGTCTATTCTGACCTCACCCCCAGTCACTGTCCCCTTGTTGAGAAACTCCGCACTTGAACCGGAGAATCTCCTTTGTCCTCCTCAAACACCTAAGCCAGCTGCCTCTGGCCCCTGCCCAGAGTACTTGTCTACCTGGAGTAGTCTCACCACCACCCCCGCCCCATCCCTGTGCTCATGGGATCCCCTCTCTTTATTCAGGCCACGGCTCAGAGATTCTTAACTACCGTCCTCTACAAATGAGCTCTATCTTGTCCCTTGGTTCATCCTTTGATGCTGTTTTGTTTCAAAAGTATTTTTACCGCCACTAGACACATAATATATTTGTTCACTATCCAACTGCTTTAGTCCTGATTCCGCGTTGTAAGGCAGTGGCAATACGCCGTTTGTACCATTCACTATGCCAACCCTACGTGGTGACCAAAAGGCTTGAGACTCTATTATTTGAATGTTGGAGCCTAGCTGGAGAAAATGAAGAATTGAAGTTTTAATTTTTACAATTTTTATTAATTTATTAATTGGCCACATGTGGCTCTAATGGCTACCATTGGTTGTAGAAAAGTCGTTGGAAGCTGAGATTTTCCTATTTTATTTCCCACTCTCTTTCTATTTTTCAGAACAGTGCCTGGCTAATAGAAGGCCTTCAGTAAGTATTAAATAAATTAGTGAATCTAGACATGAAGTAGAGGTCTGTAATTAGGGTACAACTCAACTAGTCAGTCTGATTTTAAATTCTAACCATTTCCGGTCCCAATTCAAAATTATTATATGACTAAGGAGATCGTTAATCTCCTTAAATGTGGAGCAGTCAAGGGTTTTCTTGGACTAAATTATGACATTATCAGTTTCCTTGTGTATGTTCAATGGGATTATTTACCTCCCGGTATTTAAGATTCTTTAAAAGAGATCTTGTGATGGTTAAATTAGACTGCCAACTTGATTGGCTATCAACCACTTAGAAGACAAGCGGAGTGCACTTCTGGGTGTGTCTGGAGGAGTTATGGATGTGTGACCTTGATTGGTACATGTCTGGTCCCTAGCCTGTTCCTCTCTGGTGTTACTCTCCTGCTTGCTTTTTGGCCACCATGAACTAATCAGCTTTCCTCCAGTGTTCCCTTCTGCCATGATGCTTTCATAATGGAGCCAGCTTGCCACAGAATAACTCCCCTGAAATCCTGAGCCAAATAACCTCTGCTCCTTAAACTGTGTGTCAAGTATCTGTCCCAGCAGCAAGAAATTGTGTAAGACGAAACTTCAGTACTAGATGCTCAACACAGTGAGTAACAATGGCACCAACAATCTGTGTGTAAGCATATGGCTCTATTTGTAGGAAAACACTTTGAAGAATGCTAATTTATAATATTCTTACCAGTGATTACTATTGGAGGGGTGATTTATTTGCATTACAAAATGATTTTTGCTTAACAAAAGATCTCACAACAAAATTTTCCCAAAATAGCTCCACTCTCTGAGGTATTTTAAGTAAAAATATACTCAAAAAAAACCCAAAACAGGGTCTATGCAACTTATTACACAAAGCCAAGTTCAGCTGTATTTTTAAGAAGACATTTAGGCATTCCTTTGACTTGATGTCTTTCTGATAACATCCCTTTTTCTAGGATGTTGCTTTAGTTTATTAGCTGGACTCTTGGAAAGTTCTAACAGTCACTCCTTTTCAATACGTATTCATTAAATTCCAAGTAGTGCCAATCTCTCTTCTTGGTACTAAGGGTACACTTTCACAAATGAAATGCTGATTAAGATAATACATGTGAAGCTTTTAAAACAGTACCTGATACACACTAAATGTTCAATAAACATTAGTTCTGTTGTTGTGGCTGCTGATATTCCATACAGCATACAGTCTTCTTGAGGAGAGAGGTAAAAGTCAAACATATATATGATCAGAATTGTCTCTGATAAAAGGGCTACAGCCAAAAAAAAAAGGAGGTGGGGCTTTCTAGCAAATATAAAACAGGGTATACATAACCTGCAACCCAAGAAACAGTACATAAAGTTGGGCCACAGAGCGGTCCTGGGTTCAGTCATTGGTACCAATGATACCAATTACAAGGGTAATATGATCTTGTTTTTGCAATACATTGTTTAGTCCACTGCAAGTGGACTTTCATGAAAAGTATAGTCAGGCCACTTAAAGAACAGAGTGCTATGACTTCATCTTGTTAGTTGAACTGTTTTTTGCCAACTGGACAAAAAAAATGTGTCTTATATGTCTGTATAGACATGAAAAAATCAGCAAAATGAAGTGTTAGAGTTTCTGGGGTGGGGTCCTTTGACATTAGTCAAGGAAGTTCGCTGCTAGGAAGTGATGTTCTCTGAAAGATGAGGAGCCCAACCCAATGATCTCAGAGGCAAAGAGGTAATTCCATTTAGCAGATAATTACTGAAAGCATACTTGGTACAAATGTAATACTGGGGACAGTGGAGAGACAAAAGGCCAGTAAGACAAGTGCCTGCCTTCAAACGCCTAACAGTCTGTAGGGGACTTGAAATGCACCCACCAGCACTAAGAAAGGCACAGACTGCAGGAGAAAAAGTAAAATAACTGGACTGGAAGGAGGAAGGATGTCACTCAGCTGCCTTCTCTGGTGCATCCTGCTCCTCTTTCTCCCTCCCGCCTCCAGCCCTTGCCCTGAGCTCCCCAGGGACAATAGGGAAGCAGCTCTGGATGGGGCTGGAAGGATTCTCCTGTCTGCTTCCCAGCACACAGTTGTCTTGCTTTGACTTTGCTCTATGGAAAATAAATCACGGCCCCTCGCTTCCCAGTGACTGTCCCCAGGGAGCTGAGACCTCATCTCCTCCCTGGAGCCTGCCCATAACATGGGATTGTCAGGTACAAAGAGGAAATCTTCAGAGGCCCACACCCCACTTGGAGAGCCAGGAGGGTCAAGGGGAATAATTGCTAACAGTTGAATGTGAGCGACTGCAGTGGGGTTGGAAGGGAAAGGTTTCAGGAAGGGAAGAAAGAAAAAGAGGAAAAGAAAAGCCCTCACTGCCCACCCCCCAACCTCCATCGTCTGTGCACAGAACTGCATGGTGGTCTGGGTCCTTGTAGAACATTTGTGTGCCGGACAATAGCACAGCCTGGCTTCAGATCATCAGCTGCTGGTTTCTGGTTCGCTCTCCCTTTATGTGAGTGCACAATGCAAGCCTTCAGTCACAGTGACTCTTGAGAAATACATCTGGTTTTTTCTTTCAGACGCTCTGAAAAGGTCAGCCTGTTCATTTCTTAGACGCGAGACACCACGTATGTTTTTTTTTTCTCTCTCTCTCTGAACTGGAAAGACAGACCTACACCTTTTCTTGCCTCCTGGTACATAATTAGACATGGTACAGATCTAGAAGCCAGCCTTCCCATCCTCTGCACTTTTTCAGAGATGTAGAGCCCAGCGTCTTTGGTTGCTGAAGTCTTGCTCTGATCACAAAGGCTCCACACAGTCCGCTGCCTCCCCTGGCTGGGTACCCTGGGAGACTCTGCTGGTTGTTTTGTTAATTATGACTACTCCCCCAGTCTGCTTCCCCAACACAAGGCATGACCAATGATGCTGTCTCTGGCAGAAGGAAGGTTTGAGAATTTCTGCGCAAAACACACACTACATACACACCAAAAATCCCCACATTTTAATCATTTTCACTCCAGTGATGGTAAAGATTCTTCATGCGCATTGTAACATAATAATAAATGTGCCCAAGAGGAAAGAATGATCAGCAGCTGGTGTCTGACAAATTATCTCATTCCAGACAGGCAAACAGTCCACAGTAGGGAGAGGCTGGAGCCTGAAGAGGCAATTTGGCACACGACTGGGGTTTCACCTCTCAGATGATGGAGGTCCACATGGCCCACCGCGTCTGGGTCTGGGCCTCCGAGGTTTCCTCTGCCTTTCCTATTCTCTCATCACCTCCCAGAGCTCCTGACAGCCATAGAAAAAGGGATTATTCTCTGGGTTTAGCCAGCTCATCTCTCGCCCCTCCTCCAGGGCACTCATATTCCTACCAGAAGAAACAATTAGGATCCACCCCCTACCATGAGCCCTGATCTTTAAGGCAAGAAGGTGCCATTTCCTCTCCTCCTGCCAGCACCTTGGCCCCCATGGCCTACTCCTATCCTGTGTTCAAACCCATCTAGATCCTTTCTCTCCTTTTCCAAAAGAGAATTAGTTGCCCTGTTTTCCAGAAGCTTCTAGCACCTCTTGGTAGTAGTTTCATTACCCCATTTCCGTGTTATTTATTTTCTATGAGCTTCTTGACAGCAGCTGCCATGTGTTTTTAATGAACTTTGAGTGTAAGGTACCATTTAAGTGCTTTTCTTCTATTAGCTTGTTTAATCCTCATGACCCTAGCAGGGAGGAACTGTCTTTGCTTTACAATGAGGAAACTGAAGATTTATTTATTTTGTATCCTCAGCTCCAGCAGCATCCCTGAAGCAACTTGGGGGTGCTGGAAAAGCCCAGCCTCACCTCTGTTCCTGTCTCCCAGAAGTGTTGTGGGGCAGGCCAGCCCCTCACGGCTCATTTCCATGTAACATGAAATGCCCTAAGTTTACCCTGCCAGGGTATTATTAGGAGGTTGTAACATAAGATGCTTTGGCTCTGTGGTTCCTATCACTAATCTTTTCTGTGAATTTTTCTTGGTGGTTATTTTAATGCCAGTTTCCTTCCAAAATGGATACTTCACTGCCTGCCTCGTTCACACCTATCTCCCCAGTTCCTAGAACACTACTTGCCACCCTGTGGGAGCCCAGTAACTGTTTTGATGAGCATATAATGAGAGAATTGAGCAATAGCAAAATATGAGGACTCAGTCTATGTTTAACCTGGGTCATAACTGCAGCCAATGTCCTGTGAAACGTGGTTCTTGAATAAGATGGCACCCACTGAAAGCTAGAAACGTTTGAACAATTATTCCTCACTTTGCTCACTTAAATGAATAAGCACCAGCCCATCTTGATACTGTTTCCTCTGCTCAAAGTGCCTGTTGATATGAGCGGCAGCATCAGAATAACCCTCCCATCGCTGTGGGATAAAATTGAAGTGGCTTGCAGCTGTCTCTTAAAATAACCTTTCTGATCCAAGTTTAAGAAGCAGGTACTTAACACTACGATTTGGATCCCCACTATGTGCTGGGCAGTTATAGATACTGATTAAATCTCCCCTTGCACAAGTATGCAGATCATGTCTCATTTACTCTCCATGTAAGAGTTGTATTAGTATTTTCATTTTATAGGTGATTAATTTTAATTCTCAAAATGACTATGTAACCTGTCCAAAACTCAAAAGCTTCTGATGAGAAGATAAGAAATGTGATTACCTATGATACATATAAGGAGTCAAATACTAGGGTCAGAATATTATATTCTGTGAAGACTATCAAATGGGAAATATGTAACTCTCACTCACCTAGGCCAACAAGCACAATTAAGAAACCTTGCATTTGTATCTTTACCCTTGAAAAATAGAACAAAAAAAGAAGCATTAAATTGTTGATATTAATAATAATAAGGAAGAATTGAAATTTTCACTAAATCCCCCTTGCCCATAGGTCTGAAGCAAGCAGCTATGATACAAGTGTTTACAAATATCTGAAGCTTAAAACTAGCTCCTACCTTACCCATTCCTTCCATTACACCTAGAAGGAAAATCAAGCACAACTGGATATCTCCAAACAAAATCCAGACAAGTTCCATCTGTAGTGTTGTATCTCACAGCTGAAGACCTAAATCTGGTTTTGATTTTTTATTTGGTAATAGCTTATTTTTAGTTTGCATTTAGAGTACACATATAGAATACTCACAGTACTGTATTATCTCCCATGTTTAAAAATGGCTGCATTTCCTATTTTTGTACTGGAGTCAAGAACCAGAGAAGATAAAAGACAAAGAAAAAATAATTTCTGGTACCCAATTTCTTGATTGATTTAAAGGAAATATGTTCTTAACAGGAAACCAGTGGGACCCAGCTTCTCCACAGCTACAGTCTTTAAATAGTAGCCCTAGAACACAGAAGGAAGAATTGAAATTTTCACTAAATCCCTCCTTGCCTGATTATACTGGCAGCTTGACACATCCTTTTAGGATGGTGGGTTTGCAGAGGTCTTAAAATAATACTGTTTTTTATGCTAGGTTTTGAAAACTGGGCCATCTTTTAAGGAACATGAATGTTGATAAGACATGCAAAATTAACAACTAGGGTCAGCCTGAGTGAAAGTACATTCTATGAGAGGAACAGCTGACTCTTGTAGGCACTCTGATCACTAGAAATTTGTCTGATACAGTTCCAACTTGAGATAGAGAACCATTAAAATCCCTGAAGAAGTTTCTCAAAATGGAGGTTGATGAAGCCAATGGAGGCTCACTGAACATTAAAGAGCTTTTGTTCTATGTAGAATTACTTGGAGCTTATTACTGACTATAATCAATAATATACAAGATATGCAGTGTTATATAATATACCCACAACAGTAAGTTTCTCCTAAGAACCTTCAGTTCCTCCTCTCTAAAACCAAAGCATTTTTGTACAAATATGGCAGCAATGACAACAACAAACGTGAATTTTGTCTGGTCTGCATTCCCTGTGTATACCTTCTTCACCAAGTGGTTGTTTCTGTAGCCATGGGCTACTAACATGGTGTTTCCTCTGGTCCTGAACACAGTTGCTCAAAGCTCATTTGGGACATCTAGATTTTTTCATCAACAACAATCTTAAGACAATTTTCTCTCCAAAACGTCCTCCAGTGTTGTCTAGACTGGCATACTGAATTATATCCTGGAATGGATTTCTCTTTCTGTTTACTGTTAATGGCAACTTGGAACTCCAGTGCTGTCCTACAGGAATATGATCAGAAAGATGCATATGAATCACATGGGCATCTCAGATTTGCTAATAGCCACATTAAAAAAGATTTAAAATAGGCATATAAATAACTTCAATATATGTTAGTTAACTATATAGAATATCAAATTTATGTCAGTATCTAACCAACATACAAAAGTGATTAATGGCATCACTACACTCTTCTTTTCCTATCACAGTAAGACTGTAAAATCCTAGCTCATTTGTACCTGAACTAGTCACGTGTTAGTGGCTGCCATATTGGAAAACACAACACAAATCTATGCTAAGAGATTTATGTTCCAACCATTTCTTATAGAAACAGAGATTTTCATCTTACTCAGTATGAAGGCATCTTTAATTCCCTGATATCAAGTAAGTCCAAAAATGACTCCCTACCCTTCCAGCTAGGAGATGCACCATAACAATCCCTGTGTGTTAAACTCTTTGTCCACTCCAAATCCCTTATATTATTATTATTTTATCAGTGCATTTATAATTGCCATGGTGTATAGAATAATGCAAAAGTATTTTCATCACTAAATAGTATTGTTTGACTTAAGTAGGATTAAAAATATTAAGATAACTGTACATAATAGCATACTCCTACAATCCCAGGACTTGGAAGGCAGAGGCAGGGGGGTAGTTTTAAGTTTGAGGACACCCTGGACTACATAGTCAGTTCACGGCCAGTCTGAACTATATAGTGAGGCCCTGGTCCAAAAGAACAAAAATGTCAAAATAAAAAGGTCTTTTAATTTATGATATAACTTATTGATTTCCTTTGTCCTTGTTTTCCTGTGTGTTGACAATGTTGTCAAGGTTTTTCTTCTGTGGTTAATGAGGTTTCATACCCCCTTCTGTTCCCAGTGGTTGTCACATACAGTCACCTCTCAGCGTAACCTCTGAGGTCCCTTCTGTCCCACTGGAATATCTTCATGTCCATACATAGAGCAGGAATGAAGAATGATATAAACCTGGGCTGAGGGACATTGACAGGAGAGGTGGCAGGAAATAGGAAAGAAAAGAAAAGTATTCGATAGGGTGGGATAAGAGAAAGAAAAGAGAAGAGGGTCGTATGTGGGAAGCATAAAAATTGCTGGAGATTTCAGAGAGAACAGTGTTCTAAAGCTAGTGAGACAATCAAAACATACGAATTGTAAAGGTTAAGTGAAATGTTTATTTTATTCCTTTTTCTTCTTCAGTCAGCCTGACTGAATACGATTAGCAGGCACACTGCACTCACTGCATACTAAAATTAGATGTTGGTTCATCTTCTCACTAACAGCATTAGTGCACAGAGGCCTCTGACACATGAAGGCCTTTTCACCAGGCTCAGTCCCTTGCACAGCTTTCCCCACAGCTGTGTGCTAGACGCAAGTGTGAGGCTTTGATTCAACTGATGTGCTGCACAAGTCAGCCCCTCTGGTGGGATGGGGTGAAAAGCACAGCACATTAGAGCCATTAGAACCGAGGTCCAGTCTTGGCAGTCCGCCGTCTGAGGTTATAGGTTTGGGCATTTCCACTGGCCTCACCTAGGTGTCATTTCTCCATCTGCCAAAGGGAACTGTATATTTCTCCTTTAACCGACTTTTAAACATTTAGGTGAAAATATGACAATGTAAATGAAGCACTTACAACTGCTCTCCTAACACAGAAGGACTGACACAATTGTGTTTCTGTTAATCATTATATCTAAAAGTTTGCTAAGCTGTTTCCAGTGTAGATACAGAGAGACTGAGGCTCAGACACACCACACGGGCTCATCTGGCATTTTCCAGAGACCAGTGATATGAGACGGAAATCTAGTCCACTACCTTCTGTGTCCCCAAACCTTGTTGTTTTTCTGGGAAGGATGCTCTTCACTCCAGCCTCATTCTAATATCTTAGCCATTCAACCGTAAGAAAGAGAACACCAAAAAATAATTTTTCAGAATTAAAACCAAAAAAAATCTATCTTTAAATAATCACTCTTTGAAAAATTGGTGTCAGAATAATTTTCTTTCCAAAATTGCTCCTTCATCTCTATCAATTATGTATATTACTTTGCTACTACTTATAAAAGCTGAACTACTTGGAATTTCTTGGCCTAAAAATGAGTAAAACATTTGTCCTTGGGTATTTTCCTTTACTAAGCATACTTGTAGCAAGGATATATGGATTTTTCACTTGCTAAATACTCTCACAAATAAAATACTTCTCTAATAAATTAGTTTTCAGAAATAATTACCTTCTCATTTATACCATGCATATACAAAGTCAAGGACCAAGTTTATGTCCACACCACTGTGTATAAAAGTGGGTGATACTGCTTAAATATATGTCCCTCATACTCCCCCCATTTGGTGACAGTAATGACAATACTACTATGGTTCACAACAGGTCTAATCACTAGAAATGTTTCCAGCTGTGAGACCTTGTGCCTATCACATTTTTAAATTTCAACATCAGTATAGTAGAAATAATATCACCTACACTGCACAGTTATTGGGAGAAATAAATAATTTTCAGATAACAGTTTAAAGAATTTCACAGTGCTATGGAAATGTTGTATTTTCCTCATTATAATTTTTTCAAGGTTTAGCTCTATGAAAAAAGTACTCAATCTGAGCTACTTCTAACCGAGGATCAGTCCTCCTTGTGTTGATCACTGCTAAAGAAGGATAGAAGCCTTTGGCAGTAAAGAAAGTGGGAATCTAAAAGGTTGGAGGAGCCAGGCATAGAGGTGTGACCTGTGATTCTCAATATTTAAGGATGATCTAGTCGATCTCTTCATTTCTCAGTGTGAAGACGCAGGGCCTTCTTTTCAGCCCTGTAAGAAAAATAAGATGAAACTCAACTAGAGGAAATGCCACAGTCATTTTCTGCCTAGCCTTTTTCTCACACTGTACTGCCTCATTTACGAGGATCAAATGTCACATTATCTGGGTAATGGCAAGACACTTGGGATATGCAGCACCAGAGAGGTCATTTAATGATTCTCCAAGATGGAAAGGTACAATTGGCTCTGTCATGAGACTACCATATTTTCCTCTATAAAATTCCCCAAGTATCCATTGTCTTCTGCAAAACCCCAGGTGATAACATACTTGACTTAGTGTCCATCTAGGCCCTTCTGATTAGGTTTCCAATTACATTTTTTTAGTATGGATGTGTCTCTGTTTTAAGCCTGTTTACCCTTTCTCCTCTGTGGCTGAGGCCCAGGCTACCAAGGTGGACCTACCAGCCAATATGTTCATTAGATAGCAACCATTACATACAAGATCAGAGCTGGTCTCAGGGATAACCTGGGCAATAAAAATGTGCAAAGCTTGTAGGATAGGATAAGTATTAAAGTCAGGGCAAAATTAGTTATGTTGCCATAAAAGTTCTCAAAGTCCTTGTGTGAGTGAAACAAGAGGTTCAAACATAGTCTGTAGCTAGAAAAAACTTCTCCTGGGATGAAGGACTGACCAGGAGCTGAAGGATCAGAAGACTTTGGTCCAATAAATTCAGATAAGTGTGAAGAAAAGGGTCCCAGCTCAAGGACTGTCTTTAGTTCTTTGATAAAAGTCCTGAAGGGAAAAAAAGCCAGATTATTACTGGCAATATAACTAAATAAGGTGTCAAGTGTACAAAACATGGGAAAGACACAGAACTGCAGCTACACTACACATTATGCAAGTAAGAAGACTTAGACCTTAGTCTTTCAAGTATATCCTCACCCTCTCTAAAATAGATTACCTAAAAAGATCGCAAGTGTTAAAAACTTCAATTTTATGAGAGAGTTTATAGGTACAAATTCTGGCTCACATGCACAAAATGTTTTCTTTTCTTTTTGGTACCGGGAATCAAACTCATGACCTCACAATTGCCAGGCACTTATGCCACTGAGCTAAACCCCTGGCCCTCACATGCACAAATTTTTAAGAATGAAAATTAAATCCAAAAGTTATGAAGACTTTCTCTGTGTGAAAGTTAAACTTTAAAGGGTTTCTTTTTAATCTTAAAATTGTCTGCTCAAATTTCAATTAGGACTTTAGAAGTTGAATCAGTGTAATCAATACTTTTGTGGCCTCGGTGAAAGAAATAGGTATTTTGTGAATTGTTGGACACTCTTATGATATGTCTCAACAAATTTTATCAGTATTAGTAGTGCGCTAGTTTTCCCATTACTGGTACACAACATAAAACACCCACATTTTAAGGGAAAAGAGATTTAATTTGGCTCCTTGGTTTCAGGAGATTCCATCCATAGTTAGCTGGCTCCAAGACAGCATTGCGGTGGAAGGACATGGAAAAGCAAGATGCTTAGTTTATGGTGGGGAGGAAGCAGAAATAGGCAAAAGTTTGAGAGAGAAAGTGATAAGGAGCCAGACAGAGACACCAGTGTCACATCTGTATGACCTATGCAGACATACTCAGAAGTATGCTTTACTAACCCTCTGGGTAGCTCCCAAGCTCATCAAGTTGACAATCTTCCTTAAGCATCACATCCCACCCTTTGTCAACTCGATACACAAACACATCTCCTTAAACCATAAATCTCTAAGTAAACACAAGGTCAGAATTCTGCCTAACAGATAAAACTATCCCACATGAAATTGAAATCTCAACATTTCTCAGAAGTAATGCCTTGCCCAAATTCTCAAAGGCTTTAACATTTTTTTTTAAAGTCTAAATCAGGGGCTGGGGATTTAGCTCAGTGGCATAAGCGCCTGCCTTGCAAGCAGGCAGTCGTGAGTTTGATCCCTGGTACCAATAAAAAGGAAAAAGACAAAAAAAATAGAATTAAAAGTCTAAATCAAAATATCTTTTGAGATTCAAGGCAAACTCTTAGCTATGAACCCTAATTTTAAAAAATGAGAGACAAGTGTGTAATTTTAAGGTACAGTGATAGAGGGCAAACATTCCCATTCCAAAACAAAAGAATAGAGGAATAGAAAATAATCAGACCAAAGCAATACTGCAACCCAGCAGTGCAAACATTAAATCTTTAATTTCGTGTACAACCAGTGCCTATAATGGTGCGCTATAAGTTCCAGAGGGGTAAGGTTCCTGACCCAATCTGTTTGGTCTTGCTAGCTTCAGCCAACATGGCTCCTTTCTTGAGCTGGCTATGCTCTTAGCTGGTGGTTTTCCTCAGCAAGCATTCTACATTGTTGGCATCTACTTCCAGGGTCTTCACTGCACCTTTGGCTTCATTCTCACAGCTTTACAAACTGCCCTTCAGAATCTTCTTGTTTGGCCTCCCAGACCTTCACTGAAATATGACTGGAAGCCTTCATGATACCACAATTCTTGCAGATTGAATGGTTGTTATAACCAGTGTTACATGGATTATGCTAAGATCTACCACCAAAAGAAGTAGCCAGACTCCCCTGCAGCAGCCTCTGAGTGTTTGAATGGCTGAACACAATGAAATGAATCCAAGGGAATCAATTCTCTAAGTGGTGCGTCTCCAATGGAAAGTCCCAGAATTTTCTTTTCAAATTAAAAATTTATATTTTTGCTCCTTTGAGGTTGCTATGGGTGGCATCTAGTTGATTGCTGAGGTGCCCTCATGGAAGAGATGTTCAATCTATCTTGTGGTTTCAGGAATTTTAGTCCATGATTGCCTTGTCCAAGGAAGAAGGATATGATGGCATGGTATGGTGGGACAAAGATACTTAGTTCATTGCAGATGGGAAACTGGGCAGTGAAAGTGTGAGAGAAAAGAGTGAGATCAAGTAGAATAAATGAACACCTCATTATGTACCCAGATACACTCAGAAGTGTGCTCTACCCTCTGAGCAGCTCCTAATCCTATCAAGTCGACAATCCACTTTGACTACCACAGTTGGAAAATATATAGCTGCTACAATGAGATGAAAGAATGGCAATATAAGATGCTTTTGGAAAGGCCAGAAATAGTTTGAATGTGTAAAATAAAGCAGCCTAGCAAGTGCCTGGTTGGCAAACGTGAGGTCGTGAGTTTGATCCCCGGCACTAAATAAATAAATAAATAAATAAAGCAGCCTAAATAAGGTATTTATCCTTTGTTATAAAAACAACATTCGTATTCTTCCCTCTTTTTCTTTAAAAAGCCTGTATTTTGAAAGTTTGCTGGTCGACATGACAATATTCAAGAGGCAGTAAAGCTGAATGACTGCAAAGTAGTTACATATTTTCTGTGAATCTTTGTCTACAACCGGTACTCTTAGTAGCTGGAGAACTAAATGACTTAACTTGTATAAAGCTTTGTCAATAGTGTATGGAACAGAACAAGTGATGTGAAGACTTTATTGCCATACTGGGCCAAACCAATGACTTGACTCCTAGTTTTCCTGTAGCTGTTGAATCTGTGTCAGTTCAGGTCTTCTGGGATTGAGTAGGCAGGAGGACCCTCAGGCCACCATTTCCATCTGATAAAGTCTCAGAGGATCATGGGAAAGCTGTGGAAGAGATTTCCTGGGGAGACATGTTCAGCCCTACTACTGCAAACGTGGTGAGTCACTAGCCAGAGGCTACCCAAGAAGAGGACAGCATCAGCGCCAGCACTGTACACTTCATAGATAGCAAGTTCTTTTCTGAAAAGAGCCTATTCTGTCTGAATTTTTGTGTCTTCCCCCAAATTCATTTGTTAAAATCCTGACTCTCAAGAGAAATTAATCAAATTAAGGCCTTGGAAAGAGGAATGATTATTTTATAAGACTCCTGAGTAGGATTGCTGTCCTTCAGGCTGGGGCTCAGGAAATTTGTCCTTCTCTTTTATTGTGTGAAGACACCACAAAAATTCACCATACATATAGCAAGAAATGGATCTTCATCAAACACCAAATCTGTCAGCACCTTCATTGTGTACTTCACAGCCCCTAGAACTTTGAGAAATAAATTTTTTGTATTTTTGAGACAAGGCTTTGTTATATGGTTCAGGCTGGTCTTGAACTCATTTTGTAGTGCAGAACTCAAACTCACAAAAATTCTCCTGCCTCAGCCTCCTGAGTGCTGGAATCACAGGTGTCTGCCAACATGCCTGGCCTGAGAAATAAATTTTTGATATTTATACAGTACAGTATTATAGCTTTCTGTGCAAACCAAGGCAAAGTCCACAAAAGTCACATATGGCTACCACAGCTCCTCACTCCTTGAGTAGGTCTTCCCAGATCTATGATACTACTTTTCATCTCCAGACCCTTGGTTGTATCAGATTCTTGGCCTTTCTGATCTACTTGCCTAATCTGACCTCTCCCTGATAGTCCTCCTAACTTCACTGTATCCATGGCAACTGCTTCAAATTAAATCTTCTTGCCTTCATGTACATTCCTGCCCTAAGATCTCTTATTATGGGCACCAAGAGCCTTGTTTTTGCAACTTGCAGCAGCATTTTAGAGAGCTGAGAGTGGTCTTGTGAGAATCATGTAGTAGAAGACAACCAACATCAAATTGACAGAATTGGGTTATAAAATTGGTTTTATAATTTACCATGCCAAATACTAAACCCTATTAAGACTACATTTCTCTGACTGGAACTCATACCAAAGTTTAGGACTATGGTAAGGATTGGATGAGAAATGTATGCGTGATATTCCTCAGCACAATGATGAGCACATAGCAATTGCTCAATAAATAATGTTTTCCTTCTTTTTCTTTCTGGTATTCATTCATCTCC
Source organism: Cavia porcellus (assembly GCF_034190915.1). Classification (NCBI taxonomy): domain Eukaryota; kingdom Metazoa; phylum Chordata; class Mammalia; order Rodentia; family Caviidae; genus Cavia; species Cavia porcellus. The sequence continues at coordinate 181,509,112 of NW_026947484.1, read as the reverse complement.
AAGTGCATAACTTTCATTTTCCTCCTGAATTCAAAGTGCTGTCATCATTTTACAGTACTCCTCTGACAGATTTCCAATGCATAGTAACCTTAAAGAGGTTATTTCCAATGTACAGTGCAATGTCTATTCCACACTTCAGTGATATGAACACTCTAAAATAGGTAATGATTACTCACTAAAATCCATCTTCGATGACATTCATTAAACCTAAATAATGCCCAGGCTCTTCAGTATGGCCTTTATGGTGAAGTTCTTTCTATTTGGATTTCTCTTCCTCCCACACTTTTCCTGGCTCTACTGTTCATTTTTCTGTCATTCCCACATATTTGTCTACTCTCACCTCCTAATTTAAGTCTCCACAGTACCCTTCCCATGTACTCTGTTCTTTGTCTTTATAGAACTTATCACACCTTATAAGTTCACACTTATTCCCTGGGTTAAAGTTGCCTTCCTGCCCAATGGACTACACACAGCTGGTGAGCCACAGTGTACTGTGTGGGGCACAGGAAAGACCCACCCAGCAACTACAACCATCTGAGGAGCCTAGGTGTACCACAAAGGGCCAACAAAAGGCCTGCTCATGATCAAAATTGCCCTGGGGTATGTCAGGGTGAAGCATGGGAGCTAGGGAAGAACTGCTCAGTGAGCCCAGACAACCAGAGAGCCTCAGTGCACCACATGGGGTCTGGGAAAGACCCACCTGGTGACTCTCACCCAGCTGAAGAGCCTAGGTGAATTGTGTGGGGCCAAGGAATGGCCTGATCTATGATCCAAACCACAAGGGAGCATCAGGGTGCAGTGCAAGACACAGAAAAGACCCACTCAGTGACCCCAGCCAGCCAAGGAACCTTGGTGCACCACATGGGACCTGAAAAAGGTCTGCCCATTGATCACCACCCAGCTGGGAAGACTCCCTCCTAGATTGGCTCTGAATACCAACTTAGGAAGCAGCTGGGACTGAGCATTTGACCTCTATGGAGGAACACAAGAAAATAACAAAATGAAGGAGTGAAATGCAATCTCAAACTTCCAGCCCATCCCACACAAGTCCACGAGACATGGACATAGAAGGAAGTGTAAATCACACATCTGAAATTTCTGAAATCACAGTAACTAAAGTACAGAAACAACTCCATGAAGCTTAAGGGAAATCAGATCAGAAATAATCTCCCAAGTAAAGCAAGAAATGATAAGCATAAAGAAAGAAATGCTGAGCATATCCAAAGAAGACATAGTTTAAAAAAATAAATAAACATTGGAAAATGATGGAAACCTTGAATGAAATATATTTAAAGGTACTAGAATGTCTAAAACACATTCAAAGAGATATTCAGGAAATCAAAAATGCCACCAAAAGCTGGCAAAGCTGCATGAATGAATGCAAAGATAGACTCTCAGACTTGAAAGGCAAGGTTGCAACTAGCAATCAGGAAAGGAAAGATCTTTTAAAAGTAACAAGGAACCAGGAAATAACAATTGAACTGTTGCAAGATGATGCAAAGAAAAACTATGTAAGATTGATGGATGTAAACAAAAAAGAAGTTAACACAAATGAAATTAAAAGACTATTCATAGAAGTAACAGCAGAAAATTTGCCAACTATGGAAAAAGAAAGTAACATACAGATAAGTGAAGCATATAGAACTCCAATTAGCTGTGAAACTATCTTTCAAAATCGATAAAGAAATATAATGCCACCATGAAAAAGAACAACTGAAGAAGTTTATGACCAGCAAACTAACCCTACAAAGAGTATTAAAAGATTGTCTAGATTTTCTAGACTAAAAGGACTACAATTTCAAGGACACCAACAGAAAAAAGCCATCAAAGAGGACAAACAAACAGAGGGGAAAAGTAAAGAACCAACAGCAAAAAGATAACATGACAAGAATAAATTAATATATATCAGTGATAACCATGCATGTAAATGGCCTCAGTTATCAGTTAAAATAAACAGATTGGCACAATGGATCAACAAAGAAAATCCAACCATATGCTGTATACAAGAAACTCATCTAACTCAAAAAGAAATTCATAAACTGAAAATCAAAGGATGGAAAACAATTCTTTATGCAACAGGAACCCAGAAAAAATCAAGGGTAGCCGTTCTGTTGGCAGACAATGTAAACTTCAAACCAAGAATGGTCAAAAGAGATGAAGAAGGTCATTACATACTGGTAGTAGAAAACTTCAAAAGGAAGAGTTAACAATCTTAAACATATGTGCACCAAAAACAGGGGCATCCAACTATATAAGACAAGTGTTAATAGGTATGAAAAATCAAATAAGCAATAACACAATTGTATGGAAGTACTTAGCACCCCACTATCACAAAAGAGCAGGTCAACTAGACAAAAAATCAGCAAAGAAATATCACAACTCAATTGCTCTTGTGAACAAATGGACTTAATAGATGTTTCCAGTGTTGTACCCAACAACATCAGAATACACACTCTTCTCAGCTTCACATGGGATAGTCTTTAAAATAGACCATATATTCACCCATAGAACATGCTTACGTAAATGCAAAGGAATTGAAATTATCCCACACTTATTATCTGATGATAGCACCATGAAGTTGGAAATTAATAACAAAAGAAAGCACAAAAGCTCCATAAAAATATGGAAATTAAGTAATACCCTCTTGAATAATCAATGGGTCACCGAGGAAATTAAAGAAGAAATCAAACAATATCTATGAGCAAATAAAAGTGCAAATTTAACTTACTGGAATCTGTGGGATGCAATGAAAACAGTTCTCAGAGGAAAATTTATTGCAGTGAATTCTCACATCAGGAAAACAGAATGAGGACAAATAACCTGATTCTAGACCTTGGACTTCCAGAAAAAGAAGAACAAGTCAAGTCCAAAGCCCAAAGAAGGCAGGAAATTATATAAAACAGAGCAGAAATTAACACAGTTGAAACTAAGAAAATAACACAATGAATTAACAAACCAAAAAGTTGGCTCTTCGAAAGAATGAACAATACCCTAGTCGATTTTAGCCAAAAAGAAAACAAAATCTCAAATTCATGCAATAAGGAAGGAAAATGGTGAAATCATCACAGATCCTATGGAAATACAGAAGATCATCAACACTTACTTTGAAAAACTTTAGTAGGTTCAGTAACACAGAAGAAATGGATAGATTCCTAAAAAAAAAAAAAAATGTATGAATTACCAAAGCTGAATCAAGAAGGTGTAAAACTTTTGAATAACACAATTTCAGTTAATGAAATTGAAAATGTAATTAGAAATTTATCAACAAAGAAGAGCTCAGGTCCTGATACATTCACAGCTGAACTCAACAAGAAATTTACAGAAGACAATGTCAACACTCCTCAAACACCTCAATGAAATTAAAAGGGAAGGAAGTCTCCTTCGCTAATTCCTGGAAGCAAGTATTAACCTAATTCCAAAACCAGAGGAAGACCCAACAAAGAAGAAAACTACACACCAATCTCTTTAATGAGCATAGATGCAAAAATCTTCAATAAAACAGTGGCAACCAGAATGCAGAATCATCAAGAAGATTAAACACCAAACCAAGTGGGATTCATCCCCAGAAATGCGATAATGGTTCAACATATGCAAATCATGAAAATACACCATATCAAAAGAGCCAAAGACAAAAATCACATGATCATCTTAATAGATGAAGAAAAAAAGTTGAAAAAACACAACATTCATTCATGATAAAAAAAAAACTCTATGGATAATCAGAATATATGGCTTTTATCTCAATCTGATAAAAGCCATATAACAACAGCTAACATCTTTCTAAATGGATAAAAACTGAAAGCTTTCAACCTAAAATCAAGAACAAGACAAGGATGTCCATTATCATCCTCCTATCATATAGTTCTGAAAACATTACACAGAGAAATTAGACAAGAGAGGGAAATAAAAAAATAAGGATAGGAGAGGAAGAGGTTAAATTATAATTACTTGCTGATGACATAATACTCTACATAGAAGATCCCCAAAACTCCACCAAAACACATAGAGATTTAATATCTAAATTTGGTAGTGTAGTGGGGTAGAGATGTAACACTCAAAATCAATAGCATTTCTATACACAAACAACAAGCACACAGAATGAGGAAAGAACATCCTTGACAATATCACTGAAAAAACTGAAATACTAAGGAATCCAACAAAGGAAGTAAGAGATCTATATATTGAAAAATACTGTACTCTGAAAAAAGGAATAAAAGAGGATGTCAGAAAATGGAAAGATATTTCTTGTTCATGGATAAGAAGAACAAACATTGTGAAAATGGCCATACTCCCAAAATTGTTTTGCAGATTTATAGCAATTCCAATAAAAAAATACCATTAATGTACCTTAAAGATCTACAAAAAAATCATTCCTAAAATTCATCTGGAACCAGAAGAGACCTACAACAGCAGAAACAATTCTGGACTACAAAGGCAAGGCAGGAGGAATCGTAATCCCTGACTTGAAATTATACTATAAACTATTGTGATAAAATCAGCATGGTACTGGCAAAAAAAAAAAAAAACAAACAAATATGCAGATCAATGGACTAGATTAGAAGATACAGTTACAAATACAAACACATTCAGCCTCCTTATCTTTGACAAAGGGACCAAACATGTTCACCGGAAAAATGACAACCTCTTTAACAAATGGTGCTGGAAAAACTGGCTTTCCATATGCCAAAAACTAAAACTAGACCTATGTCTATCACCATGCACTAAACTAAAGTCAAAATAGATCAAAGATCTAAATATTAAAACAGAAACACTAAATCTGCTGTTGGACAAAGTAGGTAAAAATCTTCAAGACATAAGAGTATACAGAAAGTTCATGAATATAAACCAAACTGCACAGGACATACTTCCCAGAATCAACTGGAATCTCATCTTATCAAAATGATTTTTCATGTCAAAAGAAATCACCAACAGAGTGAAAAGAAAACCCATGAATTGGGAAAAAATCTTAACCAATTTCCCTCAGACAAAGGACTCCTATCTAGAATGTATAAAGAGTTAAAAAAAAAAGGCCCCCCAAATACAAAGACCTAAACAAAAAGTGGGCATCTGAGATGAACACACACTTCTCAGATGATGAAATACAAATGGCAAATAAATATATGACAAAATGTTCAACATCATTGGTCATTAGAGAAATTCAAATTAAAACAACATTAAGATACCACTTCATTCCAGAAAGAATGGTTATCATTAAGAAAGTAGCCATTAACAAATGCTGGGGGCGCTGTGAGGAAAAAGAAACCTTCTCTACTCTTGGTGCCAGTGTAGACTGATAAACCACTGTGTAAATCAGTGTGGATATTCCTCAAAAAACTAGGATTAGAGGTCCCACCTGACCCAGATATTCCCCTTCTGGGTACTTTACCAGAAGAATTAAAAACATCATACCAAATGCATCAATATACATGCAACTCATGTTCATAGCTGCACAATGTGTAATAACCAGATCTTACAAACAACCCAAATGCACATCAACTGAAGAATGGATAAAAAGATGTGATATTTTTATATAATGGAATACTATTCAATGATAAATAATGATAAACTAAGGCTTTTGTAAGTAAATGATGCAACTGGAAACCACACTCATAAGTGAAATAAATCAGACTTGCATGTATAAACACCATATTGTCACACTAGTGTAAGACACTGAAAGAGTAAATAAGATCCAAAAGTTACAATAGATATAGTAAAAATGAAAAACGCTGCTCAATGGAAAATTAAATTGTTTGATTAATCTTGCATGCTTGTATATGGTAACCTGAGCAACAATTTTGAAGATAACAATATGTGATATAATACCCATTGTTAAATTCCTATAATCTTGTTTTGAAATCCTAGACCACTATTATTTTTTGTTGCCATTTTGCTTTTGCTGTTTTTGATTGTTTGTTCGCTTCTTGATTTTTCTGGGGTTTTTTCCCTTTAAAATAAAAAAAAAGGTTAAAATTGTTTAATGTCTATTTTCCCCAAAGACATTAAACATCAGAAAGACAGGAACTGAAACCTGTCTGGAGCAGTCAGTATAGAATAGACAAATCAATAATACTGTGGAATGAATGCATGATTTGCCTTCCTCCATTTGAACCAAGATTGCACTCACGTTTTTTTGGCAAGTTCATCTCATTGTTGATTCCTATTCAGCAGCGTGTTCATCATCGTTCTTAAGGTTTAATCATACCTGCTGCAACTAAGTTAAATGAGTTGTGGAGCTATGTTATGTGTGTACATATACATACATATGCATCTGTAACTTGAGCAAAGTCACATGGTTGGAAGAATAATGGGCTTTAGATTCAGCAAAAGGGGATATTATGAGAGTGTTTGGGTGTGCATGTTTGTTTAGATGTATGTATAAGAATAAATGACATACTGACAAAGTCCCTTGGGTCTTTGTGAGACACTGGATATTTCATGGTCAAAGATGTGATGAATTAACAATGGTTTTATTTATAATTCAGGAGTTGGGTCATGATCAGGCAAACAGAACCAGAGTAGGGAGTTCACAAGGAATATCCCAAAGCTCCAGTCTACTGTGCAGTCTGAGCCCTAGCAAACCACAAAACTCGTCATAAAGACCCCAAAAGAGGCTTCATAGTCAGTACTGATCCTGTGAAAAATGAACACTGATGAAAGGTATTAGAGAGTAGCAGTCATATCTATAATGAAGTAACACCCCATTGAGAAAGCTCCTGCAGTGAAGGAACAAGGGGAATCTGTGATGTTGGGTTGGCATTTATACTAGTAATCTGTGCTGGTAGAAGGTGACAAGTTGTTATAATAATCATGAATTTGTTAATGGACAAATTGCTCTCAACTCCTATAGAGTGGAACTGAACTGTAGGGCATGTCACAACACTGATGTCAGAGGATCCACAGATGGAGTAGAGAAGTAGTCAAGAAGGGAGAGGAAAATGAAAGATAAAAGAAGAATATCCAAATGCAAGAGTTGGTTGATCTCTTCAGTATCATAGAAAAAATTAACAGGGTACACCTTAAAATAAGCACTCACGATGTAAAGATAAATTTCGCCCTGATCTTGTTTAGAGCAATTTTAGAGAACAAGGGGCAGAGCCTTCAGTTTGGTGAGTGATGGCTAAGTGGGAAGTAAGGATGTAAAATGGGATTAACTTAATACCAAATGGGAACAACCCCAGGAATTATGAATCCAACTAACCATGGACAGAAACCGTGAGCCCCCCAAACCTTCCCTCCTTTATTTGTCTCAGGTATTTCATCACAGCAACAGAAAACTGACTAACACAGTGGAAATTACGAACAATTGGGAAACTCATATATCACTGGTGGGAAGGTGAATGGTATAGATGCTTTGTCTGGTAACTCTTCCAAATGTTAAGCATAATCATTACAATATAAAAGTCAGTGTATATTACAGGACACATGTACACCTATATTTAGAGTAGCACAACTCATAATAGCTAAACTTGGAAATGACCCATTGACCATCAGCAAATGAATGAATGAAGAAAATGTACTTACTAGCTAGTATTTTACAATCACAAACATTTTCAATTTTTATAAATGCACTATTCATTTGTTTACTTTTTTAGCTGGTCATGCTTTTGGTGCCATGTCTAGAAAGATTTACTTAAAAAGGTCTTGAAGATTTACCAATGTTTTTCCCTAAGAGTTTAATAACATTTCCTTTTACATTTACCTTTGTTGCCCACTCAGAATTAAGTTTAATATATGGTATGATATTCTTTTGCTTGTATACATAAGGAAGTTCTATTCTGACACTAAGAAATATAAATTTGAGGCATTCACAGATAGATGGATGAAACAAGACTGTAACATTAGGTGAAGTAAGTCTGAGACACATGCTAAAATATTGTATGATTTCTTTTTCATATTATATATATTATATACATGTTCTACATACATATATATATATATATATATAGAGAGAGAGAGAGAGGTAGATAAATAGAAAATTTAGAAGAGAGATGGAGGGAAGGAGAAGGGGAGGGCAGGGAGAGGGGGTGGGAAAAAATTAAATGCAAAAACATGATGAAAATAAAGTTCCTGAAAATGGGAAGGGCATCAAGAGTTCAAGGAAGCAAGAAAGGAGGGGAATAAAACAAGAACAATAAATAACAATAACAATAAAACAAGAATTAAAATATATTACGTACACGTACTAACTCCCCATGATAAATGCAATCATTATGTATTTCAAACATGTACTAATAAAAAATTAAAGAGTTACAAGATGATCCAACAGGTCAATTCAGATACACAGCCAAACGGCATAGAAACATGTTCACACAAAACTTGTTCATGAGTATTCATACCAGCATTATTCATAATAACTCCAAAGTGAAGCAACAGAAGTGTTCAGCTGATTAATAGATAACCAAAGTGTTATAATTCATTCAGGCACACAAAGGAAGGAAGTGCTGGTGCATGTTACAGCATGGAGGAACCTTGAAAACATTATGTTAAATGACAGAACCAGACAGAAGAGGCCAGAGAATACATCATTCAGTATACACAAATAGCCAGAATAGGCAAATCCAAAGAGGCACGGGAAATTAATGAGCATCTGGGACAAACAAAAGTAAGAAGTTTGAAGTGTAATAGTTAAAAAAATGGACTTTTTTTAAAAGGAGGAGACTAAAATGAGGAAAATGTTTTAGAGTTTGAAAGAGGAGCCAGTGGCTGCATGACTGTGGTTTCATATCATGCATATATGTGAATTATATTTCAATTAAAAATGTAAAATTGAAGGAGAACCGAACAAAAGGAATAAAAAGAGAGAGGAGATGGAACTAAAGGGTAGAGGAGGAGAAAGTGAGACAAAGAGCAGGAAAAAGAGGAAGAGGAGGAAGAAGAAAGTCATGGGAACTGGCTAATGATTTCCCAGAACTCAGAAAAGTGACCGGGAGGTCATGTGACCATTTTGGCAACCAAGATTAGGTTCCTCATCCTCCAGATCTCACACTCCTAAGTCACCCTCGGCAGCTGTACCACCATTGCTAACACTGACACCACCTCCAGAACAATAGCTGCTACATGTTTAGAAAGATATATTTGGTCATGTGCCACGACCAGGTGATATACACCAGACAGACTGTTTATTTAAATTATAATGCAAAGCTAGAAGGGATTTTAAAGGTTATCATTATAGTAAAATAATAACTAATTTTGATATGGCACAAAATCTTGATCTGGCTGCAGTGACCTTTCTTCTGAACTTCTGCAACCTTGAATTTCATCTCTTTGTCACCTTTATTGCCCCCTACTTATCTTGTATACTGTTATTTTCACATCTGGATTATCTTACTGATAGATTAAAAACCCTTCAGGGAAAAATCATCTCTGAAGCCTTGATGCCTGGCACAGAGCCAGCCAGCAGCATCCTGGGCTTAGCTGATGTTGGTGAACAAATCCGTGCATCTACAACCCCATTTGGAACCGAACAAAGCACATATAGAAAGAATTTTACAAAAATAATGTAAGGATGCTGCTTATATAAGCAGCAGAGGACTTTGTAGCCTACGTTCATTCTGACCTTCCTCAAATCAGGTTCATTTTCCCCAGTGACACAGCTTTCAAGCCCATCCTGTGTTGGAACAGGCTGCCGCATATGTTTCTGAACAGTCATGGCATGATATACAACGGAACACTGATCCCTTTACAACACTAGGTAGGTTTTGGAAATGGTACAAAACACTGGCTGGGTTTAACATTTTAACTATTTGGAAGCAGTTGCCTTCCTCTATAGATGTTCTTTGAAATACAGATGAACACCAGAATTCAGAATGCAGATCAGTAATTTCCTTTCTGGATCTCCTGTGGCCACTTCAAGAGCACCCCTCCTGAGGCCACTGCGCACCCCAGTACCAGAGCTCTTCCTGGCTCTGGCAGAGCAGCACTTTCAAGGGAGTCCTGTGGGGAGTGAGTTGTTCAATGGGAAACTAAAGCTTTGTACAGGATTTAAAGAGCCCCAGAGATCTGTAAAGGGCTCCTGCTCCTGATGCCTTCATAGACTTTGGTAGTGTTTCCTTCTCATCCTGTGGAAGACAGAAAATATTTTCTGGAGTTTTCTTTCAGTATGAAAATTAGATTTATATTTGATTTTAAAGAGTCAAATTTAGAATTCTGTAGAAGAATTAAATACATACCCAGTATGTATTTTTGATAACTTTAGAAATCTAATGTATATTAGATTCTGGGAGGAATTATGTTTTGGCAGAATTTGGCTTGCTCATAATATATCACATTTGATATTTTTCTTTAATTACAATAATTAATGCCAGTCACTACCAGTTTTAAAAAAATAGTCCTATAATCTGCCTTTATTTTATTATGATGACTATGAAACTTCATTTTATAGAAGAAATTGAGGCTAAGAGAGGGGTGGTGACATGCCAGGCTCCACTTAGGATTTTATCTTTATTCAGGACCTCACTTTATCCCATTTATATCAGCCATGTGAATACCACACCCTAAGGAAATAAAACATGCTCACTTTCCAAAATTAATACTGATGGGGAAACAAAGCCTCAAGACACAGGGAAGGTGCAGATTATGGATCAGTTGTCTCTTGGTTCAGAATCACATCCTCCTTCTCATTCCAGTGCACATGCCACCCTTCTCCCTGAGTGAATTTACAGATAATAGGAACCCCAGCTCTTGGGTCTGAGATTCAGACAAACATTCTACCAAGGCAAAGGTTCACTGCTTTACATGCTGACATAAAATGGAAATGCTATTACATTGCCGTACGCAAACAACTTTCCAAAACAGTGTAGTGTTTCAAAAGCCATGTACTGAATGGAGACAAGATCTCAGTACAAGCCGTGGGAGCAGGGTGAATTTATGAAGCAGAAAGTATGGGCTGAGGAAGAGATCAGCCCAGTGACAGTTTACTGGCCTTGCCATTCTCTTAAGAGGCACTAATGGTAGTGGACTGGTGCAATGGAAGTAAACCCAGCTTCATTTAAAGCACTAGCATGAAATTGGTTGCAATAAAATTATGCATTAAGTGTGCATTATGTTTAATAAGACTGGATTGTGCTTCCCATGTTTACTCTGTGACTATTGAGGCTGATCCAATTTTCTAAAGTTCTCCAATTGGTTCACGATCGAGTTTCTGGCCAGAAGGTCAAATTTCCCTTGCTGTTATTATATGTCTCTATTACTTTACTATGGCATTTACACTTTATATTCATTACCTTTTTTTCTATCTCCTGAACCTTCTCCATTCCAAAATGTTCCCTGTAGATGGCCGGTTTGACACAAATTAGAACAACCTTGATAGCTGTCAACTGGAGACTATCTGAGAACAAAAGGACATTATTGCAAGCCAGCACTGGAGGTAATTTCATGTGCTTTCTCTGAAGGCTTCTTAATAGCCTTTGAGAAATAATACAATTCAGATCTGCAACCAGGAGACAAAGAGAGGATGTTGGAAAGCCTGGGAAACATGTCACTTGGTCTTTAGATGTCACTGTCCTGGGATTCAAAGTATTATCATTGGAAAATAGAGATATCTAGTGTTTATTTCACTCATGCATATATTCATTAATTCACCTAACTAACAAACACTCATTGGGAACCTACTATGCGCCAGACACTGTGATCGTGATCAGGATGACACACCATGAATGATAGGATCCTGCTATGATTTTATAGTATAATGAGGATAGGAAGTGGGAATGTTAGCACAAAGACGTAATTTTAACACACTGAAATTAATAACTGAGGGAGAATAATTAGTATTTGTGATAGATAATACAGAAGCATTGCATAAAAAGCGAAACAGCTTTGTGGGAAGAAAAAAAGAAATAATAAAAGGCATTCCAGGCAGAGAGGGTGACATATTCAAGACACAGAAATGGGTAAGAGTATGATATATTTAGGCAAACGACGAGTAGATTAAGGGACTCATAAATGTCTGAGGGCTTGGAATGGATATGAAATGGCAGGAAACAAGGCCTGAGCTTGAGAAGGGCTAAATGCAAACCCATCAAAGATTTATGTATTATACCATAGTTTGGAGGAGACATCAAAAATTCTTCCCGAGAAGTTTGATTCTTTTTCACTTCTACATCTAGTTTTACATTGATTGGACTGATTAATAAGTTATCATAATTCTTACCAACCTCAGCATACATTTTTTTTCATATTGAGAACTTTCACAATTTTTCTTCAAAAAGCAACCTAGAACTCCTCTTTTTCATGTCCAAACTGCCAGCTTTATTATCACTACACATTGAAGTCATTCTTAAATAAGTTAATGAATGTGAGCTTACTAGAACACAAGCACTGTGATACTACGATAGCTGATCTGATAATCAAGATGGTTCTTAAGTAACTATGAGATGGTAGCACATGCAGTATGGATAAAGAGATGATTCACACCCTTGGTGGGACAGAATGAGAGGGCAAAATGTTATCAAATACTCTACTTGCAACAGCATATTATTTATAACATGCATTATTTATTTCTAGAATTTTCCATTTAATATGTTTGGACTATAATTAACCACTGGTCTCTGAATCTATGGAAAGTGAAACTGTAAAAAGGGTAACATTCTGTAGCATATTATATCTATATTTATATAGATAACACAGGTTTGACAGTACTCTTCTATGACCCTGTAGAGTACCTAGGGAGTCCAACCATAATGAATTAGTGTATGTCAAGTTCAACCACAATGAGTTAGTATGTATCAATTTTTTCCACTGTAAACAAATATAAAATAGGGAATTCATATGAATATACATGAGTACACACCTTAGGCCTGATACTCTTTTCAGACATAAGATAACAAAGACTACATAGCTCTGATTTTCAGAGTATGAAATATACAAGCTAACTTCTGCATTCATACTAAGTCCATATGTAGGAATATTTTCAGGCCTTCCTCAGAAGTAAAGCTCTCACAGAAAGTATCAGTCTCACTAGATAAAGAAAATATAAATCAAAAATTCAGAGCTACTATAATAGTTACAAAAGCAAGTCAAGGTTCTGGAAGTAAATTGGGCTCTTTGATAAGGAACTACAGAATTCTGCATCGAGTCTTCTTAGGTCTTTGGTCAAATCCGTATGTGAACAGGATAAGATTCTACAAGGACTGGCAGAAAACAGCTACACGCAAGTTGTGAGCTGATCAAAGATCACAGAGGCCACACAATGCTGACAGATACTAAGTTAAAGCTCAATCCCTTCAGACCTCCAAAATTCAAAGATCCAATCCAAAAATGGGCATCTGAGATGAATACGCAATTCTCAGATGAAGAAATGCAAATGGCAAATAAATACATGAAAAAATGCTCATCATCATTGGTCATTAGAGAAATGCAAATTAAAACCACACTGAGATACCATCTCACTCCTGAAAGAATGGCCAGGATCAAGAAAACCGACAACAAATGCTGGAGAGGCTGTGGGGAAAAAGGAACTCTCCTGCACTGCTGGTGGGAGTGTAGACTGGTACAGCCTTTGTGGAGATCTGTCTGGAGATTTCTCAAAAAGTTGGGACTGGAAATCCCATTTATTCCAGCTATTCCACTTCTAGGCATATTCCCAGAAGAACTGAAAGCATCATACCACAGTGATATATGTGCACCTATGTTTATAGCAGCACAATTTGTAATCGCCAGATCTTGGAAACAACCCAAGTGTCCATCTACTGAGGAATGGATAAAAAAGTTGTGGTATTTCTATACAATGGAGTATTATTCAGCTATAAAGAAGGATCACATTGAGATATTTATCAATAAATGGGCGCAGCTTGAGACCATACTCATAAGTGAAATAAATCAATCTCGCATGTGTGAATACCGAATAGTTTCCCTAATGTAAGTAATGATTCAAATATATAAAAATATGTGGTAATCATGATTCCCCATTAGGTGGCCTTGAAGCCTTATAAAGTTTTCACTCATTAATTAGAAAGGCTTTATTCTGGGCTTCTTGATATGAAAATATTTGAAGCTAGAGTATATGAAGTTTTATCCAAATATTTCAAGGAAAAAGACACTATGGTAACTACTATTAAGTCAGGTTATATGGTGGTGAAGTACTAGGTTGTTGAAACAGTCATGCTGTGACCTCTATTGTTATATTGTTATGTCCTGTTTTATCTCAATCTCCCCCTTATTGTTTTAAAAAAATTATTTAGTCATTTCTTATGTTTGTCTTAATTAAAGAAAAAATTCAAAAAATTAGGATATATGAATAGTAACTCTTTTTGATTTCCTATTAACTTGTTTTGAAGTCCTGTAGTACTCCCACGATCTTGTTTTGACTGATTAGACTCTGTTCCATTCTATATGGTAGTATCAAGTTTGAAGACATAGGCAACTACTTTGAAGACAATAAGATTCACTAAGATACCCATTCTGGTTTGACTATTGTCTTCTTTGGAAGTCCTGTAATGTTTACAATGCCTAAGTTTTATTGGTCTTGTTCTCTACTGTTTTGTCCAACTTTATAATATCTAATGAGATAGACAATTCTTTTTAAGGAAACAAGGGACAACGTTGATAACCATTGTTGATAAACTTGTACTCTGTTCTACACCATGTGCTATGTCTATCCTTGGTATTGACTGACAGCTTTGTTTTGCCATATTTGACTGTATTCTCCCCCCCCCAAAAAAAAAGTAATAAGCACTAAGGAGTAATAAAATCCAAAACGTGTAAATTTTGTTGTAAAAAAGAGAGGGGAAAAAAAAGAAAAAGAGCTCTAACGGATATAACAGCAAGTGTGTTTAGGGGTGTTAAATAGCTGACTATATCAATGTTTTTGGATCATTGAACACAGCTGTTTGCAGTCTCCCTGTTTGAATGTCCACCTTGTATTCTTTGATACTGTGATTTGAGTAACTATTTCCAAGATGATAATATGTAATCTACTAACAGGTGATTTCTTACTGTTATGTTTTTTTTGTTTGTTTTGTTTTTTTGTTTTGTTTTGTTTTGTTTTTTTGTAGTTCTGTATTATGTGTACCCTTACACTGCTTTGGTTTGTTTTGTGTTTTTCTCTTTTTCCTCTTAAATAAAAAAAAAAAAAGCTCAATCCCTACAGATTGTCCTCAACGAGCCCCAATGCCACGATTTTAAGTCTTCAGAAATGGCACATGTTGGGTGGGGCTTCTACCATAACCACAGGATAAGAACTATTTTTTAGCCTGCTCTATCTAAATCAAAACCAACCCTTCATAGGACCAATCTGACAGTAAACAAAAAAAGAAAATGAATGATACATATATACAGTTTAAACAATAAAGATTTTTAAAAAGCCATTATAAATGTGTTCAAAGCTGTAAAATACAAGATGAATATAATAAACAGATGGAGAATTTCAGTTAAGTAAAACAAAGGATTTTTTAAAGTCATTCAAGAAAAATCTAAAACTTAAAGAGTAAAATGTTTGCAATTAAGATTTATTTGAAAAATCAGTGAGTTTGAAGACAGAAAATTAGAAATATTCAAACCAAAGAACTGAAAGAGGAAAACACTAAGAAAAAGGCTTCTTTATGACCTGTGGGAAAATATGATACAGTCAATTATAAGCAAAGTTGGAGACTTGGAAAGATCTAAAAGACAAAAGAAAGAACAATAAATTGAAAAACTAGCCAAAAATTTTCAAAAACAAATGAAAATATAAACACATGGATTGAAGAGACCCACTGATGAACACCTAGCAAAATAAATACATAAGTAAGAAACATACATAGGCATAAAATTGTCAAACTTTTAAAAAAATTTTTTTAAACTCCTCTTAAAAACAATGAGAAAGAAGGCAAAAATGATAAGATCCATTGTAGGTTTCATAAGGAAACACTACTGATAGTAAACAAAATAAAGGCATCTTTAAACTGCTGAAAGAAAAAAGAAAAGAAACACAACTGTTCGATCTAGAATTGTAACCCATAGAAGACATCCTTCACAAATGAAGATAGATAAAAACATTGACAGATAAGTGAGGTCTAAGAGAATATGATGTTAGAAATTTGTACTATAAGAAATACAAAGTTATTCCAGCTAAAGGAAAATTATTCCAAAGTGAAATTCAAACCTACACGAAGAAAAGGAGGGCCAGGGATAGAACTCAGTGGCACAGCACCTGCCTGCAAACATGAGGTCAGGAGTTTGATCCCTGGTACTGTGAAGAAAAAAAGGAGAGGCTGAAAATAGGAAATGTGTTAATAAGTAAGCACTATTTTTCTCCCATTTGCTTGAAAAGACTGTTTATCCATGTGTCACAGTGCAGGCCTGTAATCCCAGCACCGGGGAGGCTGAAGCAAGATTGTTGTGAGTTTGAGATTTCCTGGGCTGCATAATGAGTGCAAGGCCAGACTGAACTAGGTACCTCAAAAAAGAAAGATTATTTAAAGCAAAAGTTATAACATATTGCAGTCTTTAAAACTTATGTAGATGTGCAAAATACGACAAAAATAATAGAAACGAATGGAAAAGTAAATGAAATTACTTTTTTAAAGTTTCTGTAAAATGGTACCAAAAGAATAAAATAAACATAAATGAAAACTAATAAATTATAGTATAATTTTAAAAATTTATTTAATCAAAGAAGTTAGGAATGAGCTTTCCGCATTGCCCCAGGGCAGTGGTGCCTGTGAAAAAGAGTGTAAGTCCTCACTCTCCACTTCCTCCATTGCCCCCAGAATGATATCCTCAAGAGGAGTGTAAGGGTACATGTTTTTGGCAGATGAAAAAACTGGAACTCCAAGACTAAGAACAACAGCCAGGCCTGGGCACACAGGTGCACACGCGCCTTCAGCAAGACCAGGAACAGAAGCATCTGAAGCAACAAGGAGACAGCAGTTGGACTCTGGAGAACTCCACCAACAGAAGACCCATCCTGGACTCCACATCCAGAGATCAAGATCAGTTCCACACCCAGCACATTTCTGGGATTTGACATGGACACTGTTACACACCTGTGAATAACAGAAGCATTTTATTACTTTTATTCTCCCTTGTCTGCTTGGCTTTATCCCTTTCCTGTCTGTTTTGTATTCTGTAGTGGTTTTTTTTTTATAGTTATTTTTGTATTTGGAGTCTTCTCCTCCTCCTCCTCCTCCTCCTCCTCCTCCTCCTCCTCCTCCTCCTTCTTCTTCTTCTTCTTTTTCTTTCTTCTCTCCTGCTCTTCTTTCTTTTCTTCTTCTTTCTTCTTCTCTTGTTCTTGTTCTTCTTGTTCTTCTTCTTCTTCTATTGATCCTCTTTCTTTCCTCAACTACTTCTTGAACTTAAACTTTCAGTAAGTAACCATTGTCTTTGCCCTTTCTGATTACTCCTTCGCATTCTATTTCATTCTTTCTTTCCTATTTCCTCCAATTTCCCAAACACCAGGTGATTATTCTTTGACCTCCAGCCTTGATTCTACTATATCTGACCTCATCCTTCACTTTAGCCTGTCCCCGACCCATTTTAGCCCCCTGTCCCTCATAGAATAATAAATCACTCTACTAAGAGGAAAATCACTGCACACAAGTGCACAATATATTTTGATTTTGTTATATAACCGTAGAGTTTGTTCCCATGGACTGAGACAGCAGGTGAACAGTTACCATAGTCTGTCAGTATTCAGACTGTACTTGAAACTATTGTTTTTATAACTGTACTACTTTATCCAAGATGCCATACATGTTATGAACAGTTTTCTCCCCTATACGATAACACTGTGATTTTATGAGGTCATAATCATCAACACAGCCCAATACCAAGTGATTAGGATATGAGCCAAGTAGTAATTTTGCAGTCTTTAAAAATTGGGAAGGCAGATTCTTGGGCTAGCTATAAAGAACCAGCTACATCTAGAGGATATTTGTGAAGGACAGACATCTCCTAGGGAAGCCTTAATAATAGTAACAAAGCTATATATCATAAGTAACCAGCAAGCATCTACATAGAAAACAAAGTAAAATAAAAAAGAGAAAATTGAAAATGACAAGATGCAGAAGTAAAATACAGCCCCAGATCCCCAGCCCACCCAAAACAAGCCCAAAACTCAATGAGATAGATGAAATCAGAAGTCAAACGCTGGTACTTCCTAAAATGATAGCAACAGAAGTGAAAAACCAAGTTGTAAAGGCCACTGAGAAAATAATCTCAGATACAAAAAGAAAGATAGCAAGATATATTATGGTAGCAGTTTTGGATTTACTATTGGCTTGTTTGAAATCCTTTATTGCACTCACTGTTTTGTTTTTATTGTTTCTATTCTCTTCTGTTCTCTTTGATTTTTACTATGTCCAAAGTTATCTGCAACTATTTTGAAGATATCAAAAGGCATTATAGTAACTATTGTTGATTTTATAATGTTTTGAAGTTCTGTATCTCTTACATTGGTTTGTTTTGATTGGTTTCATTCTGTTTTATCCTATTTAAAAAATACAATACTTCCATGACAAAAGACAACTAAAGAAATTCATGAACAACAAACCAATACTATAAAGGATATTTAAAGATACTACAGATAAAAAATAACCATAATTCCAAGAAAAACACCAAAAAGAAATCATCAGGCAGAGAAATCAATTGAACAGAGGGGAAAAATAAAGACCTAACAGCAAAAAGATAACATGACAAGAATAAGCTAATATATATCAGTTATAATCATTAATATAAATGGCCTCAATTATCAGTTAAAAGAAACAGACTGGCACAATGGATCAAGAAACAATATCCAGCCATATGCTATATACAAGAAACCTATCTAACTCAAAAGAAAGTTCATACACTGATAGTCAAAGGATGGAAAACAATTCTTTATGCAACAGAAACCCAGAAAAAATCAGGGGTAGCTATTCTGTTGGCAGATAATGTACACTTCAAACCAAAAATGATCAAAAGAAATAAAGAAGGTCATTACATACTGATTAGTGGAAAACATCAAGAGGAAGAGATAACAATCTTAAACATATATGCACCAAATACAGGGGCATCCAGCTATATAAGAAAAATATTAATAGACATGAAAAATCAAATAAGCAGTAACACAATTGTAATGAGAGAACTTAGCAGCCATTGTCACAAAGAGGCAGATCAACTAGACAAAAAATCAGCAAAGAAATATCACAACTCCATTGCACTTGTGAACAAATGGATTTAGTGGATATTTTCAGAGTGTTCCACCAAACAACATCAGAATACACACTCTTCTCAGCTTCACATGAGATAGTCTCTAAAATAGACCATATACACACCCATAGAATGTGCTTAAGAAAATGCAAAGGAATTGAAATTATTCCATGCATAATATCTGATGATAGTGCCATGAAATTGGAAATTAAAGGCAAAAATTCAAAAACTCCATGAACATATGGAAATTAAATTACACCCTCCTAAACAACCAATGGGACACAGATGAAATAAAGGAAGAAATTAAAGAATATTTACAACTAACTGAAATTGTCAACACAACATATCAGAACTTATGGAATGCAATGAAAACTGTCCTAAGAGGGAAATTTAGAACAATAAGTTCTCACATTAGGAAAATAGAATATGTACAAATAAACAACCTAATGTTACATTTCTAGCTTCTAGAAAAGGAAGAGCAAGACAAACTAAATGCCAGTACACGGGAGGAAATTATGAAGATCAGAGCAGAAAATAACACAAGTGAGACTAAGAAAATAACACAAAGAATTAATAAATTGAAAAAAAGGTTCTTTGCAGGAATAAATAAAGTGAACAAATGCCTACCCAAACTTATGAAACAGAGGGAAGAAAAAACTCAAATTCACACAATAAAAAAATGAAAAGGGTGAAATCACTGCAGATTCTCTGAAAATTCAAATGATCATCATCAATACTTACTTTGAAGAAATCACAACAAATCCCAAAGAAACCCAAGAGATCAAAAATACCTACTATGAAAACACATATGCTAATAATGTGGAAAACTCAGAAGAATGGACAGGTTCCTAGTAACAAGCAAATTACCAAAACTATATCAAGAAGATATAAAAATTCTACACAAACTGATGCAAGCAATGAAATTGAAATGTAATAAAGAATTTACCAACAAAGAAAAATCCAGGCCCTGACAGATTCACTAGTGAATTCTATGAGAAATTTAGAGATGAACTAATGCAAATAATGCTGGAACTCTTTACAGAAAATGGAAGGGAAGCAGTACTTCCAAAGTCATTCCTGTAATAAAATATTACTCTGGAGAACATGCTGGATAGATAGCAGCAGCTTCGGAGGCTCTCTGAGAAACCGCACTTGAAATCCAGGAATGGTGTGGGGCAGGAAGTCCTAGGCAAGGGGGAATATTCTTTGCTGACCCAGGAACAAACTAAATTAAGAGAAACCAACTGGAAATGCAATCCTGATGATAGAGCAGGAACAGATAAGGTCTCAGCGCGGAAACTGGACCCCACACCACTTGAAGCTGCGATTTGAATTTCCTGCAGCTACTGCTGCATTCCGGTTGGCACAGTGAGGAAAGAGGAGTGAAGGCTCTGAGAGTGGGAAGCATTGAATGGAGTTGGGAGCGGGACTGGCCGGGTGGCCTGCATCGACCTACGGTGAGTGAACGGATCGGGGACCCTTCCACAGAGAAGGAGGCTTCAGTGGAGGACATACTCCGACTGGGCAGACTACCCAGAACAAGATGCTGCAGTGACTTCAGTCACATATCCCCCTCTCAAGCAGGATTGGTAGGGAGTGCCTGGCCTGCATGACGCCGCTGGCTGAGACCCAGTAGGCTAACCCAACCCAGGTCCCAGCACCTAGAGGTGCACCCTAGCGGTGAAGCCTTCGGTAGGTTGACCTGGAGGGGCGGGCCCCACATAGGCTGCCCAGTCTGTATCTCCCTGGTGTACTGCGGTGGGTGGGAACACCTAGCTGGCACAATTCAAACAGACTGTGGCTGACAGGGAAGGAAGCTGGGCCTCCTATACACACTTAAATATGAGGAACAAAGAATATGGGAAGAGGGAGCAATAAGAAAGGGTCCTCAGGCCCCAATCCTGAGAAACAGGCAATAGCAGACACGGCAACAATAGACATAAAGCACTATCTCCAGAGCCTCTTAGATGAGTTCAGGAATGAAGTTATCAATGACCTGAAGCAAGACATAAGCAGAATAGTTAGAGAAATGCTAATCACTGCCCAATAAAAAACAAATGGTGGAATGGAGGAACAGAAAAAGGGAGAATTGTTTGATGGAGAAAATAGAGAAAACATAGAATACGTGAAGTAGGTTCAAAGAGATTACCAGGAAACTAAAAACTATCGAAAACTGGCATAACAGCTTGAAAGAAACTAAGGATAGATTATCTGAACTGGAGGGCAGATTTGTAATATGGGAGCATGAGATGAAAAACTTCTTAAAAATAACAAAAAAAACAGCAACAATACAAAAGCTAGAAGATGTTAAGAGGATCCATAACTTAAGAATTAAGAACATAAAAGAAGAAGTGGGGACACAAACAAATGAACTACAAAAGCTATTCACAGAAATCATCCCAGAGAATTTCCCTAATTTAGCAAATGGTAAAGATACTCAGATGTATGAGGCATACAGGACCCTAGCCACCTACCACCCAAACAGAGCTACACCCAGGCATATAATAATCAAAATTCCAGAAATCCAATATAAGAACAGAATATTAAAAGCCATCAGAGACAAGAAACAGATCACTTACAAGGGAACACCCATCAGAATTACAGCAGACTTCTCGGCACAAACCACCAAATCACGAAGAGTGTGGGGGTCAATAATTCAAGCTTTGAAAGATAATAACCTCCAGCCAAGATTGATATATCCTGCACAACTGTCCCTAGAAATTGATGGAAAAAAAAAAAAAAAACAAGGTGCTTCCAGGATAAAGAGGAACTAGGGGAATTTGCAACCACCAATTCAACTCTACAGAGATTACTGCAGGATATTCTAAAAATGAAAAATACCAAAATTCCAGAAACAGTGGCAGAGGGGCCACAATGAATGGAGCAGAAAGTGAAATGAAGAGGACAAACTGACAACTAATGACAGAGAAAGAGTTCAACAGAAATGAGGCTGAGAAGGTTGGATGGTAGGAACAGCCATTTTGGAGAAAATAAGACATCATAATAGGTAGTACTAATTTAATATCCTCTTGTTTTGAAGTCCCATCAAGCTTTTGTTCTTCTGTCTCCATTGGTTTTAACGTGTTGTATCTTATTGGATTTTATTATATGTGATAATATAAACAAAAACTTTTATAGACAAGGAGATTATACAGAAACCATTGTTCATTTTCTGTTAGTTGATTCTAAATACCCTGTAATACTGTCATTCTCTTGAACGGTTTTACGTTATCTTGATACGTTTGATGCTATAGTATAGGAAGTTATACCCAAAGATTTTAAAGGAAGAGATACTATGGTAACTACTATTATGTTGAGATTATCTTGTAGTGAAACACTATTTTGCTTAAATGGCTCTTTTGACCTGTGCTGTTTTGTTGTTATGCCCTCTTTTTTATGTCAATCTCCTTTTTATTATCTACTTTTTCATTTTTATCCTTTTAATTAAGGGAAAAATAAATAAAAAATAGCAGGATATATTATAGTAACCCACTTTGATTTCCTATTAACTTGATTTGAAACCCCGTATTGCTCTTACCATCTTGTTTTGACTGATTTCCCTCTACTCTGTTTTGCTTGATAGTACCAAGTTTGAAAGTATAGGCAACAACTATGAAGACAGTAAGATTCATTGTGACTCCAATTCTGGTTGACTATTATCTCTTTTGAAGTCCTCTAATGTCTCCAATATTTTGGTTTTATTGGTCTTATTCTTTACTATTTTGTACAATTTTATTATAACTGATGATATAGGCAATTCTTTTTAAGATAACAAGAGGCATTATGGTAACCATTGTTGATCACCTTGTATTTTGTTTTTACATTATGTATTATGTCCATCCTTTTGATTTCACTGACTCTTTCCTGGTATGTGACATTTGGTTTTACTTTCTTCAAAAAAAAAAGTAGTAAGAACTGTGGGAGTAATAAAACCCAAAATGTGTAATTCTCATTGTACAAAAGAAAAGAAAAGAAAAGAAAGTGCTCTAAAGGTTACAAGTGCATATATGTTTAAGTGTATAAGATAGATAACCATATTACTGAGTGTTTTTTGGATCACTGAACAAAACTGCACTCTCATTGTTTGAAAGTCCACTTTACATGCTTCAATTTTGTAACTTGAACAACTATTTCTAAGATGAGAATATATAATCTATTAACTAGTGATTTGTTACTGTTTATTTTTTAAATTTTGTATTACTTGTACCCTTTTTCTGTTTTTTTTTATTTTTCTCCTCAAATAAAAATAAAATAAAATATTACTCTGATTCCAAAACCAGAAAATAACCCAAATAAGAAAGAAAACTACAGGCCAATCTCCCTAATGAACATTGATGTAAAAACCCTTAATAAGATATTGGCAAACAGAAGACTTCAAATCATCTAGAAGATCATATACCATGACCAAAAAAATCCATCCTGGGAATGCAGGGATGGCTCAAAATATGCAAATCCATAAATTTAATGCACCATATTGACAGAACCAAAGACAAAAGTCACACGATCATTTCAATAGAATCAGAAAAAGTTTTTGTAAAGCCTAATATTTGTGTTTAAAAAATCAGAATAAGTGGACTTTATCTCAGTCTTATAAAAGCCATGTATAACAAAGCAACAGCCAACAATACTAGGTGGACAAAAACTGAAAGCTTTCATTCTAAAATCAGGAACAAGACATGGGTGCATGGGTGTCCACCATCATCACTTCTATTCATTAGTTTTGGAAACATTAGCCAGAGCAATCAGACAAGAGAGAGAAATAAAAGGGATAATAATAGGAAAGGAAAAAGTTACATTATCATTATTTACATATGGCATTATACTTTACATAGAAGACTCCCAAAACTCCAACAAAATACTCGTAGATTTAATATCCAAATTTGGTAGTGTAGCTAGATACAAAGTCAGCACTCAAAAGTCAATAGCATTCCTATACACAAACAGCAAACTCACACAGAGAGAAATTAGGGAAAGAACATCCTTCACCATATTTGAAAAAAATGAAATACTTAGGAATCAATCTAACAAAGATTGTAAGTGATCTGTACAGTGAAAATTACTTACTCTGAAAAAGGAGATCAGAGAGGATAACAGAAAATGGAAAGTTATCCTATGTTTCTTCATAGGAAGAACAACCGTCGTGAAAATGGCCACACTCCCAAAACTGTTATATAGATTTAATGTAATCCTAATCAAAATACCATTAATATAGCTCACCAAATGAAAGAAAACATTCCTAAAATTCATTCAGAATCAAAAGCAACATAGACTAGCAAAAGCAATTCTGGGTAACAAAGATAAGGCAGGAGGCATCACAATTCCTGACTTGAAATTACACTGCAAAGCTACTGGGATAAAATCAACATGGTACTTCCAGAAAAACAGACCTGAGGACAAGTGGAACAAATAAGATGCAGACACAACTATAAAGACACTCAGCTATGTTATCTTTGACAAAGGGACCAAACATGTTCACTGGAAGAAAGATAGGCTCTTTAATAAATGATGCTGGAAAAATTGGCTCTCTGCATGCCAAAGACTAAAATTAGACCCATGTCTATCACTATGCACTAAACTGAAGTCAAAATGGATCAAAGGTCTAAATGTTAAAACAGAAATACTGAATCTACTAGAAGAGAAAGTAGATGAAAATTGTCAAGAAATAGAGGTAGGCAGAGAACACAAAACCAAACATCATGGGAGACAGTTCAGATATTCAAAAACTGTGATCTCATCTTATTAAAAAGCTTTTTTCACACCAAAAGACAATATCAACAGAGTGAAAATACACCCCACATAGTAGGAAAATACTTTAGCCAAATGTCCCTCAGACAAAGGACTGTTATATAGAACATGCAAACAATTGCAAAACTCAAACTCCTCAATTCAAAGACCCAATCCAAAAATGGGCATCTGAGGTGAACACACACTTCTCAAAAAAGGAAATACAAATACAAAATAAATATATGTAAAAATGTTAAACATAATTGATCATTTGAGAGATGCAAATTAAAACAACACTGAGACTCTATCTCACTCCAGTAAGAATGGTTATCATTAAGAAACCAACCAATAACAAATGCTGGAAGGACCATGAGGAAAAAGGAACCCTTCAGCACTCTTCATTAGAGTGTAGACTAGTGCAACCACTGTGGAAATTACTGTGAAGATTCCTCAAAACCTAGACTTAGAGATCCCATTCTACCAACCTATTCCCCTTCTGGGTATCTTTCTAGAAGAATTAAAAACATCATACCACAACAATATACTTGCATCTACGTTTATACTAACAATTTATAATAGCAAAATCTTGGAAATAACCCAAATGCCCATCAATTGAGGAATGGATACAATGGATGTAGTATTTTTATAAAATGGAGTACTACTCAGTTATAACAAAGGATAAACTTGAGACATATATAGGTAAATGGATGCAACTTAAAACCATGCTTATAAGTGAAATAAATCAGACATGTGCATAAACATTGTATTGTATCCCTAGTGTAAGAAGCTGAAACAGTAAATGAGATTCCAAATGTACAACAGATACAATGAAATGGTATAAAATTGTTTAAAAAGAAAAAGAAATTGGGATGGTGAAAGGAGGAAAGAAGGAAGTGAAAAGAAAAAATATACATACAAATACAAAAAAGTTAAGATTATTATACTACCAGTTACTATTAGTTCATTAAAAGGAAAACCTTGTGCCTATATTGTTTGATCAATTTTTCATGCCTATATCTTGTAATATGAGCAACTACTCTGAAGATAGCAACACACAATGTATTATTAACCATTGCTACTCTTCTAATATCTTGTTTTGAAGTTTTTCACAATTTTTTTTATTCTTGCTTCCTTTAAATAAAAAACTAGGTGCATGCTTACTGCTGGCACCCCTCTGGCACCCAGACTGATGCCACCAGCCTGCTCTTTGGGGGCCACCCCATCCACTGGACCTAGTACTGCTGTTGACCTTTGGCTTTCATCCCTTCTCCCAGAACCTTGGACTACAACAAATTACTGTGCTGGCTTGATGGGAGACTCAGGAATCCCTCACGCGAACAAAAGACCTCAGCAGGCTCCAGTCAGTGTGGTGGGTTTGCCCGTAAAATAGAGGTCTGCAGTGGATAAACAGCAGTAGTGAAGCTCCCTCCAACTCTAAGACTTTGGCAAGCCTGCCAAGAGGGTGGGTAATCCTCTCCTTCACACAGAGAACATCAGACTAGTTGAGTAGTGCCAATAAGGCCTCCCCTAACTTGGAGAAAATTAAAAAGGCTTATGAAACACACAATAGGGCCTTAGCCAACACAAACACTATAGACAGAGAGGTCTGGTGACCTGAAATAGCCAGAAGACATAGCAACAGCAGAAACTAAGAGTTGATTTACATCAATATTGCTAGGCTAGTTAGCCTAGCAAGAATATAGGCCCTGTTGTATGGAATATTGTTCATCCAACAGGCCCTGCAGGAGGAATTCAGATGACTGGCTCTCTTCATCATTGTGGTACCTAGCAATTGGACAAACCATTTAAATGAAGCTGAGGATGGAATGTTGGACCCTGAGGACAGGATCACAGTTGCAATCATGAAAGAATAGAACTTTTAAAAACAACAAAGCAGCATAAAATGACAATACAGCAGCTGCAGGATGATGCCAAGAGAAACAATATAAGACTAATAGGCATCAATGAAGATGCAGAAATAAATGCAAGTGACATCGATAAGCTACTCACAGAAGTAATAGCAGAAAATTTCCTGAACATGGTGAAAAAAATCTGATATGCAGATAAGTAAAGCATATAGAATGCAAAATGGCCACAACCAACATAAACCTACACCCAGAGATATAATAATCAGAATCCCAGACATACAATATAAAAACAGAATACTAAAAGCTGTTAGAAAAAAGACACAACTCATCTACCAAGGAAAACCCATTAGAATCACAGCAGACCTTTCAGCACAAACCTCAGGTCAAGAGGAGCTTGGAGAGAAGTATTTCAAGCCTTAAAAGAAAATAACTTTGAACTCAGTCTGATGTACCCAACAAAGTTGTCTTTCAAGTTTAATGGAGAAACAAAATACTGCCGTGACAAAGAACAACTGAAGACATTCATGTCCACCAAACCAACCCTAGAAAAAGTATTGAAAGACATACGAGATAGAGACAAAATAACTACGTTTTCCAAAAACAACTAAAAGATACCACCAGGCAGGGCAAGAAAATAAACAAGGAAGAAAAGCAAAAAACAAACCACAGGAACATAACATATCAAAGTTGAGTTAGTACATGTCAGTTATATCCATAATATAAATGGCCTCAATCACCTATCAAAAGAAATAGGTTGACAGAATGGATCAAGAAACAGGATCCCACAATATGCTGCATACAAGAAACATACATAACTAAAAAAGAAACCCAGAGACTAAAAGTCAAGGATGGAAAACAATATTCCATACAACAGACACCTGAAAAAAAGCAGGGGTAGTTATTCTGCTTTTAGATAATGTGAACTTCAAACCTAAAATGATTAAAAGAGATAAAGGCAGCCACTACGTACTTGTTAGTGGAAAACTTCAAGAAGAAGAACTAACAATTATAAATATAAATGCACCAAACACATGAGCATACAACTATATAAGACAAATACTAATGGATATGAAAAACCAAGTACACAAGAACACAATTGTAATAGGAGACTTTAATACCCCACTGTAACAAAGAAATAGATCAACTAGACAAAATGTCAGCAAAGAAATAATAGAACTGAATCACACCTGGGAGCAAATGGACTTAGTAGACTTTCATAGAGTGTTCCACCTAACTACATCAGAATATTCATTCTTCTCAGTTTCACATAGAAATTCTCCAAAATAGATCATACAATTAACCTATGAAACATTCTTAAGTAAATGCAAAGGGATTAAAATTATCCCATGCATAATATCTGAACATAGTGCACTGAAATTGGAAGTTAATGGCAAAAGAAATTGCAAAACTTGCATAAATACATGGAAATTAAATAACAAACTTCTGAACAACCAGTGGGCTACAGCTGAAATTAAGGAAGAAATAAAGCAAAACTTGCAATTCAATGAAAATGGAGATACAACATACCATAACCTGTGGGATGCAATGAAAGCAGTCCTAAGAGGGAAATATATAGCAATAAATTGTCACATCAAGAAGACAGAATGAGCACAAATAAACAACTTGATGCTACATCTCAAGCTTCTAGAAAAGGAAAAGCAAATCAAACTCAAAGTTCATAGAAGAGAGAAAATTGTAAAGATCAGAGCAGAAATTAATGCAATTGAAACTTTTAAAAAACCAAACAATTAACAGATCAAATAGTTGGTTTTTTGAGAGAATAAACAAAATTGATAAACTTCTAGCCAACCTTATCAAGAAAAATAAAGAAAAAACTCAAATCCATGCAATAAGGACAGAAAAGAGAGAAATCACTACAGATCCCATGGAAATTCAAAAGATCATGAACACCTAGTTTGAAAACCTCTACTCACCTAGGGTGGAAAACACAGAGGAATGGACAGATTTCTAGAACCATATGAACTACCAAAGCTCAATCAAGAAGATATTACAATTTTAAAAAATCCAATATCAGCTACTGAAATTGAAAATATGATTACAAACTTACCAATAAAGAAAAGCCCAGGGCCCGATGGATTCATGGCTGAGTTCTACAAGAAATTTAGAGAAGATTTTATGCCAATACTCCTTAAACTCTTCAATGAAGTAGAAAGAGAAGTGATCCTCCCTAACTCACTTCTGGAGGCAAGTATCACTTAATACCAAAACCAGAGAAAGACCCAACCAAAAAGGAGAGCTATAGGCCAGACTCACTAATGAACGAATATTGAAGCAAAGACACTCAATAAAATACTGGCAAATAAAATGCAGCAAATCATCAAGAATATTATACACCACGACCAAGTGGGATTTATTCCAGGAATGTAGGATGGTTAAACATATGCAAATCAATAAATGTAAACCACCACATCAACAGACCCAAAAACAAAAATCACATGATCATCTCAATAGATGCATAAAAAAGCTTTTGATGAAGCCCAACACTTGTTCATAATAAAAGCCCTTCAGAAACTTGGAGCAAATGGTATCTACCTCAATTTCACAAAAGCTATCTATGACAAATCAACAGCCAACATTATACTAAATGGACAAAAACTGAAAGCCTTCCCTGTGAAATCAGGAACAAGACAAGGATATCTGCTATCACCACTCTTATTCAATATAGTTCTGGAAATATTAGCCAGAGCAATCAGACAAGAGAGAGAAATAAGAGGAATAAAGATAGGAAAGGAAGAAGTAAAATTATCATTATTTGCAGATGACATGATACTTTATATAGAAGACCCAAAAAACTCCATTAAAAGACTACTAGAGGTAATAAACAAATTCAGCAATGTAGCCAGACACAGTCAACACTCAAAAATCAATAGCATTCTGTACACAAACAAACAAACAAAAAAAAAAACTCAGTAAGAGAGAAATTATGGAAATATCACCTTTCACAGTAGCATCTAAAAAAGTGAATTACCTAGGAATCAACCCAACCAAGAAAGTAAAAGACTTATATGCTGAAAATTATACTACTCTGAAAAAGGATATTGAAGAGGATGTTAGAAAATGGAAGAATATTCCTTGCTCTTGGTTAGGAAGAAACAACATTGTGAAAATGGTCATACTCTCAAAACTGTAATAAAGATTTAATGAAATCCAGATCAAAATACCATTAACATACCTTACAGATCTAGAGAAAACACTCTTAAAATGCATTTGGAAATGGAAGAGACCTAGAATAGCAAAGGCAATTCTGGGCAACAAAGGCAAAGCAATAGCCATCTCAATTCCTGACTTGAAATTATACTACAAAGCCACAATGATAAAATCAGCATGGCACTAGCAAAGAAACAGACCTGAGGATCAATGAAACAGATTAGAAGATACAAACACAGCTAAAAAGACACTCCGCCACTTTATATTTGACAAAGGGGCCAAACATGTTCACTGGAAAAAAGATAGCCTCTTTAACAAATGGTGTTAGAAAATTTGCTTTCCACATACTGAAAACTGAAACTAGACCCATGTCTATCACCATGCACTAAAGTCAAAATGGATAAAAGATCTAAATATTAAAACAGAAGCACTAAATCTATTGGAAGATAAGATAGGTAGAAAACTGGGAGACATAGAGGTAGGCAGAGAATTCATGAACAAAATGCAAACTGTATGGGAAATACTTCAAAGAATCAAGAGCTAGGATCACTTCTTATTGAAAAGTTTCTGCAGTTCAAAAGAAATCACCAATAAAGTGAAAATAAAACCCATAGAATGGGAAAGAACTTTAGCTGATAATCCCTCAGACAAAGGACTTTTATCCAGAACATATAAAGAATTGAAAAATCAAGCCCCCCCAAATCAAAGACCCTTTCCAAAAATGGGCACCTGAGATGAATACACATTTCACAGATGAAAATATATACAAATGGCAAATAAATACATGAAGAAATGTTCACCATCACTGGTCATTTGAGAAATGCAAATTTAAAAAGCACTGAGATTTCATTTCACTCTGGAATGAATGGCTGCCACCAAGAAATCAACTGATAACAAATGTTGGCAAGGCTGCAGGGAAAAAGGAACACTGCTCCACTGTTGGTGGGACTGTAGACTGGTGCAGCCACTATGGAAATCAATATGGAGATTCCTCTACAAACTAGAATTAGAAGTTTGATTCAACCCAGCTATTCCCCTTCTGGGTATTTTCTCAGAAAAACTGGAAATTTCATATCACAGTGATATATGTGCACGTGATTATAGCAGCACAATTTGTAATAGCTAAATCTTGGAAACAACCAAAACGCCCATCAACTGCAGAGTGGATGAAAAAGATGTGGTATTTTTATACAGTAGAATATTACTCTGCTGTAAAAAGGATGATCTTGAGGCCTTTATAAGTAAAAGGAGGCAATTTGAAACTATCCTCATAAGTGAAATAAATGTCTCACATTTGTAAATATCACATTGTCTCCCTAGTGTAAAAAATAATAAAAACAAAGAATAATAAGATTCAAAATACATAAAATATATTGTAATAATGAAAGTGATCTAAAGGATATAACTATATTGATGTTTAAGTGTGTAAAATAGATGACCATATTACTAAGTTTCCATTAGATCATTGAACAGATGGTTTGCACTGTCAGTGTTTGTTCACTTTTTATGCTTTGCTTTTGTAACTTGAACAACTATTTCTAAAGGGCAATATGTAACTTATCAACTAGTAACTTCTTAGTGTTAGTGTTTTTTTTTAATTCTTACTTTTATCCTTTTTTCTGTTTTGTCTTGTTTTTCTTTAAATAAATAAATAAACTAAGAATGGAGAAAATAATAAATAGAAAAATTATCAAGATACTAGATTTAACAACAACTATCCTGGTAATCATATTAAATGTAAATACACTAAATACATCCAATTATAAACCAAGATATTGTTAGGATATATTATAAATCTTGATTAAGTTATGTGATAGCCGTAAGACATTCACTTCAAATATGAAAATGTGAATAATTGAAAGTGAAAAAATGAAAAAAAAAATTATACAAACACCACCAAGGAATTTGGAATGTCTGAATTAACAGTACAGAAAGTAAATCCCATGACAAGGAATATTACTAGAGATGAATGAAAGCTTTATAATAATTTTAAGTCAGTTAAAAAGAATTAATAGCCTTAAATAATTACATACATATAATGACAGATTACTTCATATAGACAAAAAATGAATAACAAAATTGAAGAAATACAAAATTATACATCTAATACCTTTCTCTCAGTATTTCAGACAAAATAATTAGTAAGAATATGTTATATACACAATAAAAATCAACAAATATTACATTTTAAGCACTTCAACCAGCCACTGCAGAGTACACATTTATCTTCAAAGTAAAACAATGAAACATTCACCAAAATACATTATATAGTGAGGTACACAAATAATGACCTCACCAAGAAAAAAATTAGGAAAATAGTATCATTCACAATAGCATCAAGAAAAATTAAATATTCAGGAACTAAACTAGTCATGTAAGTGAAAGATCTCTCTCACAATGTACTCTGAAAAAGGACATCAGAAAACAGAAGTATACCCTTTGTTCAGAACCAATATAGTCAAAATGACCATACTTCCAAAACTGATATACACATTTAATATAATCTCAAGCAAAATACAAACGACATTCCTCACAGCACTAGAGAAAACAACCTTAAAATTCATATGACCCAAAAGAGATCCAGCATAGCAAAAGCAGTCAAGGGCAAGAGGAGCAAAGCTGGAAGGAGGCATCACAATCACAGATCACAAGACATATTATAAAGCTACAATGATAAAAACAACATGATACTGACACAGAAACAGACACAAGGATCAGTAAAACTGATCAGAGGGTGCAAAAACAACTGCAAGTTCATTCAGTTATCTCTTCTTTGACAAAAAGTCCAAAAACATACACTGAAGAAAAGACAGCCTCTCTAGAAAATGGTGCTCAAAAAAATGACTATCTACATGCAGAAGACTGAATCTAGACTATATCTCTTATCATGTACTAAACTAAAATCAAAATGGATCAAAGATCTAAATATTAAAACAAACACTTAACCTTCTGGAAGGTAAGTAAAGCTGTTTGAAATGAAGCATAAGCAAGGACTCTGAGTAAAACCTCAAATGCACAAGAAGTAGCACCAAGAATCAACAAAAAGAATTACATAAAATTAACAAATTTTTGCACATTAGTGCAAACAATCAAAAGAGTGAAGAGATAATATTTAAAATGGGGGAAATTTTTTTCCAGCTACTCCTCAGAATATCAGATCTGGAATACACAAAGAACTCAACAAAATTAGACCTCTCAATAAAAGATGCAATCAGGAAATGCGCAAGTGAATAGACACTTCACAGAAAATGAAATAAAAATGGCCAATAAATACATGAAAAAATGTTCAAAATTGCTGGATATTAGAAAACTACAAATTAAAATGACACTTGAGATTCCATCTTATCTCAGAAAGAATGGTTGTCATCAAGTAATTAGTAACAAATTCTGGAGAGGCCTCAGGGAAGAATATGAACTAGTAAAAACACTATGGAAACCAATATGGAGATTCCTCGGAAACCTAGAAACTCCATTCAACTCAATTATCTCCCTTCTAGGTCTCTTCACAAAAGACTTAAAGATATTATATTATAATGCTACATACATACCCATATTTATAGCAGCAAAATTTATAATAGTTAAATCTTAAAAGCAGCCTATATGTCTATCAACAGAGGAATGGATAAAGAAAGTATGATATTTATACACAATGGAGTACTACCCCATCATAAAGAATAAATATGGGTCATTCATAGAAAATGGATGCACCTTGAGAGCATAATGTCTAGTGAAATAAGACACACAAATTTAAATATCACACAATTTCTTCTATATGAGAAACCCAAAATATAAATAAAGAGCAACATAAAACATAGATAATAGGAAATAGGGAAAGAAATTGTTCCAAAAGGGAAATACACCAAAAGATGGAGAGAGGGGGGGACCAAAAGATGGAGAGAGGGGGGATGCAAGAGAAAATGAAAAAAAAATTAGATGTGTTATGCACAGTACCAACTTCTCATGAGGAGTATAATCATAATATACCATAAGCATGTATCAATAAAGATTTTAAAATTATATATTATATTCTGGAATATAAATTAATCTTCAATACATTTAAAGGATAGAAACCATATAAAATATGTTCTCTAAATGCAGTCTAATAAAAATTAGAAATTAATAACAAAAGCTACCTGGGAAACCTCCAAATACTTGAAAATTAAAAAATATACAATCAGAGATAAAGCAGGAATCAAAGAAGCTTCATGGAAATTAGAAATCGACTAAATTAAATAATACAAAAAACACAGAATTCCAAAATTTGTAAAACTCTGATAAAGCATTGCTTAAAATGAAATGTATATCTTTAAATGAATATACTTTAAAACACAAAAGTTTCATAAGTAAAGCCCTAAACATTCATTTTAAGGAGCTTGGAGGAAAAAAAGCAAATTAAACACAAAAAAGAATATCCTGGAAAAGAAATAAGGAAGAAAAGAAAATCAATGCAAAACTAGATGTTTAAATGATAGGGAAAAAAATCATCAAACGAAAAAGTTATTTGAGGCAACAGCCTTCCTGCTTCTGGCCATGCTTGGCAGACTCTGAAATTCTAAGTAAGCAAGTGGGTGCAATCAGTTCCAGAGGCCGGGCAGCCAGGGGTGAGTGCCCCCTGAACTTTCCCCTGAGTCCAGCTAGTTTGGGACCCTTGCTTGGCCCTGGACAGGGAACTTTGTGGCTTCCGGATGCACTGGACCAGCACAGCAGGTCCTGAGCAGGCCTGCAATGGCCTCCCCACTCCCAGCCATGCTTGGCAGACTCTGGAGTTCTAAGCAAGCAAGTGGGCACCATCGGTTGCAGAGGCTGGGCTTGAGCTGGCCTGCTCCACCCTCAGTGACCCTCTCTCAATCTGGGGAACTGGGTGGCCAGAGTCCCAGGAGCTGAGGTCATAGAAGAGGATTACCAACAGACCCTGGGGAAGCCTTGGAATAATACTTGAAACACAGAAATATAGGAAAATGACAAAACGAAAGACCAATTTCAATCTCAAACTTCCAGCCCATCCCAAGAAACCTTAGGAGCTATGTGCATAGAAGAAAATATATGCCATACACTTGAAATATCGGATATAATAGCAACTGAAATAAAGAAGCAACTTTGGGAAGCTTTAAAGGAATTCAAACTAGAAATAATCTCCCAGGTAAAAGAAGAAATGATAAAAGAAATGAAGGAGATGCTGAACATATCTAAAGAAGACACAGCTAAAAAATTTGAGGAACTAAACAAAAAGAATCCCTGGATGAGCAATATAAGAAACAAACAGAATACATAAACAGATGCAAAGAGATATACAGGAAATCAAAAATTCCATTGAAAGCTGTAAAAACTGCCTCAATGAAAGTGAAGATAGAATTTCAGACCTCAAAAACAAGATTGAAGCTAGAGAACAACAGGAAAGGAAAGATCTTTTGAAAATAACAAGGAATCAGGAAATAACAATTCAACAACTGCAAGATGATGCAAAGAAAAATAACATAAGATTGGTAGGGATAAATGAAAAAGAAGGGGACAACATAAAGGACGTCAAGGGATATTTAGAGAAGTAATAGCTGAAAATTTCCCAAACATGAGATCAGAAACTGACATCAGGATCAGTGGAGCATACAGAACTCCAAATAGTCATAACCAAAATAAAACTACACCCAGACATATAATAATCACCATCCCAGAAATACAACATAAGAATAGAATATTAAAAGCTGTCAGAGAGAAAAGACAGATCACTTATAAAGGAAAACCTATCAGAATCACAGAAGACTTCTCAGCACAAACAATAAAGTTAAGAAGAGCATGGAATGAAGTATTCCAGATCCTAAAGGAAAATGATTTCCAACCTAGACTGATGTACCCCGAAAAACTACCATTCAAAATCAATGGTGAAATACGATACTTCCATGACAAAGAACAGCTGAAGAACTTCATGATCTCCAAGCCAACCCTGCAAAGAGTATTGAAAGATAGTTTAGATATGCTTAGGAGAAAACCACTAAGCAAAGCAGACAATTAAACAGAACAGAAAGATAAAAGATCCCACAGCAGAAAGATAACATGTCACCAATAAACCAACATATCACAGTTATAATTGTTAATGTAAATGGTCTCAATGCATCAATTAAAAGAAACAGACTGGCAGAATGGATCAAGAAACAACATCCAACCATATGCTGTCTACAAGAAACCCATCTAACCCAAAAGGATACTCACAGACTGAAAGTCAAAGGATGGAAAACAATACTTCATGCAACAGGAAACCCCCCCCCAAAAGCAGGAGTAGCTATTCTGTTTGCAGACAATGTGAACTTTAAACCAATAATGATCAGAAGAGATAAAGAAGGTCACTACATACTGATTAGGAGAAAACTTCAAAGAGGAAGAGATAACTATCTTACATATATATGCACCAAATTCCAGAGCACCCAGTTATATAAAACAAGTATTAACAGAAATGAAAAATCAAATTATCAGTAACGCAATTGTAACAGGAGACCTTACATACCATTGACACCAAGGGACAGAACAACCAGACAGAAAATCAGCAAAGAAATAACAGAACTGAATCACACCTGTGAACAAATGGACTTGATAGACATATACAGAGTGTTCCATCCAACAACATCAGAATACACATTCTTCTCAACAGTACATGGGTCATTCTCTAAAATAGACCATATATTAGCTCACAAAACATATTTAAATAAATGAAAACATTATTTGGACAAGTTCTTTTTTCTAATTGCTTTTTTTTTTTTATCGGTACCAGGGATCAAACTGAGGACCACATGCTTGCAAGGCAGGCACATAAGCCACTGAGCTAAATCCCCAGCCCTGAAAACATTATTTGAAAAGATCAATAAACTCCTATACAAATTATTCCAGAAAAATCCTAATATCCAAGATCAAGTACATATGCTCATAAACTAAAGAAAATATGGCACTTATGTACAATGGAGTACTACTCTGCCATAAAGAAAGACAATTTTGAGTCTTTTTAGGAAATGTATGAATTGTAATCATAATAAGTGAAATAAATTAGACCCATAGTTTAAATATCGCATGGTTTCTCTTATATGAGAAAATGAAAGTGTAAAGAACAAAATAAAAGATAATAGGAAGCAGGGAAATAGATCTTTCTCAGAAGCAAAGGGGAACAAGAGAGAGGGAGGAGTGAGAGGAAGAGAGGGAAATGAGATGAAAAAGGAATTCAGATGTGTTACACACGAGTACCAACTCCCAACAATGAATACAATCATGTACTGTTAAAAAATATATGATCACGAAATAAAAGAGATTACCAGTAGTAGGAAACAGAAGGACGTTACTACACATTTTATAAACATTAGATAATAAGAATATATGTATTATGAACAACTAATGCCAATAAGTTCAGTAATTTAAGATAGAGAAATCAGCCATTTGTGGACTGAAGGAGGAGAGAACCAGGATTCAGCAGGAAGCAAGCCCTCCCTGAAAACCAGCATCATGCAAGCGCTGCCACCAGCAGGGGGACAGCCAGACCCCAGCCCCTTCCAGCACGCAGGCTGGCCAGCAAGAAGAACCAATCCCTTCCCCGCCTCCCTCCTGTAAACACAGGCTATGATGATAGCTATTGAGGTGAATGTAATTTGATGCTTGTGGTGTTTAGGTGTTTCACTGACCTTGGAGGTCTGGGGCAGTGGTCCCATTATCTGTTCAGAGGATAGCCGTATGCGGTCTGACATCTAGGGGGGATTTCTTTCTGAAGGTGGTAGCCATTGTTAATTTCCTATTATTTTGTTTTGAAATCCTGTATCCTTTTCATTATTTTGCTGGGTTAGGTTTTGTTTTGCTTTGTTTGGTTTGATTTTGTTATATCTGATGGCATGAGCAGCTATTTCAAAAATAGCAAGATACGTCACAGTAGCCATTTTAGATTTACTACTGTCTTGTTTTGAAGTCCTTTATGACATTCACTATTTTGTTTGTATTGGTTCTATTCAGTTCTGATCCATTTGATTTTCACTATGTCTGAAGGTACCTGTAGCTATTTTGAAGACAAGAGGCATTACAGTAACTACTGTTGGTTTCATATTGTTTTGAAGACCTGTATCAATTACATTGTTTTGTTTTTGATTGGTTTTATTTTCCTTGGTTTTATCTTCTTTAAAATAAAATTAAAGAAAAATATGGAGAAATCATCAACTCATGAAACAAAGGGCTACTAAATTACATTTCCTCAAATTTAAACATTTATACTCTTCAAAAGATACTTTTAAGAAAATTAGCATGCAAATCACATATGGAAGAAACTATAATATACATTCTGACAAAGGACTTTTATACAGAATGAAAAAAGAACTTCTACAAGTCAAGTAACAACAATAAAAACAAAATCCAAACTGTTTTCAGGTTCAAGATGAGATTAGAAGTGCTAAGGATGGAGGGCTGAAGTGTCTGTAAAGATAAAAAAGATTCAGTGAAGAGGCGTAAGAAAGGAAAGACAAGACTATAACCAAAAGTAGCCCTGGCATCTGTCTAAGATAAGAAGAAAGAGAGGATAGACTAGGAAGAGATTCAGATTGCAACACAGCCTAAGAAAATCTCAGCCAGACAAATGAAGAATCTTTGAACAAAAGTTACCCAAGAGAGGAATCCATGAAGCAGGAACAGGCTACACTTGTGCCTCGTCTGGCTCAGGCATTGGCCAGGAATAGCAACTAGTAATATCGGTCAACCAGGTTCCCCATAGCAGGCTTCCTCAAGGGAGGTCTGAGCAGCACGTTTCCATGGTTGTCAAATTATCCAACTTAAAAAGTGAGTAAATGTATTGAACTGTTCACAGAAGAACATACATGTATTTTAAAAAGGAACACTAAATTTTCTTTTCTATATTATTACTCATCAGGGAAATACAAATCAAAACCATAAGAGAAATCACTGTACAGCTCCCAGAATAACTGTGAAAAAAATGTTAACAAAAATCAAACATTGGTGAGGCTGGGGAATAGACGTACCCCTTACATATTACTTCTGGATGTGTAAAGTGGTACAACCAGGTTAGAAAATTGTCAGTTTTCTTAGAAGTCAGAAGTATTCCAACCCCACAGTCTAGCACTTTCCCTTCTAAGTATTTATCCAAGAAAAATGAAAACAAATGTCTATTAAAATACCTATTCAAGAATGTTCATAGAAATTCTATTTATGCCAATCTAAAATGAAAATAAATTAATCATCTATTAATTAGAAAATGGTTAAACCATTCGTTGTGGCCTCCCTGCCACTATTTCTGGAACAGAGAACAAAATGAAGAAGACAAACTGACAACTACTGACAGAAAAAGAGCTCAACAGAAATGAGGCAGAGAAGATTGGATGATAGGAACAGCTAATTTGGAGAAAATGACATCTTAATAGGTAATACTGATTTAGTATCATCTTGTTTTGAAGTCTCATCTAGCTTTTGTTCTTCTGTCTCCAATGGTCTAAATAGGTTGTATCTTATTGGATCTTATTATGTACGATAGTATAAGCAAAAACCTTTTAAAGACAAGGAGATTATACAGAAACCATTGTTCATTTTCTGTTAGTCGATTCTAAATACTCTGTAATGCTGTCATTCTCTTGAATGGTTTTACATTGTTTTGATATACTTAATGCTACAGTATATGAAGCTGTACTCAAGGATTTCAAGGAAAGAGACAATATGGTAACTACTTTTAGGTCAGGATTATCTGGTGGTGAAACACTATTCTGCTTAAATGGTTATGTTTTGATCTGCACTGTTTCGCTGTTATGCCCTCTTTTATCTCAATCTCCACTCCATTATTTACTTCTTTATTTTTATCCTTTTAATTAAAGGAAAAAAAATAGCAGGATATATTATAGTAACCCACTTTGACTTTCCATTATCTCGATTTAAAGCCCTGTATTACTCTTACCATCTTGTTTTTGACTGATGTTCCCCTATTCTGTTTTGCTGGATAGTATCAGGTTCGAAAGTTTAGGCATCAGCTGTGAAGATAATGAGATTCATTATAACGCCCATTCTCATTGACTTTTATCTACTTTTGAAGACCTACAATGTCTCCAATGTTTTGGTTTTGTTGTTTTTATTCTTTACTGTTTTGTTCAATCGTATTATAACTAACGATATAAGCAATTCTATTAGAAATAGCGGGAGGCATTATGGTAATCATTGTTGATCACCTTGTATTATGTTTTTACATTATCTATTATGTCCACCCTTTTGACTTGACCGATTCTGTTCTGTTATGTCACATTTGGCTTTACTCTATTCCAAAAAAGTATTAAGAACTGTGGGAACAATGAAACCCAAAATGTGTAATAGTCATTGTACAAAAGAGAGGAAAAGAAAGTGCTCTAAACTATATAACTGCATGTATATTTAAGTGTATAAGATAGGAAATGATATCACAGAGTTTTATTGGATCATTGAACAGAACTGTTTGCAGTATCATTGTTGGAATATCCACTTTACAAGCTTTAATTTTGTGACTTGAACAATTATTTCTAAGATGACAATATATAATCCATTAACTAGTGATTTCCTACTGTTTATTTTTTTCTGTAAATATGTATAACTTGTACCCTTTCTCTGCTTTTTTTTCTTTTCTCCTTAAATAAAATTAAAAAAAAAAAAAGAAAATGGTTAAACCATAGCATGTTCATACAGTGGAATACAATTTAGCAATAAAAAGGAATAACTATACACATAGTAACACGGTTAAATCTTGATAGCATTTTCCCCATGGGAGATGCTAGTTTGATTTGGTTCTGAGGATCCAACTCCAGACCTAGTACATGCTATGCAAAGTGACCATCCCAACCCCCTCCAACACTGTCCATATCACTCTACAAATTTTCTTCTATTCAACATAATGTTTATGAGTTATACCCATGTTGATTCATATGACATTAGTTCATTTTAATGCCTACCTTTGAATTCCACCATACAAATAAACCACAATTTATATAACCATTTTCCTGTTAATAGACAGTTAAATTGTTTGCAGTTCTTCTCTATTTTAAACAGTACACCAATGAATGTTTTTGCTTAGGTCTCCTGATCTACATGTGTAATGATTTCTACAACAGCTTCCTAAAAGCAGAATTTCTGGGTCCTCGAGTGTCGGGGTCGCTCCCGGCCGGCAGGAAAGACACACGACAAAGTCTGGCGGTGTGCAACCTTGCCTTTATTTGTCTCCGCGTGGGCCCCGCGAGGCCTCCGCTCTGTCACCAGCCCTTTCTCGCCGGTAGACTTTTTCTATCTCTCTCGTGCTTCCTCTCTCGTGGCGGGAGAGGCATTCACTTTTATAGGGTGACAGTAGCCAATCAGTTCAAAGCGCGCGATGCGGGCTGACTGGCTAACATCAGTTGTTGCTAGGCAGACTATCTTACAGAGCGGGTTATTTAAGTCGCCAGGGCAATCAGGGGGCAGGAAGCAGGCGCCAACTTGGCTCACTCGATGGGAGGGGCAATCTAGCTCAGGCTCCACTCCCACCCACAGGCCCTACGTCCGCCAAGTAAGGCGACCGGTGTCGGCCGCGGCTCCCAACACTCGAGCATGTGTATTTTCTACTTTCTTACTAGCTGTGGACAAATTAATTCAAATTCATTTTATTAATAGGGTGAGTACTACTCTGTAACTTGTCCAGCTTGCTCCTTTTTTGACTTGTTCATCTGGGAACCTAATTTGCATTCCAAATAACAATTGAACAGAACTCTTGTTTCCATCTCCTGCCCTACAAACAAATTGTTTCATCCCCTTGCTTTTCCACTTTCACTAATGACACAGGCATGCAGCACAGCCCCTCAAGCCTGAAGCCAGGTGTTATATTTTTTTCTTAACTTTCTCTCAATTGCACCTCCTTCTCATTTACCCCACCACCACCATCAAAGCCAAACACTACAGTCCCTCCAGCCCAGGTTACCATCGTCTCTGTGATAACACTAGACATAGGATTTTATTCTGCTTCTCAACAGCAAGTCTTTTCAAAACACAAACTGGACTCTGTCACTTCCTTGTTTAAAATCATCTACTTCTTGAAATAAAATCCAAAGATCTTGCACTGTGAGTTAGTTTTTTGTAGCAAATGCAGCAGTAGACCTGTCTGAACCCCCAGGGTTCAGCGTGGATGGATGGATTGGATGGATGGATGGAAGGATGGATGGAGGATTCCCTGCCTACTCCTGCTACAGTGATCAGAATCAAATTTTTTTAAAAAAGGATAAATAAAAAATAGACAAGCAAACCTACACTCCTCTCCAAAAGAGGGAGCAACAGAGTTATTATCACCTGGATAGTGTTTGGTATCAACGAACTGAACAAATTTAGGAAATTCAAGCTCTTACCAGTTAAATTCTGGGTCTACCAGGCATATTTTTACTTAAATCATTTATACATTTGTTTGTAGCACATATTAAACTGTTTTATAAATATTCTATTTCAGCATTCCATAGTCATACAAACACCTACAGAATGCTACGAATATTGCGTCGAGATTTTGCTGCTCCATTTGCTACTTTTGAATTAAATCAAGCAGACTG
Organism: Cavia porcellus; assembly: GCF_034190915.1. Classification (NCBI taxonomy): domain Eukaryota; kingdom Metazoa; phylum Chordata; class Mammalia; order Rodentia; family Caviidae; genus Cavia; species Cavia porcellus. Next base: position 181,466,706 of record NW_026947484.1, on the reverse strand, counting down.
TCCTCTTACTTTCTTTCCATTTCTCTCCTTAAACATTTATTAATAAATTTTCAAGGGCACAGAAATCTTTTAAAAATTGTACACTGAATACTCAATATTCACCAGTAAGTGTGATGATTCTTATGCCATTTTTATTTCATATTTCTACTTATAAACATACTATCTTTCAGCTGAAAAGTTAGACTATGACACTTTGCTGCTAAATGCTTAAACCTGCAACTTCAGAAAATAAAAGCATTAGTCTTCATAATCCCAGTCCCATTATTTCACTGAGACAATTAATAGCAATTCCCTGTATTTTCTAATAATTGGCCCACATTCATATTTCTCCAACTAACTCAAATTATATTTTGCAGTTTTTCAAACTAGAATCCAGAAGGACTCACACTTTTTGAATAATTGTTATATTTCTTTTACTCTGCAATGAACCCTTTGAGAAAAATTTTTTTTCATGACACTGATTTTTTTTTTAGACCAGATCAGCTGCCTTCTGAATTGGTTCCATGATTCCTTTGTGATGTCATTTAGCTGTTTCCTCAATTACATATGTTTCCTCTAATATAAATGAGCAAAAGCTTTATTACACTCAGGTTAAATGTGCTTTTGCAAGAATATTTGAATAGTGATGCTGAGTAATCCATATTCTTTCACAAAGCACTTACTGTCAGACTACTATGTGATTAGTGATGCTAAATTTGACCACCCTTCAGAATAGGTGAGATTTTCCATTTAAAATGACCAGTTAATATCAACCTAAGCATCTAATGGAGGATCATTGGTGGAATGCTTCCTATGTGCCAGGCATGGTGCCAACTTTGCAACCTTCTCAGCGATCCTAGAATGTAAGAATTACTCTGTCCACTTGAAGTTGAAGAAATGGAGGCTCCAATAGGTTAAGTCAATCTGTTCAAGGAAAGAATCTGCTTTCCAGCTACATCCTTTTTAACACTGATCAGTGTCCACGGACAGGGAATTGATAATGCTTTCTGGGTCCTAATCTAGTTCCTTGCTTCATTCAAGAATAATCATGGTCAGATAATATTCTTTTCCAAAATGAATAATGGAGGATTTATGTCTAAAAACTGTTTTTAAATCATTTTGTATACTTTAAATTTTTATTTCAGAAACTTCTTCATAATATTTACTTCAAAACAAACTTAATACATGTTTATTGACAGAAGTATAACCTACTTTACATAATTTTTAACAGTGAGTCATAGTTTTGAAAGCTTATTTTCATCTTAGTTACTTTTCTCCTTGCTGAGACAAAATATCTGACACTCAAAGTAAAGGAGGAAAGGTTTATTTTGCTCAAAGTTTGTAGAGGTTTTAGTCCATGAGTGGCTGGCTCCAAGGCAAAGTGGTATGGTGGAAGTGTATTGCAAAGGAGAAATAGCCCATGGCAGGCAGAAGATAGAAGGCAAAAGACACCAAGCTATTATCTACAAAAGCATGTTCTCCCTGTCACTTTTTATTCTGTCTGGGCTACCCTCCCTTAGAGTGGGTAGTACTCATATCTGGAACTATGCTACATTAATCAGTGAACTAATTTAGTAATCACACACCCTTAATCCCAGTGTCACACACCCTAGACTAGGCACCGCTGAAAAAGTCCTACTTATGACTTAATGAGGATTTGGGGAAACATCTAGACACAAGCCATAACATTTTCCCACTTGAGTTTGAGGGGCATGGCAGGAACGTGGGTGAGTGAAACATCCTCTCCCAGATACAAGGACTATAGGAACAATAGGCAAGTAATCCTATCTCAGGTTTTACTGATCACAAGCATATCCATGCTACTCTTATGTAAACATGCTCCATTTTCTCCCATTTTAGGAGGGAAATGATGGTCAATATGTTAGATATAATCTTTTACCCTTATATTGGCTCTTCCTCAACAGAGCAATTTCATGAGTTGGAACATCTCTCTGAGCTTGGACTCTGTCTCATACATGAGGTAGAAGTTTCAAGGAATGGCTATTGGTTTAAAGAGACAGAAAATTATTATTATGTTAAAATTGAATGTTTGTTTAAATTTAATAAAGGTGCTACACTCAGACTTAGATATACCAAAATAATCCAGACATACCGCTATCAGCATCCCATATTTAATTCTCTGCAGCCTAAGTACTAATCTAATTACCACACTTAAAATTCTTAAGAGTTTATATTCCTTGTTTTCTCTGTAATCTTTAACTATACTGCTTCTCTACACGGCTCTCACCTCTTTCTTGTCCCTCGGCATCCCATGACACTCCACTCCCTCAGCCTTTCTCCCATTTCTCTGACCATTACTGTTATGGGTCTTTTGTCAGAATTCTCCTTCTCTGTCCATCCCACACACTCTGGTGTTCTCTGAGGCCATGTGCATGGCCACTTGCTTATGTTCCTCCTGAAAGATCTCACTATGTATTTGCCTTCAGGCACAGCGTGTGCTTCGACGAGTCTCACTTCTTAACCCAGAAATCCCTACAGTTCTCTCATGACCACATGTGTGACTTTTGATGGTATAATGTATGTCCCTAAAGAAGCTTATGCATCCCAAACTGTGCTTACACATTCTTTTGTTCCATTCCCAACCTGCTCCTCCTCCCTTATTCATCATACATTTATTTGCCTAAATGTACCACTTTCTCCATTCTCTTCCAAGTGAGAAATGTAGGATTCCTCTTTGACACCTCTTTCCCATCTCACATTCTGTGAATCACCAAGTCATTTGTGACTATCATTTAAATTTTTTTCTATCTTTCTCTTCCCCTTCCTATCCATGTCCCAATGTCTTATTCACGAGGGGGCTGGATTTCTGCAAGTTTCCTAAGGAATCTCAACTGTTTCAATTTATGTCCCCTCTATCTCCAACAGTTTTCTGTGACCACAATGTCCCCATAAACCATAAATCTGATTAAATAATCCCTCTCCATAAAGTATTCATTTGCATTTCTGTTGCTCAGGAATAAACTTCAAATTCTTTTCCTTTTGATACTACTGGCAGTTAAACCTAAGACCTTCCCACTGAGCTGGTGCCCCAGCCCACTGTTTATCTTTTACTTTGAGACAGTCTTGCTAAGTCACCGCATGGCCCAGACTGAGCTCAAACTTCCAATTCTTCTCATTTGGTCCATCAGGTTGCTAAGATTGCAGCCAGGTACCATTATGCCCATCTTGACTTTGAATTCTTATATATAGCATAGAAGAATCTTTGTGATCTTTCTGTCACTTCCTTTCTAGTGCCATTTCCCAACATAACCCCTATAGTCATAGTTAACTAGATATTCTTGGAGTGGACAACATCTTTTGTTTCTATGCTTCTACACATGTATCTCATTTTGCTGAAGCATGCATTTCCCAAATTTTAACTGATACTTGTCTTTCAAAATTAACTCAGAATCATTATATCAAAGAAACTTATCAAGTAATCTATTTGGTCATTGTTCCATTTACAAATTTGTAATTTCAAAGAATTAAGTATGCCTATCTTTAGCAGTGATTGATCTACTGTAAAATGTTGAGTTCTTATATATGTTTACTTATTATGTAGAAGATTTGACTCTCTTTCTTAATTACCAGTTCATTTATAGTTGAAAATGAAATTCAGTTCTCAACCTAAGAGGCTTGGCAGAGTCATAGTACCAGGTACCAGTCATGGTACCAGTCTTTAGCCAATCATGGAAAGCTAAATTCTATGCCTATTCCTCAAACATTTGTCCAGACAAATCAGCCACATGAAGTTGTGCAAGATACACCATACATTTGCAAAGAAACCTAAGCAGAAAACTTATTGTAAGCCTGTCCTGTGTAGCAAACTGATCATCTGAATTTGGAATGTTACAATAGTGTACTGTTTATGATCCAGTCACATTCAGTGAATCAGGCCACCTTTTATGTGCAAATGTCTAGTTTTAGTTTAGCCCTGGTTAATATTTACTTAGGCAGTTATATCTTGATTAGATAGCCATCCCTCTTAGGGATAAGCCTTGTGTGTAGCACAAAGTAGCAAGAGGTAGCATACAAAAATCAATTTGCACTTGGAATCGTCAGATCTAAATTTTGATGTGCTAATTGTGAAAACCTACACAGCTTCCTTAATTTGTCTAATTCTCATTTCCCTTCTTTACTGAATAGTAGCAATCATCAGTAACATCATAGTATTAAATAACTCCTGCTTGATCTTCCTCCAAGCTAACAGGCTGTGGGGCATAAGGTGCTATAGATCAAGGTACAACAAGGAAACACAGCCACAGGTCTGCAGAGGAGGAGCTGGACAGATCTGGGGTGCCCTCACTGGCCTCTCTGCATGTCTGGAGGACTCTGGATTTCTGCGCCCAGACTGCTGGAGTTCCCTCAGGCTTCCAGGTGCAGTGAAGGAGAGAGGTGGGTTTAAGGCTTCCACATCAGCCTCCCCATTCCCGGCTTCATTTGGAGACCTACTGAGCTCCCAATAGGTGGGCTGGCCCACACTACCAGCCTAGCCCAGCCTGTTTAGCTGCCGCGCCTGGCCACAGGTCTGCAGAGGAGGAGCTGGGCATATCTGGGGTGCCCTCACTGGCCTCTCTGCGTGTCTGGAGGACTCTGGATTTCTGCGCCCAGACTGCTGGAGTTCCCTCAGGCTTCCAGGTGCAGTGAAGGCGAGAGGTGGGTTTGAGGCTTCCACATTAGCCTCCCCATTCCAGGCTTCATTTGGAGACCTGCTGAGCTCCCGATAGGTGGGCTGGCCCACACAACCAGCCTAGTCCAGCCTGTTTAGCAGCCGCGCCTGGCCATAGGTCTGCAGAGGAGGAGCTGGGCAGATCTGGGGTGCCCTCACTGGCCTCTCTGCGTGTCTGGAGGACTCTGGATTTCTGCGCCCAGACTGCTGGAGTTCCCTCAGGCTTCCAGGTGCAGTGAAGGAGAGAGGTGGGTTTAAGGCTTCCACATCAGCCTCCCCATTCCCGGCTTCATTTGGAGACCTACTGAGCTCCCAATAGGTGGGCTGGCCCACACTACCAGCCTAGCCCAGCCTGTTTAGCTGCCGCGCCTGGCCACAGGTCTGCAGAGGAGGAGCTGGGCATATCTGGGGTGCCCTCACTGGCCTCTCTGCGTGTCTGGAGGACTGTGGATATCTCTGCAACCAGGGAGGGTCCACAGGTTCCTGAAGCACTGCGGCCTGTGGTGAGTACCCTAACCTGGCTGCGATTGAAGAACTGTGGAGCTTCCAAGGGGCAGGTGGGCGCACAGTGTCCCTGAGGCCCTGCTTGTCTGGAACTGCGGAGTTCTGAGCAGGCAGAGGAGGGCCACTGGTTCTGTAGGCCTAATGGCTTGGAGTAGCGTGGCGCCAGAGTACCAGTAGCTCCAAACATAGAAGGGGATTTTCAACAGATCCTGAGGAAGCTTTCAAGTAACACTTGAAACACAGAAATATAGGAAAATGACAAAACGAAAGACCAAATTACAACCTCAAACCTCCAGCCCATCTCAAGAAACCCTAGGAGCGATGTATATAGAAGAAAATATATCCCATCCACCTCATATATCGGACACAATAGCCACTGAAATTGACAAGCAACTCCAGGAAGCTTTAAAGAAATTCAAACTCGAAATAATCTCCCAGATAAAAGAAGAAATGATAAAAGAAATGAAAGAGATTCTAAATATATCTAAAGAAAACACAGATAAAAAATTGGAGGAACTAAACAAAAAGATAGAATCCCTAGACGAGCAATATAAGAAACAAACAGAATACGTAATGCAGATGCACAGAGATATACAGGAAATAAAAAACTCCACTGAAAGTTGTAAAAACCGCCTTAATGAAAGTGAAGATAGAATTTCAGACCTTGAAGACAGGATTGCAGCTAGTGAACAGGAAAAGAAAGATCTTTTGAAAATAACAAGGAACCAGGAAACAACAATTCAACAACTGCAAGATGATGCAAAGAAGAATAACATAAGAATGATAGGGATTAATGAAAGAGAGGGAGACAACATGAAGGATGTCAGGAGGATATTTAGAGAAGTAATAGCTGAAAATTTCCCAAGCATGAGATCAGAAACTGACATCAGGATCAGTGAAGCATATAGAACTCCAAACAGTCATAACCAAAATAAAACTACACCCAGACATATAATAGTCACCATCCCAGAAATCCAACACAAGAATAGATTATTAAAAGCTGTCAGAGAGAAAAGACAAATCACTTATAAAGGAAAACCTATCAGAATTACAGCAGACTTCTCAGCACAAACGATAAAGTCAAGAAGAGCATGGAGTGAAGTATTCCAGATCCTAAAGCAAAATGATTTCCAACCAAGACTGATATATCCTGCAAAACTATCATTCAAAATAGATGGTGCAATACGATACTTCCATGACAAAGAACAGCTGAAGAACTTCATGAACACCAAACCAACCCTGCAAAAAATATTGAAAGACAGTTTAGATACACAAAGGAAAAAACCACTAAGCAAAGCAAATAATTAAACAGAACCGAAAGATAAAGATGCAACAGCAGAGAGATAACATTCCTACAATTAACCAGCATTTAACAGTAATAACCATTAATGTAAATGGTCTCAATGCACCAATCAAAAGAAACAGACTAGCAGAATGGATCAAGAAACAAAATCCAACCATATGCTGTTTACAGGAAACCCATCTAACCCAGAAAGATACTCACAGACTGAAAGTCAAAGGATGGAAAACAATTCTTCATGCAGCAGGAATCCAAAAAAAGGCAGGAGTAGCCATTCTGTTTGCAGACAACGTGAACTTTAAACCAACAATGACCATAAAGGACAAAGAAGGTCACTACATACTCGTAAGGGGAAAACTCCAAGAGGAAGAGATAACTATCTTAAATATATACGCACCAAACTCCAGAGCACCCAGTTATATAAAACAATTATTAACAGAAATGAAAACTCAAATTATCAGTAACACAATTGTAACAGGAGACCTTAATACACCACTGACACCAAGGGACAGATCAACCAGACAGAAAATGAGCAAAGAAATAACAGAACTGAATCACACCTGTGAACAAATGGGTTTGATAGACATATACAGAATGTTCCACCCAACAACATCAGAATACACATTCTTCTCAGCAGTACATGGATCATTTTCTAAAATAGACCATATATTAGCTCACAGAACATATTTAAGCAAATGCAAAAGAGTTGAAATCATCCCTTGCATATTATCGGATCATAGCGCTCTGAAATTAGAAATTAATGACAAAGGATACTGCAAAAATTCCGCAAACACATGGAAACTAAATAACACACTCTTGAGTAATCAGTGGGTCACAGAAGAAATTAAAGAAGAAATTAAACAATACCTAAAAGAAAATGAAAATGCAGATACAACTTACCGGAATCTGTGGGATGCAATGAAAGCCGTTCTGAGAGGAAAATTTATTGCACTGAGTTCCCACATCAGGAAAACAGAACGAATACAAGTAAATAACTTGATGCTACACCTCAAACAGCTAGAAAAAGAAGAGCAAGTCAAGCCCAAAGCCAAAAGAAGAGAGGAAATTATAAGAATCAGAGCAGAAATCAATGCAATAGAGACTAAGAAAACAATCCAAAGAATCAAAGAATCAAAGAGTTGGTTCTTTGAAAGAATAAATAAAATCGATAAGCCCCTAGCCAACCTTATTAAAAAAAGGAAAGAAAAAGCTCAAATTCATGCAATAAGAAATGAAAAAGGAGAAATCACTACAGACCCAATAGAAATACAGAGGATCATCAACACCTATTTCGAAAACCTCTACTCTCAAAAGTTTGATAACACAGAAGAAATAGACAGATTCTTAGAAGCATATGAAGTACCAAAGCTAGATCGAGAGGATATAAAACTGTTGAATAACCCAATCTCTGCTAATGAAATTGAGAATGTAATTGGGTCCTTGCCCACCAAGAAGAGCCCAGGCCCAGATGGATTCACTGCAGAATTCTACAAGAAATATAAAGAAGACCTAATGCCGACACTCCTCAAACTATTCAATGAAATTGAAAGGGAAGCAATCCTTCCTAAGTCATTCCTGGAAGCAAATATTACTCTAGTACCAAAACCTGAGAAAGACCCAACTATAAAAGAGAACTATAGACCGATCTCCCTAATGAACACAGATGCAAAAATCCTCAATAAAATATTGGCAAATAGGATCCAGCAAATCATCAAGAAGATTATACACCATGACCAGGTGGGATTCATCCCAGGAATGCAAGGATGGTTCAACATACGCAAATCAATAAATGTAATCCACCATATCAATAAAGCCAAAAATAAGAATCACATGATCATCTCTATAGATGCAGAAAAAGCCTTCGATAAGGTCCAACACTTATTCATGATAAGAACTTTACAGAAAATTGGAATAAATGGTCTTTACCTCAATATAATAAAGGCCATTTATGACAAACCAACAGCCAGCATCATACTAAATGGCCAAAAATTGAAAGCCTTTACTTTAAAATCGGGTACAAGACAAGGATGTCCTTTATCACCACTCCTATTTAATATAGTACTGGAAGTACTAGCCAGAGCAATTAGGCAAGAAAGAGAAATAAAAGGGGTAAAGATAGGAAAAGAAGAAGTTAAATTATCATTGTTTGCAGATGACAAGATACTCTACATAGAAGACCCCCTAAACTCCATTGAAATACTCTTAGATACAATAAATAAATTCAGTAATGTGGCTGGATACAAAATCAATACTCAGAAATCAATAGCATTCCTATACACGAACAACAAAATTACAGAGAGGGAAATAAGAGAAACTGGACTATTCACATTAGCAAGCAAAAAAATGAAATATTTAGGAATTACTCTTACGAAAGAAGTGAAAGACTTATACAGTGAAAATTATAATACACTGAAAAAGGAAATTGAAGATGATCTCAGAAAATGGAAAGACATCCCTTGCTCATGGATAGGAAGAACAAACATTGTGAAAATGGCCATTCTCCCAAAACTGTTATACAGATTCAATGCAATCCCAATAGAAATACCATCAACATACCTTATAGATCTAGAGAAATCACTCCTAAATTTCATCTGGAACCAGAAGAGACCTAGAATCGCAAAGGCAATTCTAAGCAGCAAAGACAAAGCAGGAGGCATCACAATCCCTGACTTGAAGTTATACTACAAAGCAACAGTAGTAAAATCAACATGGTATTGGAATCAAAACAGAGCTGAAGATCAGTGGAATAGATTAGAAGATACAACCACAACTACGAACACACTCAACCACCTTATTTTTGATAAAGGAGCCAAGCAGGTTCACTGGAAGAACGACAGTCTCTTTAATAAATGGTGCTGGAAAAACTGGCTCTCCATTTGCTGAAAACTAAAGCTAGACCCATGTCTATCACCATGTACTAAATTAAAATGTAAATGGGTCAAAGATCTGAATATTAAAACAGAAACACTAAATCTATTGGAAGACAAAATAGGTAGAAACCTTGGAGACATAGGAGTAGGTAAAGAATTCATGAACAGGACTCAAACCGCATGGGAAATACTTCCCAGAATCAATAACTGGGACCACTTCTTATTAAAAAGTTTCTGCATGTCAAAAGAAATCTCCAGCATAGTGAAAAGAAAACCCACAAACTGGGAAAAGATTTTAGTGAACTCTCTCTCAGACAAGGGCCTCTTGTCTAAAACATATAAAGAATTAAAGAAACTCAGACCTCCGAAATTCAAAGATCCAATCCAAAAATGGGCATCTGAGATGAATATGCAATTCTCAGATGAAGAAATGCAAATGGCAAATAAATACATGAAAAAATGCTCATCATCATTGGTCATTAGAGAAATGCAAATTAAAACCACACTGAGATACCATCTCACTCCTGAAAGAATGGCCAGGATCAAGAAAACCGACAACAAATGCTGGAGAGGCTGTGGGGAAAAAGGAACTCTCCTGCACTGCTGGTGGGAGTGTAGACTGGTACAGCCTTTGTGGAGATCTGTCTGGAGATTTCTCAAAAAGTTGGGACTGGAAATCCCATTTATTCCAGCTATTCCACTTCTAGGCATATTCCCAGAAGAACTGAAAGCATCATACCACAGTGATATATGTGCACCTATGTTTATAGCAGCACAATTTGTAATCGCCAGATCTTGGAAACAACCCAAGTGCCCATCAACTGAGGAATGGATAAAAAAGTTGTGGTATTTCTATACAATGGAGTATTATTCAGCTATAAAGAAGGATCACATTGAGATATTTATCAATAAATGGGCACAGCTTGAGACCATACTCATAAGTGAAATAAATCAATCTCGCATGTGTGAATACCGAATAGTTTCCCTAATGTAAGTAATGATTCAAATATATAAAAATATGTGGTAATCATGATTCCCCATTAGGTGGCCTTGAAGCCTTATAAAGTTTTCACTCATTAATTAGAAAGGCTTTATTCTGGGCTTCTTGATATGAAAATATTTGAAGCTAGAGTATATGAAGTTTTACCCAAATATTTCAAGGAAAAAGACACTATGGTAACTACTATTAAGTCAGGTTATAAGGTGGTGAAGTACTAGGTTATTGAAACAGTCATGCTGTGACCTCTATTGTTATATTGTTATGTCCTGTTTTATCTCAATCTCCCCCTTATTGTTTCAAAAAAAATTATTTAGTCATTTCTTATGTTTTCTTAATTAAAGAAAAAATTCAAAAAAATTAGGATATATAAATAGTAACTCTTTTCGATTTCCTATTAACTTGTTTTGAAGTCCTGTAGTACTCCCACGATCTTGTTTTGACTGATTAGACTCTGTTCCATTCTATATGATAGAATCAAGTTTGAAGACATAGGCAACTACTTTGAAGACAATAAGATTCACTAAGATACCCATTCTGGTTTAACTATTGTCTTCTTTGGAAGTCCTGTAATGTTTACAATGCCTAAGTTTTATTGGTCCTGTTCTCTACTGTTTTGTCCAACTTTATAATATCTAATAAGATAGACAATTCTTTTTAAGGAAACAAGGGACAACGTTGATAACCATTGTTGATAAACTTGTACTCTGTTCTACACCATGTGCTACGTCTATCCTTGGTATTTACTGACAGCTTTGTTTTGCCATATTTGACTGTATTCTTCCCCCCCCCCAAAGAAAGTAATAAGCACTAAGGAGTAATAAAATCCAAGATGTGTAAATTTTGTTGTAAAAAAGAGAGGGAAAAAAAAAAAAGAAAAGGAGCTCTAACGGATATAACAGCAAGTGTGTTTGGGGGTGTTAAATAGCTGACTTTATCAATGTTTTTGGAACATTGAACACAGCTGTTTGCAGTCTCCCTGTTTGAATGTCCACCTTGTGTTCTTTGATACTGTGATTTGAGGAACTATTTTCAAGAAAATAGTGTGTAATCTACTAGCAGGTAATTTCTTACTGTTATGGTTTTTTGTTTTGTTTTGTTTTGTTTTGTTTTGTAGTTCTGTATTGCGTGTACCCTTACGCCGCTTTGGTTTGTTTTGTGTTTTTCTCTTTTTCCTCTTAAATAAAAAAAAAAAAAAAAAAAAAAAAAAAAAAACAAGGAAACACAGCAATTGACTCAACAGTTCTATTTAGGTATCTACCCTGTCTACACACTTATGATATTCAGGGCACAAGAGTAAAAGAATATTAATCAGAAACTTTTTAGTTGTAGATCCCAGGTTCAGAGGAAGATAAGTTTCAATTAAAATCATTATCATTTACATTTTTTTTTGTTTTTATGAGCTTCACACTTTTATTACTGCTTACCTACTTATATACTATTTCTATTGTGTGAGTTCTCAGCAAACGCCTATTTCTATCTTTTGACCTTTCCTGTTTTCTCACAGCAGATACTGCCAAGAATATTGGAATTAATGGATTAGAGAAATGAAGACTCTGGGACTCCCTGGTCTGCAACAGTTCAACTCATTAAAAAAAAAAAAAAAACCCAAAGTAAAACAACTCAAACTAGATATTCTTGAAGACACAATATCCACAAGACCAAAGATGGCATTTGGGAATAGTAAAGGACAACACTTCCAGATTTTTGTGAGTAGGCTAGGGAAAGAAATAGAAGCACACTTTGGTGGTAGAGGAATGTGTTTCTTCTGGGTAGAGTATAACTACCATTCCTTTGGATTATTTTCCAGGTAAATCTTTGAACAATTCATTTGAGAATACATAACAAGGTTTACATGGTTAAACCATCTCATAGGAGCCCAGTCTAATATTTCCTGCCAAACCACACTGTCATATAAAAGGAAAAACTAACATTAATGTCCAAAAGGCTGTGCTATGGGAAAATAAAAGAATCCAGAGGATCAAGGGAAGTATCAACAAAGTAATGAAGGATTTTTTTTTTCCCAGCTAGTTGGGTTGTTTATGGCACCCGCAGTCCTGATTCATACTTAGTATGAAGAGAGAAAGGGCATGAATTTGTGGAGACAGAGGAAGTGAGTTGGAATCCCATCATAGCACTGTGGCACTCCCCAAAATTCTACATAGATAAGATCTTTCTCCTGAGCACACGGTAAGATCAATTTTAACCTACTTAAAATTAGGCATGCCCTAAGTTTGGTCAATGAAATATGAGCACAAATCACATAAATCACATCTGAATGGTAGATTTAAGAGTAGATGCATTAACCTTTCCTTTTGCCATTGTTATGGACAGTTCCCCATCTACAGCTGCTATATGAGCCTGAACCCCAGAGGGGAGACTATGACAGTGCAAGAGAAGACTCCCAGTGAGCCTCTACTTCCATTGTCAAGCAGCATGAGAGGAAGATCAATTTTTATGAGTTGATGTCCCAAGATTTTGGGGTCACTTGTACATCCTTGTTATCCAGTTGTCCTGAAGGATAAAAGCTTCCTTTATGGATTTAATCCAAAAGCTCTCTTTATGGATTATTGAAAATATTCTTGATTTTTTGAACAGCATGTTTCTTATTTCATAATAGAGCAATTATAAAAATAGCTGCTGTCATCTGAGAACCTAATACTAGCATATAAAGAGAATTTTTTAACAATGGTAGTTCCATCCTTGCTAGATCTCTCTTACTAGTGATCTCTTACATCATCTTCCCAAAATAACATTAGAATGTGTTTCTTTCACAAGATCTGGCCTTTTATTAAAGAGAACAGTGCCAAGGATTGCAAAAGTCTCCAATGAACTTTAAACCTCATTAAGATGCAGAACCTACACTTATACAATAGCTAGCAAAGTCAGATGTTTAAAACTATAGAATTTTAAAATTAAAAGAAGGTAGATTCAAGATTTGCATCCTATTGGTCACCTAACTACTGACTGAGGAGCAGAACATCTTTCCAAATCTACTTTCTTGTTCCCAAATCTGAGGGGACATCCATTACTTGCCAAAGCTCTGTGTTCTGGGCTATAACCAGGAAGCTTGAACGTTTCACGTTAAATAACTAACCATCCCTGCCCACTGCTCCCTGTTTTTGTGTTTATTATGCATGTATATAGTGGACTATAAATTTCCAGCTCTTCTTTCTTTCCTATGGGCACTTTCTAGATAGCTCTTATCTACAATGGATAGCAAAGTGTATTGGTTAAGGTTCTATAGATAAACCAAACTGATAGAAACTATCCATATAATTATGTAAGAAAATGTATTTAAGTAGACTTACAAGATCAGAGGCAAGCAAGTTCACAATGGCTATCTGTGTGCTAGAGAGCCGGAGAATCAGTAGCTACTCAGCCCAAGATGAAAGCCACAGAACAAGAGGTATCAATAATGCTGCACCAGTCCCAAATTGAAGGCTTAGAAAACTCTCTGGAAACTCAGTTAACAGTCAGTGTTGGAAGCCTAAAGAAGCTGGAGATCTGGAGACAAACGCTCAAAAGTCGTGGCAGCAAAGAACACATCCAGTAAACAGACTGGAATTCTTCATAATAGGTACATTTCCTTCTTCTTTCTCCCTTTTGGTTCATCCAGGCTACAAGGTTATTGATGGTGATATCCACCATCAGGGTGGGTCTTCCACCCTCAGTTTGCTGGCCCTTATGTCAATCATCCACAGACATGCACAGCACTGAGGTTAGTAATCACCTAGGCGCTTTTTATGCTGATGAAGTTCACATAATTAACAGTTACACCACCAAGTCAAATTTCAAGCATTTTTTGTGAATGAATTTGTAAATGAATTCTACTCATGAATCTTCCTCCTTATTCTTCTATCAGAACAGACTGCTTTACATCCCTTCTCCCCTGCCTCAAGTCCCATCTCTTGAAATAAAGCATAACACTCCCATACCCTCTTATGTGGGAATTAGACAGTTGTGCTGACCTTTAATAGTCAAATCTCCTCATGGAGTCTTATATCTACATTCCTTATTTCTTGTCAGACCTCCAGCTTTCATTATCCTTCTTAGAATATGGTGTATAGACTTATTTTGTCAAGTAAAATATAATTTCACTGATGGTATAAATACCATCTGTTCTGATAATGGTTAATTCTCCAATGCCTATCAAGGTCTTTGGCTTATTGCAGAGACTCAAAGCAATGATTGAATAAATACATTAGTATAAACAATAACACCTGGCCTGGTCTTACCCATTCATTTGAGACCACATCTTTTTATCACTACCACAGACCTCCTCTCTCCCATCAGTTCTCACTTCCACATCGTTTCCTGTGTGCGACCACACAGGAAAGCATCTCACTATTCTCCGTGTCTTATCAGAGTAGAAGACTGTGTATGAGGCTACATACAAGCTCATCTTTCTGAATACTCCATCCAGCCACTTCGCTGGCCTCCTTTGCTGTGATGCACAGGGAAACATCTTGGCACATACCACTTCCCTGGGCAAGTGAGTGGGAAGTAAAGTCTTCCCCGATCTAAAAATCTCTATGAAATCTGTTCTCTGCTTTCTTCAGACTAATCTCATTTCATCCACTCCCCTCCATTCTGTGCTTGTTTTCCAATCACAGAACTTTCTTCAGATTTTTAGAAGCTGCCACATTTCTTTCTGTCCTGAGGTCTTTGAAGCTGCTCTTTCCTCTGCCTGAAAATTCTCTCTCCCCTCTTCTAATGCTTCTTCATCTAGTGGACCTTTATATTCATCTGCATTCAAGCATCATTTTGTCAGATGTCTTTCTTCCTCCCCAGACGAGATCTGAGTGCTATTTATTTTTTTCCTAGTATTGTACACTTTTCCTTCAGAGATTAATCATAGTCTGTAACTATGCAGTAACTTGTGACCATTTCTATGTCCCATGAGAGTAGGAGCCTTATTTTAGCAATTGTCAGGTCTCCAGTGTCTAAAAGAGCTCAAGACACATATCAGGACTCGAGAACTATGTGTTGAAAGAGTATGTCAGCACGTTCCTCATCTGCTAAACTCTCAAGCTCTATGAGTGTTATTTTGAAGATTTTTGAATTCCTAAGGAAGGAGCTACATGGTATGTGTCACCAAGCAGGTGCTCAGTAATAATGTGAACAAATAAGGATGAAAGAGAGGAGAATGAGAAGAAAGAAGAGGAGAAGAGATAGAATTAGTAACAGAAGCCCCACTCCTTACCTTCAAAAGTATCTCATATTTGACAATAAATTATCTGGCCTCCATAGTTATATTTCATTAATGTTCCCAAGACCTTTTTTAAGTCAAAGAGCAAAGGATCTGATAGATATTCAGAGTTGGAAATTTGTCTTATTTCTACAAAGGAGTCACCAGCAAAAAGAAAGTCAGATAGGGCAATTCTAGTTCTAATGGCACCTAAGACATCTCAAGGGATTCCAGTGATTTTCTGAGTCTCAGAATGGGTTCTGTACCCAATGATTCACATTAGTGGCAAATAAAAATATCCTTCCCTTACTCCATAACACACACACACACACACACACACACACACACAATTGCTTTGCGATTCTACATCAGTTTCTTTGAATGTGTACATTTATGTTTGTGTCACATTAAGATATTTACTTATAAGGGTGTATAGTGCCACTCTTGTAGTATGGATATGATCCAGCAAATACATACGTATATCTACATTTATATTTGTAGCTATAGTTATAGTTATAATTTTATATATAGATCAAATATATATCAAACATATATATAATATATAGTATATATAGGTCAAATAGCAAAGGATAAAAGAGATATTAGGATTTAGATACTTGCTTTACTTCTACAAAGGAGTCACCAGCAAACAGAAAATCAGAAGAATTCTATTTCTAATGGCCCCGAAGAAACCTCAAGGATTTCATATATATATATATATGAGACTATCCATTCTTTTGATCACTCATTCATCCATTCAAAAATTATATACTAAGTGCCTTTTACAAGTTAGACTCTATTTAAGCTGTTTTGGCAACGGCAGTGGAGAAACAAATATCTCTGCAGCCTTCCAGTGCTTAATTTTAGTGGAATCAGTGAAAAAGTTAGCATAATAAATAAATTAATTAAATGACCTCTTTGAAGGTGAACAGTGCTAGGATAGAATAAGAGCAGGAACATGAGCTGTAGGTGGGAGGGTTGTCATTTTAAATCAGTGATAGAATAGTTACATAGATTTTATTGAGATGCTAAAATTTGAAAAGACTTAAAGGAAATGAGGAAAGAGTGTAAGATCTGCTGGAAGAATGTTCCAGTTGCAAGGAATTATCAACATGAAGACACAAAGTTGGGAATGTATCTGGTATCTTTGGATCAGCAGGAAATAGCTTGGAGAAAAATGATAGAAATGGAGAGTATTAGAGCAGCATGGAATGTAAGGATGAGGATCAGTTCCAACAATGCAAATGGGAATTACATATAGATGCTACGCAAGTATGTAGTGTGTAGATACCTGAATATAGTTTTAGTTTAACTTCAAAATGTATTTTTAGTCCTATAGGTGTTTGCATGGTCTAAAATATTTGTTATAAATACATAAGGAAATATAAATAGTATAAAATACTTGTATGACTGTTTATTTGTGCCTCTATATTCTATACTTTGGTAACAGATGTTCTTTCATGCAGGAGTTATGCAATTGAAAGCATATGTAACTTTATGAAATGCAAGGCATCCCATATGCAAAGTGTGCATGTGTACTTCCACACTACACTAACATGCATGTCTACATCTATTTAATAACCATGCCTATGTAGCATGCATCATTTCTGATGACAGAGAAATCTCATGGTTGTGTAACTGTGTGAACTGTCCATGTATTCATGGGCTTTCTGCAGGCATATGGCAGGAGGCAGGCGCCCATGTCTTTCCTCCTGACCATTCTTCCTCTGGAGACATTAGCAGCCCAAGAAAGAAAGAATCAGTGCTGAAGAAATAAGCAACTATGGGCAGGTTTCAAAGATCAGGAGTCTTAAATTGTGAGACACCATCTGATTTTGGAGAACATGCATGCATTCTACGACATTGATCAACCTTTGGCCTGATTCTGGTGCTATTTACCAAGGGAGTTACAAGTTCCAGCCTATTCTTTGTCATATCCTGCAGGAGAATTTCTTTTCTTTGTATGTTTTTACTTCAGTGTGCTGCAGACAAATAAATTGCTGATCAATTTGGATTTCAGTTTGAGATTTTATTTTTAAAAATCTTGGTGTATAGGTTGAGATTTGAAAGCTTTTTTTTTTTCATTTTCCCTACTTGCCAAAGCTGTGAACTTAAGGCCAAGTTAATTAAAGTCAACGGAGAATGTATTTTTTTATTAAACTTTTTCTCTCTATTGATTTTTCCCTCTCATACAAATAGTACAGACTTAGTTCTCAAAATCAAAAACACTGTGGAGCAAAGAAAAAACTAATCAGACTCCAAAGATGATTTACAAACTCAGACATAGCATTTCAGAAATGGCTAGGATTTCAGAGGGTGGTTAAACTGGTAAGCCAGCTAGGCGTAGTCAGATACATCTGTGTGAAGCCAACCTCTCAGAAACGTTTGGTTTACAAAAACTGGGTTGGTTTCTTTGTGGTGCAAGCATGTGGATCATTATATCAGCTTCCTAGTATTTTCCCACTTTTAGGTGATTCCCTCTAATCATTCTCCGTCTAGTAGACACATCTTCCCAAGGAATAGTTCTGATTATTTCATTTGTAGGCACAGAGTCTTCACTGGCTTCTTTTAACCAAGAGTCAGAAAGCTATAGCTGACAGGCCAACTCCAACTCACCATTTGTTTTGTAAATAAAGTTTTATTGGAACACAGCCATGCTTGTTTAATTATGTACTGTCTATGACTGTTTTCCACTATGACAGAAAATTTGAGCAGTTGTAACAGAAACCACGTGACTACTGCACCTAAAATATTTACTGTTTGGCCTTTTATAGAAAGGTCATGCCAATCCCTACTCTAACCCATTAAATAAGAACCATCATCTCGGTCTAGCATTTAAGACTCTCAAGACAGTAATCACAAGCTGATGTCCCATCTTAATTCCTATTTTCTTTGCTTTGTCTTTGTCTGAGTCAGTGTGGGCTATTTGGTTTTTCCAGAACAATAGGTTTGGTTTTCCCAACTTGTTGGCAGAGTTAGATTGATGTGTGTCCATTTCTCTTTCTTCTGGTAACATCACTCAAGTCTTCCACTGGAAGAGCTTCTCTTCATTGCCTCAGCCTTTATGGCTCCAGAGGAGCTAATTCCAGCTCCAGCTCCAGCCTACTACCTATCCCAAGGAAAGACTCCACGAAAAGAGCTGACAGTCTGAGGATTCCATTTTCTTTACTATGAGTGATGCTGAAATCACTTTAAAACCAAAGACAGGCTTGTAATTCTAGACTTGTGTTGTAACTAGCGAACTATTTTTTGTTCTATCAGCTTCTAAAGCCTATCAACTGTAACTTAATGCTGGGTAAAGTCTTTTTGAGAATGAAGCTAACATGAAAGGAAAAAGACTAAGACAGAGAAAGAAAGGGGCTCCAGTTCTAGTGATATATTTTTAGACACCTGGTTCAAGCTATATGTGAAGCTATGCTGCTTACACAGTATTCCTTTAATTGGTCCCATTTTGTGCTTTGACAGTCTGAATGGATTTCTGTCCCTTGCAATTGAGCGGGTCCTGTTGTAAACTTTCTTCCTGGTTCCAATCTGCTTACTCTTGTTACAGCTCCTCTTTCTACCTTGAATGTCATCTTCCTGTTTCCCCCACCACGTTTTAATGGAATGTCTTACAGGTTTGTATGTCATCCTTCCACCAGGTGCATGCTCATCTTCTCTGGATCATTCCAGTTCAGGTGTGTGGGCTACCACAGTGAACACCTGACCAACTCTTAGCCAGGTTTAGAGACCCATCCCATTTATCTATTAAACCTATCCTGATCACTCAATAAATATAACCTGTCTCATTTTTGAGCTTTATATTTCTAACTATCATTCAGTGCTATGCTTTGCGCCTCAAAGTGCATTAAAAAGTTCGTTGGGTGAAAAAATAGCTACTGTGGAAAGATTTATTTTTAATTAGTGTGTTTGGGATGAGGACACAGGGGAAATGGGAAACATTTCAGACTGAAACTGGCTTTCATTTACTTTATGAAGTTAATTCTCGTCAGGTGTGGTGACCCAACACTCCAGAGGCTAAGACAGAATGATCACCTTGAGTTTGAGATCAGCTACATGATGAGTCCAAGGGTATCCTGACCTATACAACAAGACTCTATCTCAAAAAAAAAAAAAGAAGAAAAGTTAATTCTGATTTTTAATACAATTATCTTTTAAAAACTGTCATAAATGTTGCAAGAGCAGTGCAGAGAGTTCCTGTACCCTCTTTACCCAGATTTCTCAATTGCCAGTCTTTGTCTATATTTCTGCTCCCTACAAAACACACACATTTCTTCTCTCTCTCTCTCTCTCTCTCTCTCTCTCTCTCTCTCTCTCTCTCTCTCTTTCTCTCTCTCTTCTACTCTTACACTCTCTTTTTTCTTCTTCCTTCAGTGTGGACTCAAGGAATCCTACTTTATGGAACAGGTAATAATCTATTGCAATAATTATTTATTTTGATGCTCACACTATTGTAGATTAAGACAAAAGGAGCTACTTTAGTCTGACATTTATCTTTAGCCTGATTCTTTGACTTGTCTGCATAACTATTCAATACTTTCCTACTTTTTGTAGTCAAGATGCTTTTGGCTCATCTTATACTGCTCCTGCTCCAGACTTGGAATCATTTTTGTATTCCATGAAATCTTGATTCTTTTAATGGAAAACTCTACTTTGAAAGAAAGATATGGAATTGAGGCATATTGCTACAAGAATGGCATTGTTTCTAGACTCTTACCACAAGCAAAAGTAAGAAATATATGAATTTGTGCACTTTTTCACACAAATTCCTATTCATATATAAATATACCCACATACGTAACTGTTTATCTCTACATCTAGTTATATGTATTTTAAAACAATGCTGATTTTACTTCAGTATCTCCAGGTCTAGTCTAACACTTTAGTTTTCTTCCTAGATCTCCCCCTTTCATATTTCTAATTCTTTTCTCTCATTGTACTTAATACTGACTCTGATATTTTAACAAACTGCCAAGATCTTCTCTTGCCTTCAGATTCACTAGGGAGCTCCCAATGTGTCCAAATTGCAGGAACTCAATAAAATTGTGCTATCCTTTGATGACCGTGCTAGGGATAACCTTGACTTTTGCAATAAACTGACTAAAGACACGTTGGGTAGCTGGGTCTGAACTTCACTATTTGACTCTACTGGCAGGAAAAATTCTTTAACTGAACTTACAGTATTCTTAAAATGAAGAATAAGAAAATATTCTCAAAATCTCCTTGTGGTTCTCTAGAGATAGGTGCTTTACAAATTCAAAATGTGAGCACTGTTGCCTGGTGGAAAAGTTCTCCATCCATCTCACTCTGCAAGGTGTGGAGACAGTTTTTGAGGACCACTGCTGTTCTCAGGTTTCTAAACAGGTAAATCAGCTAAACACTGCAATAGGTGCAACAACATCAGTTAGAATGAATTGTAAATAGCCCTCCATTTCCATATCTTTCAAATTTCTTTTACTTAAATAAATGCAGCATGACAGAAGGAATTCACATAAGCCTATCTTGTTGCTTAGGACAGTGTGTGTTTTCAATTTGGAGGTCAGATGTGACAGGCTGTCAGTTTGGTTGGGGGGGGGGGGCATAGACAACAAGTCAGAAGTGTCCAGGTGGACTCCATCATAGATTTTTGTCTTTTCTTCAGTTTGCAGCAGCAGAGAGAATGATGCTCTTTCCTGCAAAGCTCCTTCTTTGGGAAGAAAGAAATTGATTTGGTCCTGGAGGTTTCCATAAATGCGTCAGCTGACTTTCTCAGCATTGCCTGCAGGAGTAAGTGAAGAATCAGGGCACAATCGAAGCATGTTACCCTTTCCATTTATGTAACACCTACTTCCTGGCCTCAAGTTATAGGTAACTTGGACTATGATTATCATTGCCGACTATGTTTCAGCCCATTAAATTTAGAGCCATGTACAGACATAGTCTATTTTGGGCCTATGTAGGATCATTCAGAATAGCTGAGATAGAAAGAAACATTAGAGATCTTCTTGCCTAACTGCATTGTTTTACAGATGCGATTATTTCACAGATGAAATTTTATCCAAAACAAATTTCACTCACAAGATTTTACTTCCTTATCCTTACAAATTGGCCTCTGGCCTTTGAAAGTTGTCTTTGTTAGGGATCCATTTCGGGTTTACATTCTAAGACACTACATTGCCTGCAAATAATTTTTAACTAAGAAAAAGTGACAAATTAAGTTTCTACTCTCATGCCTAACTCACACTATGCACTTGTCATAGTGGAAAGTATGTTAAAGTGATATAATCCTGGATCTGCTATCAACCAACTGTGACCTTGGATAGGTCCCTATTCTTCTCTAATCATTCATTTCCTCATTTTAAAAATACAAATGTGCCTGCCTTGCGAGGAGGCAGTCGTGAGTTCGATCCCTGGTACCGATAAAAAGGAAAAAAGACAAAAAAAAAAGAAAGAAAGAAAGAAAAAAAATACAAATGTAGGGTTAGCACATCTATTCCTACAACAAACGAGTATCGAACAAATATAAGTGCATTCCTGCACTTAGTTTATTTGGTATATGACTTGGGTAAGTTAACAAATTTAGCTGTAATTCAATTTTTTTATTTCTATAATGGAGAGGAATAGATAGTGATGATAATAATAATAGCAGCAAGCAATTAGTCATTCATTGATCTGTTGTGAAGATTAAATGGGACGACCATGTAAAGAACTTACAGCAGTAATTGGCACGTGTAGCAAGCACTCCAAAATAGCTTGCTGCTATTGTTGTTATCATCATCACTGCTACTGATATTATTTCCCTCCTCTTAGTCTTGACTCAGGATGCTCACTCTGGCCAAGTTGATCTTCCTCTAATCTGCAAGTCCAAATTCTATTTGGCCTTTAGGGCCCAGTTGAAATCCTCTTCCCAGAAACACTCTCTGATTCTGACCAGCTTCTTCCCTGAAACCCTTCCCTTTTGATACTGATGCCACAATCTTGTTTGCATACCGTGGATATGCATGCACAACCCTATCTTCTAGGTTCCTTGATGGCAGAGTTTCCCATCTCAACTTTCCCTGGCACAAAACCCTGTAACTTTTAAGGAATTAGTAAATATTGATTGAATACTGCTTAAGTAGTATATCCATATTGGTTGAATAAATAGTGGGATTAATTTTATGTTAATACAACCACAGTACCTTTTCTATTAGTGTTATTCATAATACAGTTAATGATGTGGTTCAAATACTGTACTAGCATGGTGTTATCCCTAGACCAGTTCAATAGATCCACATTTCAGTTATGTTTTCTTTTGTCTGTCTTTCTTCTTCCTTCCTCCCTTCCTTCCTTTCTCTGTCTCTTTCTTTCTTTCTTTTCTTCTTTGGTGTGGTGTGTGTGTGTGTGTGTGTGTGTGTGTGTGTAGTTTTTTTGGACACAAGTCTTTCTATGTAGTTCAAATTTAGGATCCTCTTCTGTCAGCCTTCTGACTGCTAGAGCTACAGCCTGATTGGAAATCTTTAATGACATTAAAGCTTAGTATTCACCTCCCAAATATTCTGATTTGTGGGGATGGAGGAGATTTCAAATTTTTGTTCCTAAAAGGCTTTACAAGTGGTTATAATGTGCAACCAAAATAGAAAAGTTCAAGTGTATACTACCTTTAACAGTATCTTCGAAGATTCCTCCCTCAACTGAATGATAATTTCAATTAACAACAATGTAGAATGAGAAGCGGTTTTTTTTGCTTTTTTAATGTTTATCAAAATAACACTTTATTTCCATAGCAAAGATCCTCAGTAAACAATACCAGCTGTTAAGAAAGAATATATTGAAAAGAACAATGTTCTAAATGACAATAGTCATGGATTCTGCAGTAAATGGCCAGATAGGTACAAACGTGACTTGTCTACTTTGTCTTCTGAGTTTTAATTTCCTCATCATCAAAATGGGAGCAATTATAACAGCAGCATGAACCTAATTTGTTGATTTTGAGTCCAATTTTTCTATTTGGTATTATCTTACCACAGTAATGCTGGTTGATTTTTGTCAGATGTAAGTCTGTCATTGTAAAGGTATCTGTCATTGGAGGTATCTTGGAAACAGCTTGGGAAAATATTGGCTTTAGTGATGCCTTGAAAAGGGCATGAACTTTTCTGACTGTTTACAGGCAGAATCAACAGCTTAGTGTGAACTGTACTCTAGGCCACCCAATTCTATAATCTCACCCTAGTTCCTTCTTATGCTTTAGGCGTTGGCGTAAAGCTAACAGTAATTCAACTCAGACTATTTCTATTCCCCAAACCCTTTTGGATGCAAATAGGAGATGTAGAACTCAAATGTTTTAGGCTAAAAGAAACTAGAAAACATACTGTTGAGTGTGAAGGAAAATAGAGACAGTTATGCAGCAAGAATCTCTACTGCTGTATGCGCGTCTTCTTTCTGTTCTCAGCCTCACTTCCTCCATAAGGCAGGGAATATGTTTGCTTCTTGCATTTGCATCATTTTTTCCCAACATAAAGGGACTGCTTTTTCACTTGTTCCAATTTGAAAATTCTTGGGAGAAGATTCTAGCATAGCTTGGGCCATGTCCTGGGTAAACCACCAGAGAAAAGAACTTTGGTTAGAAAATTATACTACTATTTCAAAATGGTATAAGAGAAGGATCAATTCCTCTCCTTCTAAAAATGATTGATACTCCTAGAAAAGTGATGGGTGCTTCCAAGTCAGACAACCAGTGCCCACTCCATTATCCCATAGATATTTAGTAGTGACATAAAAGAAAAGGGGACGTCCTAGTCAAATGTAAAGGAGGTTACTACATCCTAGTAAACCAAACAATTCAACAGGCAGAGATAACAATTATAAATATATATGCACCAAACATTGGTGAGTCTCAATTTCATAAAATATAAACTACAGAAAAATATAAGGACTGATAAACACCAACACAATCATAGTAGGAAACTTTAAGTCCACTCTCACAAACAGACAGGTCAACTAGACAAAGAAATGAAGAAAGAAATATCAGAGTTAAATCACATCATTGAACAAATGGACTTTACCTACATTTGCAGAACATTTCATTCAAAAACAACAGAATGTACCTTTTTCTGAGCACTAATTTTCTCCAAAAAAGACCTATATATCATCCTCAAACAAATATGCAAGATTTGAAATAATCTCTTGTATATTATTGGATAATAGAAAAATAAAATTAGAAATCAACAGTTAAGAACTCATAAAAACAATGCTAACATATGGAAATTCAATAACACAGTCTTGAATAATCAATAAGTCACAGATTCAGTTCCAAGAATCAAAAACATTAGCAACACAAAATACCAAAACCTATGGGACAGGACGAAAGCAGTTATAAGAGAGAAGTTTATAGCTGTAAATGTGCTATTTAGAAAAATAAGGTGATGACAAATAACCCAATAATGTATCTCAAGATATTAGAAAAACAAGAGCCATTCCTACCCAAAACCTGAAGAAGGAAAGAAGTTATACGTGTCAGAATAGAAATTAAGGTAATTCAGACCAAAACAAAAACAAAAAAAGAGTAGTTTCCTTGAAAGTATAAACAATACATATAAATATTTAGCCAAACTTTTCAAAAGATAGAAAGAAAACGTTTATACAAATGCAATTAGAAATCAAAAAGGCACCAGGCATGGTGGCACAAGCTTGCAATCTCAGCATTCTGGAGACTGAGACAGGAGCATCACAGTAAGTTCGTTTGAGGCCAGTCTGGGATACATAGTGAGTTTAAGGGCAGCCTGAACTGCATAATGAAACCCTGTCTCAGAAATGCAATAAATAAACAAATAAGCTAGAAATCAAAACTAACACTGCTGAAATCCAGAGGGTTATAAGATTATTCTGAAAACTTACATTTCAATAAATTAGAGAAACTAGAAGAAATGGATAAATTCCTAGGCACATATGACTCACTGAAAGTGGATCAAGAAGATATGAAAACTCTGAACAAACCTATAACAGGCACTGAAATTGAAGCAATAATAATTGTACTGACTAAGAAAATCCCAGGACCTGATGCAGTCACTGCTGAATCTTACCAGAAATTTAGAGATGAACTGATGCCTGTGTTCTTCAGTATCTTCCATAAAATTGAAAGTAAAGAAACTTATCACCAAACTTATTCCTTAAAGTTAGCATTGCCCTGATAACAAATTTGGACAAGGACTCAACACAAAAAGAAATGTACAGGTCCATTTCCTTAAATGAACATAGATTCAAAATCCTCAACATGATCCTTGCACACAGAATGAAAAAAATCTTTTAAAAAATCATATACCATGACAAAGTCAGCTTCATTCCAGAGATGCAAAAATGGTTCATCATACAAAAATCAAAGAATGAAATACATCATATAAACAGAAATAAGGATAAAAAATCACATAATCATCTCAATAGATGCATCTCAAAAGCCTTTCACAAAATCCAACACCTACTCATGATTTAAAAAGTCAGACAAAAATAGGTAGGGAAGGAACTTTCTTTAAACAGATAAAAGCTATTAAGTCAAATCCACTGTCAACATCATGCTAAAAGGAAAACAAACAAACAGAAAACTCTGAGAACATTCCCCCTAAAATCAGAAACAAGACAAGAATTTATCACTCTCCCTATTCCTGTTTGGTATATAGTACTTGAAATCTTAGCCAGAGTAATCAAGCAAGAGAAAGCAATAAAAGGGATTCAAATAGGAAAGGAAGAATTCAAGCTACTTTAATTTGCAAAGCACATAATCCTTATAGAGAAGACTCAAAAAACACCTGAAGATTTTTAGAACTAATAAGCAAATTCATAAAAATCAACATACAATAATCACAGAGAGGAGCAAAGATGAAGGATAGATAACAACTGGCTACAGAAGCTCCCTGAGATAGTCAACTTAGAATTCAACATAATGCAGAGTGGGGAGCCCCAAACAGAGGGAGATGAATTCTCTTGGTCCAAGAAGAAATTAAGGCGACTTGCCGACCATCAGAGGTCCTGCCACGAGTGGCTGATGCTGTGACTTGTTTGGGTCCCGCCACAACTGGCCAAGTTCCCACCGTGACTTGCCGAGGCCCTGCCACTACTGGCCAGGGTCCCACTGCAACTGGCCTAGGTCCTGCCATGACTGGTGTGGGTCTCGCCGCAATTTGCCGGGAGTCCCACTGCGACTTGCCAGGGTCCCACCACAACTTGTCAAGCAGTCCGAGGTCTCACCGCTTTGACTCACTGGAGGCGCAGTTACATTGAGTTCGGGGGTCAGCAAGCCAAATGGAGAGCTGAGTTGGTGGGGAGCCTACATCAACTTGTGGTGAGTCATGGGAGTAGAGCCATTCTATAACTAGGGGGGCCCCGGCAGAGGACATTCTGGGATCGGGCAGAACTGGCAAGTACAAGGGGCAGCAATGACTTCAGTCAGTTGTTCCCTTCCCAAATGGGATTGGTGGAGTGAGTTAGATCTGGGTTATGTGACCTGGCTGAGACCCAATAGGTTATCCGAGGTCAAGTCCCTGCAGCGGTGTCACACAATAACCACACTGGTCCAGTGGGGCCTCAGAGGTTTGGCTGGTCTGGAGGGAGGCAGTGCAAAGTAATACAGTAGTGCAGGCCACAGCAGCTTGACAAATCTGAAGGGGAGGGGCCACCATATGTTGTCCCTGTCTGCAACTCACTTACACACTGCAGTGTAAAGGGTTATCTAGCCAGTGTGCTTCAGAAGAATTGTAACCAACAAAGAAAGAAACTGGAGCCTCCTGAAAGAAGCAAAAAAGATGGGAAGAGGAAGCAACAACAAAAAGTCCCCAGACCCCAACCCTGAGAACACTGACCCAGGACAGGTAGATACAAAGGAGAATGAGAACAGCAAACATGCAATATCAGACACAGCACCAGTGGACATAAAGAGATATATTTGGGACCTCATAAACGAGTTCAAAAGTGAGATAGTTAGCCAAATAAAGCAAGATATAAGAAGATTAATAAAAGAGATACTAAG
This sequence comes from Cavia porcellus, assembly GCF_034190915.1. Classification (NCBI taxonomy): domain Eukaryota; kingdom Metazoa; phylum Chordata; class Mammalia; order Rodentia; family Caviidae; genus Cavia; species Cavia porcellus. The sequence continues at coordinate 181,439,219 of NW_026947484.1, read as the reverse complement.
CACCCCTCAAGCAGACACAGATGGAAGAAGGGTGGAATTCAAACACAGGAGAGAACCATTTGGTGAAAAATATAAAAAAAATACATGAAGCAGATTCAAAGAGATCACCAGGAAATTAAAAACTCTATGGAAAGATGGCAAATCAGCTTGAAAGAAACTAAGGATAGATTATCCAAACTGGAGGACAACTTTGCAATGTGTGAGTATGAAAGGGAAAACCTTTTAAAAATAACATGAAAACAAGCAGTTACAGTAACAATATAAAGGCTAAAAGATGACAAAAGGATCTATAACTTGAGAATAAAGAATGTAAATGAAGAAGCTGAGATACAAACAACGGAACTACAAAGGTTATTCACAGAAAAAAATTAAGAAAAACTTCCCAAATATAGGAAAAGGAAATGATATTCTGATATATGAGGCATACAGAACTCCAGCCACCTACAAATCAGGGCTACACCCAGGCATATAATAATCAAGATCCCAGAAATTCAATATAAGAACAGAATATTAAAAGTTATTAGAGACAAGAAACAGATAACCTACAGAGGAAGGCCCATCAGAATAACAACAGACTTCTCGACACAAACCATCAAGTCAAGAAGAACCTGGAGCAAAATATTCCAAGCCCTGAAAGAAAATAACCTCCATCCCAGATTTATATACCCTGCTAAACTGTCTCTGGAAATTAATGGAGAAACAAGATGCTTCCAAGACAAAGAGGAACTTGGGAAATTTGCAACCACCAAACCAACTCTACAGAGAATACCCCAGGGCATTCTAGAGAGAGAGAAAAGTACTAGTATTCCAGGAACAGTGGCAGAGAGGCCTCAATGAATGGAGCAGAAAACAGAATGAAGAACATAAGTAGACAACTGATGGCTAAAAAAGAGCGTAACAGAAATGAGGCAGAGAAGAGTTTATTCAAAACTGATAGTATCCAGTCTGAGAGTATAGGCAACTACACTGAAGATGGCAAGACTCAATGATACACATTCTGGTTTGATAACTACTGGTTTTTGAAGTTCTATACTATATACAAAGTTGTGTTTTTATTAATACTGTTATGTACTGACATATTCAATTATACTATGTCTGATGATATAGCCAATTCTATTGGAAATAACAAGAGACAACACAGGAACTATGGTAGAACAATTTGTACAATGGTCTTATATGTTTACTTCATTTAATGTGTTTATAGGAATATGTTTTGTTTTGCCTTGCTTTGTTTTGTTTCTCCCTCTAATATAGAAAGGATAGAAATACATGTTAAGACTCATGCATGTGTAGAATCTATAAACAGTTTATGAGAACTGATCATATGACACATGATGAAATAAACAGATACTCTGAAGAAAAAGAGACACTAAAATACCCAGTGCTGATCCTGGAATGTCATAATGTGAAACCCAGCAATAGTATTATTCTTTGTTCAGAGTGATATTAGCCTGCTTGGGTTTATTCAATCTCAACATAATTGAAGAGATAACTGCATGTATGCTTAAGTGTATAGGATTGATAACCATATTTCTAAGTTTTTGTTGGACAGTTGAACAGAACTGGTTGCAATCTGTTTGAATTTATGAGCTCCACTTTAGTATCTTTACTAACTATTTGTAAGAAGACAATCTGTAATCATCAACTAGTGGTTTCTTACTGTTTATTTTTTTCTTTGAAATTATGTGTTAATTCTGTTTTCTGTTTTGTTTAGTCTTTCTTTAAATTAAATTTTTAAAAAAGACTACAGTACCCAGTGCTGAACATGGAGTGTCTTGATGTGAAATCCAGCAATACTATTATTCTTCATTCAGAATGATTTTAACCTGCTTTAGTTTGTTTAATCTAAACATAAATGAAACTATGGATAACTGTATGTATGTTTCAGTGTATAGGATGTTACTAAGTTTTTGTTGGACAGTTGAACAAAACTGTTTGCGGTCTCACTGTTTGGATTCCCACTTTATATGTTCCACTTTTGTATCTTGAACAACTATTTGTAAAATGACAATATGTAAACATCAACTAGTGATTTCTTACTGTTCATTTTATCTGAACATATGTATTATTTCTACCTATTTTCTCTTTTGTTTACTCTTTCTTTAAATAAAATTTTAAAAAACATAACAATAATCACTATCAGGCTGTGATATGGCCCAGGGAAAGAATGCTTGCCAAGCACACATGAGGCCCTGGGTTGAATCCCAGCACAGGAAAAAAATCAATAGCATTCCAGTACATTGTTTGAATTTGCATTTCTCAAATGTTTGAGATGTTTTTTGTTGAGATGTTTGATGTTGAATGTTTTTTCATTTATTTATTGACTGTATTTATTCATCTGAGACGTGTCTAATCACTTCTGATGCCCATTTTTTTATTTAATCATTAAATTTTCAGGGTCTGTTTTTCAGTTCTTTATATATTCTAGATATTAGTCCTTTTTCTGGGACTTCAAAAAAAGACAACAGGAAATCACGAATGGCTACTGTAATATCTCTTGTTCTCTTCAAAATAGCTGCCCATACCCTCATACATAATAAAATCAAACAATAGAAAACAGACTACAACCAATCAAAACAAAAGAATGAAAGCTTTACAGGACTTCAAAACCAGATAACAGGAAATGAACAATAGTTATTATAATGTCTCATTAGTTATTTTTCTGAAGACTAGCTGGCAAATTTTTTTTCCATTCTGCAGGCCATCTCTTCGTTCCAGTAGTAGTTTCATTTGCTGTGGTTTTTAATTTCATGTGATCCCATTTGTTGACTGTTGATCTCTTATGCAGCAGTTTTTGTTGTGAAAGTATTTGCCTACACCTTTGTCTTCAAGACTTTTATTTATTTTGTCTTCCACAGATTATGTTTCTTTTCTAACACTTAGATATTTGATCCACTTTGATTTTAGTTTAGTGCATGGTGAGAGACGTAGTTCTAGATTCAATCTTTGGCATGTGGGTAACCAGTTTTTCCAGTACCATTTGTTGAGGAGGCCATCTTTCCTTCCTCCAACAAAGGGATTTGGCCCTTTTGGAATTATATACCGTGACCAAATAGGATTCATTCCAGGGATCAAGGGAAGGTGCAAATCAATAAATGTAATACAATACATAAACAGAAGCAAGAACAAAAACCACATGATCAAATAAATAGATGCAGAGAAAGCATTTGAAAAAAATTCAACATCCATTCATGAAAAAAAAAACTTGAAGAAAATAGTAATATAAGGTCTCTGTCTCAGTCTGATGAAAGGTATTTACGACAGACTACTGCCAACCTCATACCCGAAAAAAGCTGAAAACTTTTCAGCTGTAAAATCAGGAACAAGACGAAGATGTCTGTTATCACCACTTCTGTTTAATACAGTTCTTTAAATGTTATCTAGAACAATAAGACAAAAGAAATAAAAAGGATATAGACAGAAGAGAAAGAAGTTGAAATATCATTATTTGAAGATGACATAATCTTTTACATAGAAGACTTCAAAAACTTCTAGAACAAATATCCAAAAGATTCCTCTAACTAATATCCAAATTTGGCAGTGTAGCAGGATATGAAAGTACTCAAAAATCAACAGTGTCTCTGTGTACCAATAACAAACCCACTAACAGGAAAGTTAGAGAAACAATATTTTTTACAATATCATCTAGAAAAATGCAATTCTTAGGAATTAATGTAATCAAGATAGTTTAAAGACCTCTACAATGAAAACTATTGTTTTTAAAAGGAGATTGCAGAGAAATCGGATTTCATCAGAAAATGGAAAGACATCTCATTACTGGGTAAGCAGAATCAATATGGTCATAATGACCACCCATCGAAAACTGTTATATAAAGTTAATGTAATCCCAATCAAAATACCAATAACATTCCTCACAGAACTGGGAAAAGCAATCCTGAAATTCATAGGGAATCAGAAGAGACTAAGATGTTAAAACCAATTCTGGACAACAAAGGGCAATGCAGGGGCATCACAATCCCAGACTTCAAATTATATTACAACCTACACAATCCCAGACTTCAAATTATATTACAGTGATAAGAACAGTGATAAGAACAACACAGTATATAGTAGAGGAGAGAACAAGTCATCAAGAAGCAAACCCTCCCTGTGAATCAGTGCCATTGTGTGCAGGGCACTGTAGGGACAATCAGATGCCAGCCTTTCCCCATGAGTCAGTATCATTCATGGACTGAAGGGGAAGAGAACAAGAAGTCTCCAAGAAGTAAGCTCTCCCTGCAAATTGGCACCATGTGCAGGCTACTACAGGGAGAGCCAGATGCCAGCCTCTTCCGATTCAGCCAGATTCAGCCACTTGCAGGCTGGAAAACAAGAGCCAACATTCCCACTGTAAGCAACTGGTTGATCCAAAGAAACACAGGCTGCGATGATGGTTATTGAGGTAAATACAATTTAATGCTTGTAGTGTTTAGTATTTCACTGACTTTGCAGGTCTAAAGCCAGTGGTCTGATCATGTGTTCAGAGCATGACAACACGCAGTGTAACATCTATCTTCTGAGGGTGGCAGCTATTGTTGACTCTCTATTGCCTTGTTTTGAAGTCTTACATCATTTTCACTGTTTTTGTTAGGCTGGGTTTTATTCTATTTTTGTTTGTTTCTTTGATTGATTGATTTTATTGTATCCAGTGGCATGGGCAGCTATTTCAAAGATAATAACAAGATATATTATGATAGCCATTTTGTATTTAATATTATCTTGTTTTGAAGTCCTTTATTGCATTCACTGTTTTGTTTTTATTGGTTCTATTCTGTTCTGTTTTGTTTGATTTTTATTATGTCTGAAGGTATGGCAGGTATTTTGAAGATAATAGGAGGCATTATGATAACCATTGTTGATTTCCTATTGTTTTGAAGTCCTGTGTCACTTACACTGGTTTGTTTTGATTGGCTTTGTTCTGTTTTGTTTTGCTTGGTTTTATTCTCTTAAAAATAAAAACATAAAAATAAATTTTGAAAACAACAACACGGTACTGCCAAAACAGAGACTTGTGGATCAATAAAACAAAATAAAAGATACAAGAGCAACTCCAGGCACACTCGGCTGTGTTATTTTTGACACCAGAAAATTTTTGATTCCAACAGGCAGAAAAGGTTTTCCAGATTCCTTTCTGTCAATCATGCAGCTATTTAAAAATCCCAATAAGATGATAATTAAAGAAATAAATTTAAACTCATAGAACTTCTCTTGGACAACCAATTCTAATCACAGACTTTAAAACTCTTATGCTTCATTGTGAAAAATTGGGCAAACCTCTCTAACATTCTGTGCTTTGACTTCTCCATGAGACAGCATCCCGTGGTGGAAAGACTGAAAAATTTGACTAAGAGATACTGTTCAGTAACTCACTGGTGGAGTCACCCAGGACCATCTGCTTTGTTTCCTGACCCTCTGTTTGCTGCACTCACACTGCAGACTTTAGGGAAACTCCCTTCAGAAAAGCTACATCAGAGAGTTTAGTAGGAATTTAGTGACAAAGTGCACAGGTGGAATGAGAGAGACAGGGGAAGCCACTCTCTGTTCTTTGAGGTGGATACCAAAGAGCCCGCAGCCAGTGCTGGAGCAAAAGGTTTGCATCTTGAGTGAAATAAAAGCTCTAACTCGAAGATAGTACTCCCGTCGGTAAATTTGGGTTGCAGGAGAGCTATTCTAGACCAAAAACACAACAGCCGAGCATGGAAAACTACTGGCAAATGATCACAGGGCATTAGTGTAAGGACAAAACCTGGAATCACTGAGTCATACTTCATGGTACAGAGAAGAAAACCAAGACCTGGAGAACAGAGAGGAGCTCAGTCAACCAAGCATCAGCAAGGACCTCATTGTCCCGTCACTAGGAACCCTGTAGAAATCTGGTCCTGGAAGAAAAACTCACTTTCATCTGAGCAACTGCTTTGGTATTATGGGGCATGGAAAACCAAATTATAGGTAACATTATTAGATGAGATACAGAATATGTAGACAAAGTTAAAATTTTGGTAAGTACTAAATAAATTTTAGTGTAAATATATTCCAAATTCAGCACAAATATAGAATACTAAAATTATTCATTTTTTCAGAAATGCAAATGTAACTATACTTTCTGCTGTTTATTTTTGCTATTATTTCAAGATATCATGTGAGGTATTGGGAAAAGTTTTTAATTAACAAAAGTTTTTAATTGTGTCTCAGATAAATGTCACTGGCTATGATACTGTCCCCGTAATATTATTTTTCTGTATCTGGCAACCCTATATTTAGAGTATGTTATTCTTTTGTACATCTTTGCGTATTTAGAAGTTTAAAGATCATGTATCATTATTGCTTTTAAACAAGGCTTTATGGTATACATTTGGCTTTATCTTTCTTATTTCCTTATATTCTTTTCATTTTCACTAATGAATTCATTGGATGTAAGCATCTCAAAAACCATCACTAACAATTTTGCTTGAGTGGACAGTAACTACTAAAAACTAGAAAGTGTAGCTGGTAGGGAAGGGTAGAAGGGTGGATATGAAAAATCCATGCTATATTTATGAATACAAATATCACAGTTCATCTCATTAACTTTATACTTAATCTGTGTTAATAATAAAAGCAAAATAAAGCTTTCCTTGGATACTAACTTAAAACAATAGCTATACAACAGTGAGAAATTATTAGAGATCAAACTTTATACTCGATCCATCAGTTATAAATATGAGTAGTATTTGCTGTTCAATTTCAAAAAATTCTAGTTAAAGAAGGAAAAATCAGCCATTCATATAAATCATCAAAATGCTAAGAGATGAATGAACAGCCCAGCATCACATAACTAGTCGGTGGCAACACCAAGAACATGTTTTATTCTGGAGGCTAATTGTGCAGCATATAATAATCTGAATTGGGAATTGTTTTCTTTTAGGGATTGACAAGTTTAACTTCAAGCTTTCCTGGCCTTTAAGATTTGTGTTGAGAAATCTGTAGATATTCTGATAGGCTTGTTTCTCTAATAGCTTTTAATGTTCTTTCTTTGTGCCAAATTTCAGGAATTTTCACTATAATGTGTCAGAGACTTTTATGGTCATGGATATTTGAGGTTATATATGTCTCAAATGAATATTGAATTATTTTCTTAGATTTAGAAATTTTTCTGCTATGATTTTAGTGAACAAAACATTTATACTTTGGTAGTCTTGCAACCTTTCCTTAACATCTGTAATTCTTATGTTGCTTTTAAAAAATCCTCTGCCACCCGTTGGAACCATTTTATATAGTGTCCTGATCTACTGTAACAACTTTTGTTGAATTCTGGCAGTCTCCTCTCAGACAAGTCATGCCTCTTGCTCATACTTTCAATTGAATTTTTCATGCCTGGGGCTTCTTCTTAATTTTATCACCTCTAGTTCTTTATAAAATGATCAAATTTTCCTATTTGGGAGCACGTTCTGGTTTATTTCTCTCCCTCGAGCTGGCCAATCCTAATCACCAATTGCTAAGTGATTCTCTGGGTCACACCTTCCCTAAGTGCCCCAAACTGAGAAGACCCTCCCCTATGAATATGGTCTTTGAGGGGCTCCATCTCCCAGTGAAAAACAAGCTAGGACAGGTGAGTATTGAGTGGTGACTGCTAGGATAAACATCAAACCTAATAGCCTGGCTGTCACTGCTGTCTGTACTCAGCTTCTTCCCCCTTGGGGTTTAGATTCCTGAGCTGTAGGCAGTGCCAGGATCAAGAGATGGCCCAGATTTTTTCTCTAAACATCTCTGATTCTGGAATTTGCTTCTCTGAGTTGTCCTTCCATAGCTGGGTTCTCATGATTGTCTCCTATTTCCTAATAACTACAGATTCCGGTGAGCAAATCCCAAGCATCTTGTGAGCACTGCTGCCCCTAGTCCAAAGGATGCCTCTTCTTTTTAAATTATATTTTATTGGTTCAGTTTTTTTACAACTACTACCATGTTGATGACATTTGGAAGTTTTGTTTCATTTTCTTATGAGTTTTATACATAATTAATTTTAATAAGCTTCAGTTGCTCTTTAATACTTCTCAAGCATTAAGATTATGACATGTACTTATCTAGACCATGTTATAAGGTCTGAACCAAGGCTAGGGACACTTTGGAAGTAAATGTGTCATTGCCTATTTCAGCTCCGTCTGTATTTTAGGCTGGCTGCTTCTTTGGTTTTTCTCTTCTCTCTGCACTTCCAGGCACAGGCTAAGTGAATTGTATCTAATATAAAGATAAATGCAAGTACAGCAATTTGGCGGTGTTATTCATTTGCATGTCTAGTCAATTCACTAAAGTACTGCCAAGTTTCCTTCACAAATATTTTCAATATCTGTTTCATCTTTTCTAGCCAATCTGCAACTGCACTGGATCAAACTCAGCCTCTTCCATCTGAACAATTTCCATGAACTCTTGGTGTCAAGAAGTCTTCATGCTTCTCTATCTCTCATCTGTTCTCTATCCAGCAATCAGAATGAGCTTCTTAAAACTTACCTGTAGATTGATTAGTTGTCCTTGCTGTTTTCCTTGTTGCCCTCAACAAAAAGAACTGATCTCGGTTAGAGAAATGCCAGTTCCGTGGGGATCAGGACTTCACTTTGACTTGGTTACCACTGTTAGAACCTTGTTTCCAAATCAAGTCACATTCCAAATCAAGTCACATCACATTTGTGATGAAGAGTTCAACATATAAATTTTGAAAGGTCGCAACCCAAAATCTCACATCACTGTCCAGTCTCATTTGTTGCTTCCATGTTCTCTCACCTGTCCTTTCCATTGGAATTCTTTCCCCTATCCCCTGTCCTCTATAAGTAGAGTTGGTTGATTAGAGCCTTCTGTTTTTTTCTCTTGCCTACCCACCACTTTCTTGTATGTGTCTTCTATTTAACCCTTTATTCAGTGATTGACATGTATTCGTGTTCTTGTCTGTCTTCCAACCTGTCCTTCTTGTCCTATTCTTTCAGATGGTAATGATCTAATTTGTCATTGTTTTCCCAGTGCTTAAGACAGTTCCTGGTATATAGTATGACAGTTAAATATCTGAGAAAGATAAATTAGAAATGATGATCCAGAGGAAATGACACTTAAGCTGATTCCCCAGAGAAATTTAAGTTATCCAAATTAAGGGAGTGAGGAGGAGGGCTGTCCAGAAGAAAATGAAAGAACAGTATTCATGGAACTATCAGTATGTAGAGTGGTGGGTTAGAAATTACAGGCTATATGCATAGAAAAGTAGGCAGAGGCAGATCACGAAAGGACTTGTGAACTGAAGCGTTGATCAGTATCTTGTATTTATTCAGTCATTTTATATACACACAAGTATTTACTATTGTCTAAGCAAATCATGTCAAAGCATTAGAAAGTTTTAAGATAGAAAATCACATGGCCACATTTGTTTATTATATTACTGATATTGGAAGCAAAGTAAAAATAGATTGAGAAGAGTCAAAGCTGGAAATAAGAAAGCTATTGAACAAACTATTGTCCTGGCCCAGGGCAGGGACATTAAGGGAAAGAACCAGACAGACATTACGAAAATTGAGAAGAGGGGGGAAATCAAAATTACACTTTGAGGGTGGAAGTAGGTTCACTTGATAACTAATCAAGCAAGGGACATAAAAAGTCCCTTGCCAGAAGTGGTGGTGCATACCTGTACTCTTATTACTTGGGAGGCTGAGGCAGGAAGATAGTTGCAAGTTCAAGATCATCCTAGGTTACAAGATGAGTTCAAGGCCAACCTGAACTGCATCTCAAAAAACAAACAAGCAAGAAAAAAGAAGAGTAAAAGAAAAGAGATAAATCCAGTGCTGCTTGGGTGATTGGCTGAATAACATGGCCATACGTAAAACCTCAAAGGTGAAAGAGAAACAAAGTGGAATACATTTAAAGGTAATATGTAGTAGAGGGTAAAATATGGAGGACAAATTTGAATTGAATTAGGATATTCAAAAATATCAAGTATGATAGGCAGACGGTCTTCTCTACCATTCTGGAACTTGAGAGAACTCTTGACCGAAGATGTTGGTCCTGGAGTTATTTATACAGGCAGTAAAACTGAAGTCATGGGAATATCTATAACCCAGAACAAGTGTGCAGAGTGAGCAAGAATTAATGGTGGGATTCTGTCCCTGGTAATGGCAGTCCAACAGCTTCAGAAATGATTTACTGCTAGGTAACCATATATTTGGAAGCCTACACACTTTTCAGGTTCATACTGAACACTGCCATTTAGAAACACATAAATTTATGAAAACAAATGCAATCAAACCTATTGCTTTCAAAGCTGATAAGGAGAAAGCTAGCCTTTAGTGATCCCATTTTATTCTGTTGGTGTTATTATATTTATTATTTGTCATGCTAGTGTATTAAAAATATATAGTCATTAACAATAAACCAAATCTCCCCAGGGTCTCATTATAAAGTATAATTGCAATAGTCAAATTAAGTCTAGCAGGTTAAGATTAAAATTCACTCCTTCTTCTGTCCTCCAGTTCAAAAAAAAAATGGGAGTGAAATTTACTTGGCAGGGGCCTTATGCAACCATCACATAAAATGAAAGAAAACACTAGATTTCAACTTTTGGAGATGAAAATCTGAAGATCATTAATAAGTGTTTCACAACAAGTCTTTGGTAGTAGCCATTTACAGATCTCAATCCACTAAACTACACAGCCATTTCTCCTCCACTAAGGATGCAGCTCCCTCCACCATCGGAGCATAGCTGAAGAGACCTGAGCAGAGGTGATGGTGACGAGCCAACTTTTCCTCAACTGACACATATGGCGGGTGATGGATATTGGCCTCTTTCTGGACTGCTTTATCTACTTTCTTAGTACATGTTTTCAGTACCTAATGTTTATTTTTCTTATGTAAAATTAGTGTTGCATCTTAATTCTTTGTTTTCATTATTTTCCCTCCTCTGCCTCCTCCTCCCTTCCATTTTTGATCTCCTTCCCATTTGAGGAAGATCTGTCTCCCTGCTCTTATTATCTATTTTTTATTTTGCTCTTTATTTATGATCTGGATTTTTCATCTAAGAGAAACCATGTGATATATTTTTCTTAACATTATGGTCTCAAAGTGCACCCATTTTCCTACAAATGAATGAAGATTATCTTTTTATGGCAGAGTAGTAGTCTATGGTGCATAAATATCACACTTTCTTCATCCATTCATCTATTGATGGACACGTAGGTTGCTTCAAAGATTTAGCTATTATGAATCGTGCTGCTATAAGCATGAATGCACATGAATCCCTGTAGTACAATGCCTTTGACTTTTGGGAGGAGTATATCTGGGTCCGATGTAATTTCTAGTTTTACTTTCGTTGAGGAATCTTCATACTGATTCCGTAATGGTTGTACTTGTTTACATTCCCACCAACAACATAGAAATACGTTCCCCTCTCTGCCTCAGCAGCCTCACCAGCATTTGTTCTTATTTGGTGTCTTGATGGTGACTTTTTGGTGGTTTCTGTAATGTAATGATTATCACCTTGACCTAACATGTTTGATGACAATCATTCTTTCGGGGATAAGATGGACTCTCAGCGTTGTTTTAACTTGTTTTTCTCTGTTTTATCTGCTTTTAAAATATACTCTGTATAGTCTCAGTTTTTCCATCTGTGAAATGGAATTGTTTTGACTTTCTATTTAATGCCCGGGAGGCTTTGGCAGTTCTCCCTGCAGTCACATCAGTGGTGTGGTCTTCCTGTCAGGGCCTTTCTACTTCCTCAGGCTGTACTATCACAACATCTTTACCCTAACATACGACTTTTCCACAGTATACTGACAATATAATATAAAGAAAGAATAATTTTCATGCCAGAAACATTCACTGGAATATTATCTATCTTAGTCAAAAAATACCTCACTATAGGAAAAGACTTAAAATGCATTCAGAATTTTATGCAGCTTTGAAAATGATGTGATTATGAAGAAAAAGCTAGGGTGGAAAGAGATAAAGATGATACCCAATTATATTTCTGTAATAATCACAGCTATGTAAAAAACGTTGCAGTCATATGAGCAGGGACTTTAATAGAACTCTCATGAATACTTTTTTAAAATCAATTTTTCTAGTTATCTTTTCAGTTTCTATCAGGCATGTACATATATATGCATACTATATGCATATATGTGTATGACATATAAATGTACATAATGCCCATAATATACATAGAAAGAGACATCTAGCTATGCAAATTCCTCATAAAATTATCATATTGCTGCCATCTCCTTTTAACCGAAGAGGAAATTGAGCTCGGTTTTAGCATGTTGGAGTAGCAATATTAGGAGTGGGCTGTGTTCCTTTTTACAGTTTTCTACTCATGGAACTCAATGTTTTTGTGCAATTTTTGTTCTAATATTTGCTAGAAAGAGGAATAGAATAATGAGCTTTACCCTGCAATAAATAACAGCACCAGTTGATTTTAAATTCTGCAGTTAGAAATGAAAACATTAGAATATGACAGTCTCCTTATTCCATGCTGTTGTGGAAAATGCCTCCCAGTTAATTCATTTTGGCCTTGAGTTCCTCTGCTCTTTATGTCCTACTTTTGAGGTGGAATGATCTATCCACCCCTTTCTGTGTATTTTTCCGTAATGACTGATGACAGTGACTGCGAATCTCCGTTGAGCATTAACTGGATAGAATAAATCAGTCAGAGGCACCTCTTTGTCTGAAACTGTGCCATGGTTGGATTGTAAAATAAAGAAGGAAGGACCCTATAGCTCTACCTTGGGTGGCTACAGCCCCTTTAAGGCTGCTAATGCAAGCCAGCTCAGCACATCACAGAGAAAAGACTTGAAGACTCACTTACATGATTGACCTATTTCTAGGTGCTCTGTTGTTGCAAATTGCAAGAATATACTGTGTGCATTTTCAGGTAATTTGATACTATTACCTTAAAACTGCCTGGTTCCGCCTCCCCCTTCCCTCCCCTGTTCAGATGGAATGTCTGACCTTTTCCCTTGGCAAACTGCATCTCTTTCCCAGGTAACTGATGATGATTTTATACCCTGGATGATAATCAATATGTAGAAGCTGTCTTTATTGATTTGAATAAAACCACCAATTACAGTTATTTTGAGCAGAGCTCAATGGGATTAGATGCGATTACATGGCAGTGGGGTATGAGAGCATCAGCACCCAGAGGCTGCTGTGAGGCTCCTTGATTATTTCAGAGGAAATGTAAGCAGTTGTCTGTAACCAGTGCCCACTCAGTGGACACTGGCTTCACGCTTCATAGGGCTGGATCTCAAGGTTAGCGCACTAGCTGTGCACACTTCAGACAGCAAAGACCTACCACTGCATAAGTGTGTCTCCCACTCTAAAGATGGAATGATGCAAAGAGAAGCAATTGCCCATAGGAAGCCTGCTTACACCAGTCTCTGCTATGCAATTTACCCAGAAACCAGATGCAGAACCATTGCCAAGAACATATGAATTTCAGGCAGCATAGTAAGAATGTCAGGAGGCAGAGCGAATACAGCAGTTTTAGCACAGGCAGAAATCTGACTGGGCATGCTCTTCTCATCGTGTTAACACATCTTGATAGTCACAGCTTCACTGCTGCCCTCTCTAAGATTTTCTGTCATCTTTTCCAGAAAACATTTCTACACGTGAGTCACTGGAAACACGGGCTTTGGACTAACCTGCTACATTTTAGGAAAGTGACTTGCTACAAATCACCAACCCTTTTCTTGCCTAATTTGTAAAATAGTCACAATAATGAAATACTTAGAACTGTACTTGGCCTCCATCCTTGGCCTTCCATTTGGACTAAAAGGTGTAAGAATTGGAGCTCAAGGGTTCTTTATCTTTACTAGCTCTGTAACCTCTGCCTACAGTTCTTCATTTGCAGCAGTTACGCGGGTTAGCAGGTGTATAATCACAGACCATGGAAAGGGCTTCAGCTAATAACTTTTCCCCTCTCAATCAGTTTCTGAGAAACTCAGAGTAAAAACCTCAGAAATTAAAGAATACATATTCACATATTTCTTCTAGCAATTAAGAGTTAGATAGCATAACAAGGTCATAATAATGATAACACCCAGCCATGCTCTGCATATGGATTAGTTCATCCATTCCCTCATTCAAGAAAGATTTATTAGACCCATATGTGTCACCATGCCCTAAACTAAAGTCAAAATGGGTCAAAGATCTAAATAGTAAAACAGAAACACTAAATCTACTGGAAGACAAGGTAGGTACAAATCTTGGAGACATATAGGTAGGCAAAGAGTTTATGAACAAAACGCAAACCACACAGGAAGTACTTCAAAGAATCAACAACTGGGATTTCATCTTGTTAAAAAGTTTCTGCACTTCAAAAGAAACCACCAAGCGAGTGAAATGAAAACCCAGAGGATGGGAAAGAATTTTAGCCAACAATCCCTTAGACAAAGGACTTATATCCAGAATATACAAAGAATTGAAAAACATCAAATTCCACAAATTCAAAGACTCTCTCCAAAAACAGATATCTAGATGACACACAGTTCTCAGATGAAGATACACAAATGGCAAATAAATATATGAAGAAATGTTCACCATCACTGGTCATTCAAGAAATGCAAATTAAAAAAACACTGACATATCATCTCACCTTGGAAAGATTGGCTGCCATCAAGAAATCAACTGATAACAAGTGTTGGCGAAGCTGCAGGGAAAAAGGAACACTCCTTTACTGATGGTGGGAGTGTAGACTGGTGCAGCCACTGTGGAAATCAGTATAGAGATTCCTCAAAAAATTAGGATTGGAAGTTCCATTCATTCCACCCATTCTCCTACTGGGTACTTTCCCAGAAAAACTGAAAAGTTCCTATCACAGTGATATATGTGCATCATGTTTATAGCAGCACAATTTGTAATAGCTAAATCTTGGAAACAACCCAAATGCCCATCAACCACAGAGTGTATGAAAAAGATGTAGTGTTTTATACAATGGAATATTACTCAGCTACAAAAAAAGGATGATCTTGAGGCTTTTATAGGTAAATGGAGGCAATGGAAATGATCCTCGTAAGTGAAATAGCATTTATAAATATCACAATATGTAATTTATCAACTAGTGATTTCTTACTGCTATTTTTTTGAAATTCTGTAGTATTTCTACCCTTGTTTTTGTTTTTCTTTTTTTCTCTAAATGGAAAAAAGATTTACTGAGCATGTAACAAAGGAGGTACCATTGTGAGCGTAGGACATATCCTTGAGGAAATAAAAAGTGGTCTCTAAAACAGGGAAACTGACATTCCTATAAGTGAGGAAACTTAGTGAATATAAGCATAAATAGCACAAGATAATCTGAAAACTGGGGTTTGTAAAGCAGGACTATGTAGCTTAGCGTGATGAGAGCATGGACGTTGAGGAAAGGCAGCTAATTTGATGGGATTGCACTTCTAAAGATAACAAAACTAAGACTTGGAGGCCAAGGATCTTCCTGATGACATTTGGAGCAGAGTTCTAACAAGGCCATGAAGGGGAAATACACTGGCATGTTTCAGGACCACCAAACCCAACCCAAAGAGTCTATACCATGCAAGGGGAGAAATCTCTGGTGCCCCACTGAAGTCATCAGCTCCTTTTGCAGAATTCCTGTCTGGATGCAGGAACAGTCATGACCCAACTCCTGGCTCCCAGAGTCAAACTGACAGAGCCCAGCACTTCCGTTTCTGCAATTCCTGCTGTGTCATGCAGTACTGTCCGTGCTGGAGGACAGACTCCTCTTACACGCAAGCAACAGGGATGCATGTTTAGGGAGCAGAATGCTCCTTGTGTGTTTTGTCTCAGCCCACAGAGCATCCTTGATGCACACATCTGTGCACTTATACTTGGTCCATTCCTTTGCCAGATCCAGTTGAGCAGACCCTGTTTATGTAGCGGTGTTTTCAGTTTATTCAGGCTGCCGTCAGAGTGGCTCCCTAGAGCTCTTTCATCAATTTTGGAGGCTAGGCCAGCTAAAATGTGTGGAATCGTGCTCCATTCCACATCATTTCTCGCTTCGCTTTTCTAATACAGAACAACCATAGGTGCACAGGCTTGGAAGCAGATGGACCTACGTCCAAGTCCTGTGTTCCCACTGATTAGATGTGTGATCTTTATTGCTTGTTTCAAGCAGCCCATACACGAACTTAACTAAGTGTGTGAACTTAACTAAAGGATGTAATTTCTCTGTATCTCATCTTTATCATGTGAAGATAGGGAGAATAATAACTAGAGCATGGGTTATAAAACAGCAACATAGAGCCTGCTATACAAAAAGAAACTCAATATTTTTTGTTGTTGTTCTTACTTCTGAACCAGTAAGTGCACTTTGACTTTCTTCTTTTTAGACAACTTTTTTTCCATTTTCTACAATACTAAGATATGATCTATAGCATGTTTTGGATAAGATGAGACATAGCCTGTGATCCTGGTTGAGTTAATGATTTCTCCAAAGAGAATCTTCAGGCCTCATACAAGTAGAACTCTGAGAGCCTTCCTGGCAGCACCTGAATTTACAGGAAATAGAGCATGCTTCCTTTCCCTGAGCCCTTCAGAACTGAAGAAAACCAGACTAATTCATAACTCTCTGAGTTGTGTCCACACTTGAACATGCATTAAATTCATGGTGTCAGAAAACAAGCATGGAAATCCCACTGAAGCCCTCTTTTTTTTCTTCCTTTTGTTTTTCATATGCTTTTGAGTTACCAAAGAACATTCTTCTTAAGTTAAAAAAAATACTAGTATAGTTTGCTTTTACAGAGGAGCTCCTTACAAAAGCTGAAAGCTTTTTCAGAACTGAAAGGCAGAACAATTGGAAACTCTTAGTTTGACTTCTGGTCCAATCATTTAAGGCTGAATTCTCTCTGAGACATAATGATGTTCTCCATTGCATAACTGAGACTCCTGGCATCCACTTAAGTCCTATTCTCAAGAAGAGTGGCTCACCTTGCAGCAAAGGTAGAATATGCAATAGACTCTGTGGTGTTGCTGGAACAGGGATCTTGAAATAGAATTTTGCTGCTAATCTTCTACCTGTTCTGACACCAGCCTGGCATTTGGGCAGCAGAAGGAAGATAGAGATTAGAACTATGTCAAGTAAGCAGAGATCTATAGCAATATATATGCAAGTCTTGCTTCTCAGATATAAAACTCATAAGTGAATCACACTTTATATTGCAATTTTGTACTGCTTCTGAGCATCTTGCCAAGAGCTATTCAAGAGACAGAAAATGCATTAAGATCAAGGGTCTCCAAGTCTGGGGCCCAGCTGTGGAATAGGTTAGCATCTCTGCAGAAGTTGCTTTCACATTTGGTGGGCATGTTTGCATCCATGTCATCACCAAGGTGGCGAAACTCATCCGTTCTGCTTTGTTTTTGTTTTACCCACTTTGGTTGTTTGACCATCAGATTATACAATCACTGCAACTCAGCACACTACAGTTCAACTCAGCTACAAAGACAGCAAAACCCAGCATTTTTAAATATCTGCCAATCTTTACAGAATTGAATTCTATAATGTCTGTAGTTTTCCAGAGGGTTTTCCCATCTTCAATCTGACAAAACCAGACTGGTATTTATGATTACTGAGAAAAAGAACGAGTCCCATCTCAAGTCTTGTTCCCTCTTCTGTCTGCTTTCTGAGTGATGTCTCTCACTCTTTTATTTATGCATATGGTTGATTTGAACCTCACTTTAACAAATGGATTTATGCTAACATTCTTATGAATTTAGCCATTGTCTAATGCTAATAACAGCCTGTTTCCTGTGCTCATCTCCAAATCAGTATGACTACCTGCTGTTTACTCTCCTCTACACCTGCTTTCCCTCCAAAATTCTAATCTCTACCTGCCTTCCACTTCACTTCTAATTAATTCTTCCTTCTTCTCAATTGTTAATTGATGGAATGCAACCAGCACGTTTTGTCCAAGCCAGAAATCTGAAGGTAATTGTCAATTTTTCAGATACTTTACCAACCTTATATAGTTAATTAATGAAATTTACCCATTCTCCCTGCTAATCTCTTAATTTGATGTCCTTTTCTCACTGTCATTTAACTCCAATGAATATCATTTCTTACCTGAATCATTCTATCAGCTTCCTGCTAGTTCTTCCTGCCTAGATTCATGTTCAGCTCAAATTAAGTCTGTGCAAGTAAGGGTGATCGTTCTGAAACGCTTATGTGACCACATGAGTCACTCTAAAATCCTTCCACTGCTCTCTATGGCCCTCAGTTCAAACTCCTTCATTGGTCTGGCTTAACAAGTGTTTCTTAACCTGACCCTTTCCTGGCTAAACAGCAACATCTTCCACCACCATCTACTTCTCTATCACCCTCCACTTCTCCCCACTTTCCCATTTCTGCTTTCTCACATCCATGCATAGGAGCAGGGCATGTTGCCTTCTTAACCAGTCTTTTTCTTTCCATTGTTTTACTTTTCTCTCTATTGTTTCTCTCTATTGTTATATCCTCCAGGAAGAATTGTCTGATTTTCTTCCTCCCTAATTAGACTGTGATCCCTTTAAAGAACATTCTTGCATGTTGCTGGGTCAGCAATTTCCAGCATAAGATCTTTCACAGATTGCTCAACAAAGGTTCAAAGGTTGAAGGAGAGTTTCTACTTCAACAACACTAGAGTCTGAATGCCAGCCCTAAATGGAGATCACTATCTTAGCCAGAAGAACTCAGCACCTCATGAGAAAGATGCTTTATGAGTCCTGAATTCTTTCAGGAAGGTTCCTGAAATAAGTATCCAGCTAGATCTCCACCACTTACAGCCACAAGCTAAGGAAGCTTCCTGTGCTCTTCTGGAAATTCTGGACAGCAAAAGCCTTGAAAGCACATCTCACCATTCGTGATGCTTTCATTAGATAACTGAGAGCCATCACAAATATGAGGAGATGCAAGATAAAACGAGCAGCATCTCATTAAGATAGATTTAAGAGTAACACATGGAAGAATTATGACTGGTAAGAGCCCAAATTCAAGGAAAATGGTGAATTTTTAAATAGCCTGACCCAAATTTTCTGAGGCTTTGCCGACTGTTTTTCCCTACTGTACATTTATTATTATTTTGATACATTTATTAAACACTTATTATGCATTCTTTGTTACATGTGCCCAGTGCCAGACAACCAAATGGGCCACAACTGATATTTTATTCATTCTGCATCCACACAGTCTAGAAGAACACAAGTCACATAGTTGACAATAAACAGATGTTTGTTGAAGAAAAGGGCAAATTTAGGTGATGAACTATTTTACCCAAATGGGCTCAACAACAACGACAACATTAGTAATAGCAGCAACAGTGAGAAGGTGCTCTAATCGGAGCAAAATTCTCAATATGTCACATGTGTTTTTATGATTTAAAAATGAAATATCTCCCAAAAGCCTCATGTGTTAGGAATTAAGCCTTTTGGAAGGTGACTAAATCAGGACACTAACCTCATTAATGGATCAGCCCACTTATGAGTTCATAGCCGAGGAGACTCTGAGAAGTTCAGAACAAGTAGGACACTAGGAATGTGACTTTCAAGAGTTTCTCTTTTGTCTCCCTTTCCTGGCTGCCAGGAATTGACTAGTGTTCCTCCACCGTACTCTTCTGCCACATTTCTGCCTTGGAGCCAGCTCATCATGGACTGAACTCTCTAAAATCATGAGCCAAAGAAACATTTCCTCCTTTAAGTCATTTTTTGGTAATATTTAGTTACAGTAATGAAAAGCTTACTAAGATGTACATCAACTAATGTAATCCCTATAACACCTTTATAGGATGAATCTATTTCTCTGCTCTTTTATAGATAAATAAACTGAGACCTATTAAGGGAAATGATTCACTCAACATTTCACAGATATTAAGTTACAGAGCTGGGACGAAAACCTTAACATTCATTTCATAGCATGTGTTCCTGCTCATTCAACATCTCAAACATCCTTAAATGAGTTGTCTACTGATTTCTAGACTTCCACCTCTCATATTCCATTTCATATCTAGAACAGTAAGAAGCCAAGACCTTTAGCAAATAAAGTTTTACCTAAATAGCCTGAGAGGATTTTCCCCTGACAACTCTGGAAACTGTGGCCACAGCCTGTGAAGAGAAGCCACCCAGAGATGCCCCATGACTTGAAGAAGAAGCTCTGAGACAAGAAGAAAGGAGTGGTAGGAAATCTAAAGTTGGTAAGGGTACCCAGCCTCCTGGCCATCAGGACCTTTATCCACTCTTTAATTCTCATAATCTGTGCTGTAGATATCATTGGCTGTATTTGCTATGTGAACAGTCTCAGAGGAAAAGAGGAAATTGTCTGAAGTTGCATTACTAAGAATTATCAAACCAGGTTTGTTTGAACACTTTCCATCATATCCGTTTGTGTCTGTCATGATGCGTGAAAATTTGCTTTGGAAGCACTGAAGAAGGAAATGGGGGTGGGAGGCATTTGTACTCTTTACCAATCAATAAGAAAGAAAACACTGGAAAGAGAATCATTGACACCATGTGGGAGTCAACATTAGGATTTTGTGGGAAGATGCACTTTATTCTCTTTTTGTTTTACTTGGGATTTTTTAATTGACATGAAAAGCAAATCCACCACATATTTTACATTATTTAAACAAATGCACTACACCAATCAATTGCCATAGCAAAATGTAATAAAGGAGTAAATTATTTTTATTTTGTCTGAGTACATATATAAATTATTCAATTTCCAGATTTCTCCAGCAACTATCACCCCAAATTGTCCTGGTGAATTGTCTTGAGTATTACTTAGGACCTATAGTGGAAAACCAAAAAACAAACAAACAAAAAAACCTGATTGTTTAATATGTGTTGAAAGTAAACTCTTAATCTGAATGACACAACCTTAGGCTGTCCATTGATTCTCCTGATATCTACATTTTTAATAGGACAAAATGAGATTTGAGTATTCATTTGGATTTCAAAATAACAATAATAACAAATTTCAAAGACTTAATACTATTTTGGACTTGTTTTAATACTTTCCTTTCACATTGTCAGCAAAATAAATAAAATGAGTCTTTAGGATCTAATTACGACCCATGGAGCTGACACATACCCACAGGGGCTATGGTATGACAGACCCAAAGATACAGCAGTTCTATCACTGAAAAAGAGCAACGTGCCTTCATTCCAGGTATCACGCTCTTTTCTTTGGACTCCAAATGTAGGAGCTACATTTGGACCAAATAAGCCATATCTCACTCCTAATTGGTGAAGCTTATAGGGACTATTGTTGGACTCTTACAATGGGTAATTTAAGCTGAAATCCTAGGCACAGTCTCTGGTTTCTCCCCAGAAGCTTTTTGGATACACAGAGGTCCTAGAATCCAAGTTGTAGACTTTTGGATTCCAGGATCACCCACGGAAGTGTGCAAGATGAAGGGAGACCAAGATCACCTGAGGCTTTTTCACAATGTCTACAAAATACAAAAAAAGGAAGCCTCCAGTCCACAGGGAGAAGGGAAGAGATTGTGTCTGGGATCAGGGCCAAAGGGGCACTCACTGGAACACAGGGGCAGCTCTGAGAAAGACAGTGTGATTTAATGCAGATGCTTCAGACTGAATGCAACTGTTCCTGGCATCATGAAAATGATGGCACCAAGGATTCTTTCTTCCATTTAAATGAAGTAAGTTACCTTTTCAAAGAAATGTTACAAAAAACACAACTTAGGTTAGAGGCTATCTGCCTAGAAAGAAAGGGAGCTATTTGAGCATCAAAAAATATTTCTTTTTGAGAAATATTTAACTGTATCTAAAAATACATAGAGAACAACAACTAATAAAATGCCCTTAAGTCATCTTAAGCATAAAATATTGTTCCTGCTGAATATGACAATCAGTGAATCAAAACAAGAATGTGTGTTTGTGTGTATGTGAACACATATAAATCGTTTCCAATTAGGTTTCAAGCCACCTGAAGATAAGAGTATTGTGTATGGGCTAAACTAAAATCTAATGAACTCCTGGTGATTAATTATGATCTAGTCTTCATCCAGTCTTTTTTTTTCCAATGTCACTATTTTCGCTTTGTCAGCTCATAAGAAACTCTCACTAAGCATGATATTCTGGAAAATAGGAACCACTTGATTTTAATTATAATCTTTTTCGATTCCCTAATGCCATAACACTCACCTAATGCACACTTGAA
Organism: Cavia porcellus; assembly: GCF_034190915.1. Lineage (NCBI taxonomy): Eukaryota > Metazoa > Chordata > Mammalia > Rodentia > Caviidae > Cavia > Cavia porcellus. The sequence goes on along the minus strand of NW_026947484.1, from coordinate 181,417,075 downwards.
CCCACCCACCCCATCTTGGTTATTTTTCTGTCATTGCTGGGACAAAATACAAAATACCCAAAATGAAGCAAGGAAAGGTTTGTTTAGCTCACAGTTTGTGGAGGTTTCAGTCCATATGCAGGTAGTTCCAAGGCAGATTGGCGTGGCTAAGAGTCAGCCAATCATGGCTGCAAGCAACGAGAGCTAAAGGACAAAAAGGTGGAAAACCTTACTTGCTTCCCTCCTTTATATTATATGCCGGTTACCCAACCCTAGGTGAATGCAGCACTCCCATCACCAATCCCAGTGCTAGATAAGGAACCAATCACAAGTGCTAGACTCAGCCACCTCCATTACTGCGGCATTTAAACCCAAACCATCTCTCTCTCTCTCTCTCTCTCTCTCACACACACACACACACACACTCTCTCTCTCTCTCTCCTTTCACACACACTCTTAAATATTTTATAACAAAGACTAGACAAACTGATCAATACATAATCACAAAAACATTTTAACACATACTGTGTTCTTTAAAGTGGGAAAATTCATAGGAATTGCAGCAGGAAATGGAAGAGCTTGAGTTTCCAATTATAGTTAATACATCATAGAAAATGAACACACAAATTATAACACTAATTTGTTGGAATAAAAAGAAAAATAGAATTTGTGTGGACTATTTCTGTACATCTAGGTATGCTTAAGTGTTTTCTTTCTTTCATACAAACAAATGTAAATTGGACACTTATTAATATACTGTGAGGAAGACAGCAAAAGATCAGATTAGTGTCTGCTCACACGAATCTAGGAAGAGAAAGAAAAGACGATATGGTTGACAGGAAGCACTGAGCATGTAGACTGAGATTGTGTCCCAGGTCTGCTACTTTCTTGCTGTGTAGCTTCGGATAAATCATTTAACATCCATGAGCTTCATTTCCTCCTCTGTAAAAGTGGGGAAACAGTACTGTTAAGGTTTTCAGGAGACTAACATAAAATTGTAATAGTGGCATGCAACCTATGAAGCACTATAAAATGGTAACTGAAACATAATTTTATAGACAATAAGCATATTTACTATATTCACTGAATGATTAAGGTTGCAGTACTGGCCCTCTTGGGATCATGTCTGGCTTGCACTACGTCTTTAAAACATTGAAAGAATCATCAGCATTAAAATTCAAACTCAGCTTCTCTTAAATGAAAACCTGGAGAAATATGGCAACATTGGACCCATATTACAGGGCTAATGGACCGAAATTGCGCAGCTATGCCACTTTTAGATGGAGTAAATACCCTCAAATTAGACATACTCCCTACTAATCCCATTTCTCTTATGAAAGTTATAAATTACTCTAGTGGTGAGCCTCAGTGGAAGAGAATACAAGATTCAGAAATAACTCCAAACACATTTAGTCACCAAATCTTTGACAAAAGAGCCAAATACTTTCGCTGGAAGATAGTCTCTTTAATAAATGGTGCTGGAAAAATTGACTTTCCATGCACAGAAGATTGAGCCTAGACCCATGTCTCTCACTGTGCACTAAACTAAAATGAAACAGATCAAAGATCTAAATACTAAAACAGAAACACTTAATTTTCTGGAAGATATAGTGGG